>NW_012117365.1:1726197-1750763 GCF_000951035.1 Colobus angolensis palliatus
TGGCACGTGCCTGTACTCCCAGCTACTTGGGAGGCTGAGGCAGGAGAATCACATGAGCCCAGGAAGCAGAGGTTACAGTGAGCCGAGATCCCACCACTGCACTCCTGCCAGGGTGACAAAGCAAGGCTCCATCTGAAAAAAATAAACTAAAAATAAATAAATGAAATAAAAAACAGGCAGGGTCTCACTATGTTGCCCAGGCTGGTCTTGAACTCCTGGCCTCAAACGATTTTCCTACTTTGGCCTCCCAAAGCACTAAGATTACAGGAGTGAGCCCCTGTGCCTGGCCACCCTTTACTTTTTCTAAATCATACCACATTTTGTTACTATCTAATTATTTGATTAAGATTCTTTCCCACTAATGTGTGCCACAAGAGCTGACACCAGACCTGTGACATTCACTATCATATACCCACAGCATAGCACGGTTCCTTGAACATAGCAGGGAGGCAACATTTTTTTTTTTTTTTTTTTTTTTTTTTTGAGACAGAGTCTCGCTCTATCGCCCAGGCTGGAGTGCAGTGGCCGGATCTCAGCTCACTGCAAGCTCCGCCTCCCGGGTTTACACCATTCTCCTGCCTCAGCCTCCGGAGTAGCTGGGACTAGAGGCGCCCGCCACCTCGCCCGGCTAGTTTTTGTATTTTTAGTAGAGACGGGGTTTCACCGTGTTAGCCAGGATGGTCTCGATCTCCTGACCTCGTGATCCGCCCGTCTCGGCCTCCCAAAGTGCTGGGATTACAGGCTTGAGCCACTGCGCCCGGCCGAAGGCAACATTTTTTAAAAAATTAATTAAAACTAAGTGTGCTAGGTGCAGTGGAACATGTCTGTAGTCCCAGCTATTCAGGAGGCTGAGGGTGGAGAATCACTTGAACCCAGGAGTTTGAGGCCAGCCTGGGCAACATATTGACACTCTAACTCAAAAAAACAAAAGAACTAAGTAAATCCTTTGACCCCACTTGTAAGAATTCATCAGGGAAAAAACAGGTCAAGTACACAAAGAAATATGTTAAGAATGTTCATTATTACATCTTTATAAAAATCAGAAACATCAATAGGTTACATTAAGGAATTATGGTATCACCATTTAATGGGGAAAAATTTTGGAGCCTCTATTTGATACAAAAGTATCTCCATGATATAGTAATTTTTAAAATCCAGTATTAAAAGAGTATACATGAAACCATTCCATTTTTGTTTAAAATATGAATAAATGAGCTGGGTGTGGTGGCCTGCCTCTGTAGTCCTAGCTACTTGGGAGGCTGAGGTGGGAGTATTGCTTGAGCCCAAGGATTCAAGACTGCAATGAGCTATGATTGCACCATGGCACTCCATCCTAGGGAACAGAGCAAGACCTTGTAAAAAAAAAAAAAAGAAAAGAAAACAGAATAAATGTACAGGTACGCACAGAAAAAACATCTAGAAGAATGTATGTAAATTATTACTATGTCTGGATAATGAGATTGTGAAACATCTATTTTCTTCTCTATATATACTCTCTGAATTGTTTGCAATGAGCTTTCTATTAATTTTGCAGTGGGAAAAACCAGTACAGACATCATAAAAATAAAACAACGCGAGCATCCAGGGCTCCTTACTGGCTGTAGAATAAGTTGAAACTCCTTAACATGATATATAAAGTCTGTTGAGAGCCTTGTGCTTTACACGTGCTGAGGAAGTCATAATTCTGAAATATGCGACATACTCAAATCTCTTTGACTACACCATTCTTTCTACCTGGAATGGCTTTCTCCCTCATTCCCTGCTTGACAAAGTTAAAAATCCAGTTCATCTGTGATACCCTCCAGTGGAATAAACCTTAACTCCCTCTATCGCTAAGAGCCCAGATAATAGCTTTGTTCTTCTAATACTTAATATCTTGTTCGAGTTGCTTACAGGTCTCTCTTGTCCTCAACAGACTATGAGCTCTGGAAGGCAATGACCATGTTCCTTCATCGTTTATCCCAAACACTTGACACAATGCTAGCAAACAGAAGATGGTACACAATAAATGTGTGTTGAATGAGTTAACCAACAAGCAACATAAATGTATATATTCTTCCTGTTTTGCAAAATGAAAGGAGAAGAAGTTTTCACATGCCTTAAAGGATAGGCTATAACACAGAAAACGGATTAGGCTACTTTGGAGAGGCTTCAAAAGCAGAACTGGCACTAAGGAGTAGAAGTTGATTTTAGCACACTCTGGAGAAAAATTTTCTAACAATTAAGGTTGTGTAAAAACAAATGCAGCATATCCAGAAACTGTAAAATCCCAGTTAGTGCAGTGTTCAAACAGAGGCTTGGTAATCAGTTCTCAGGAATGGTAGAGAAATGATCCCCATGTGGTGCACTGGGTGAACAATGAGCCCTACAGTTCTTTCTACTACTACAGTCCTACTACTACAGTAGATGGTTTGCAGTAATTTTTAGGTCCCTTCCTGCTTACCATTCAATGGTTCTGAAAATGTAAAATGAAATAAACAATTTATGAAGATGTTAGGTCTTGAGGAACCTAAAACACAAATCAAATTCAGTTCCTGGAGCCTACAATAGGCACTGAAAACTGGTTAAATGCAACATACACATGAGGAAGAACCTAAATCAACAAACTTGGATTTTATAAGAGATTAATTCTACATGACGTAGCTTGTCATTAACTCTGACCTAAAATTTGGAAGTCAAAGTAAAAAAGCAGCAGTATTTGTTTTAAGAACAAATCTAGTGCCAGTTACCTCAGTTCCACTCATTATATCCTTCCATTCTCTGATTCACTGAAAAGGAAGAATATACAGAAACACCAGTGGGATCTTGGAAAAATTATGTAGGGCTGCTGAGAGGTATGTTTACCTCTATGTTTTCATCTACACAAAACAGAGTTCATCAAGTTCCTTATTCCAAAATAACAATAAACAGTAACTTTGAACTTCTGTAAGTACAAACATTTTAAGGAACCATGAGACCAAAATAAAGGCTTATGCAATCAACCTCTGCTTTCAGAACACTTGCAAGAGAAGTCCCTTTCCATCTGGGCCATCTTGCAAGAATGTTTCCGTTTGTCAAAAAGAAACACTGTCCACATTTGTACAGTTGAAAGAAGAGCATAAGTTAAGCTTAAAAATGTCTGAGACAAAATTAAAACATGTCTGAGAATGATTAGAGAATAAAGGTAAATCCTACACCAAGAAATTTAAAATGAGAACATCAGAGGTGGAAAGAACTTTAGAAGTCCTCTTGGGTCCAACCTCCCACTGAATGCACCCTCCTTCTAAGGGTGACCACCTGGCTTGTCCAACGCTAAGTCAGTTATGTACTATTTCAAAAGATAGTCGGTTTGTCCATTAGACAGCATCGACTAGTAGAGAGGCCTTCCTTATACTGAGTCCAATTAATCTGTCTTCCTACCATTTTGATATCTTGGTGCTGCTTTTTACTCCCCCCATACTTATATATCAAAGTATGCAAGATAAAGATGGAGGTTTGGAGATTCTGGCAGAAGAAAGCAGCCACTTATATAGCAGAAGAAAGCAGCCACTTATATACTCAACCAAAATACAAGCCCGCTGAACCAGCTTGATCCGCTGAACCAGGAGCTCAATGATAGAACAGACATAGCAATTAGACAGACTGCTGTGATTATCAACGGAGATGAAGCAAAGCAACATTATCTTCCTAACAGGTAACCAGAAAAAGGAGGTTAAGGGAAGTAGAACACTGCTAAGTACTCACTAATGAAATGATTAGTCAATCTATACTAAAGCTAATTCAGTAGTTAACTTAAAATGGCTTTTCTCAAAAAACATTAAAGCCTGTAACACAAAGAAATCAACAGGGAAGCAGACTGAGGTATACTAGGAGAAAGGAAGGAGGCATTCTTCATCTTTCTCATATTATTTAAGTGGCCCTTCTTATCTACAGAGCTAAAGATACGGATTATCTAAACTACAGCACTAATTTCCTGTGTGACTTTAGACAAGTCAATACACCTCTCTGCCAAGTCAATATACCTTAACCAGATTATCTCAAATCTACCTCTTCTGAAAGACAGTAACTTTATCTCAAAAATTCATTAAACTACTCCAAAAAGGTTGAAGGGAAGGCAACTAACTTTTAGTAAATCTGGCTCTACATAATCTTACTGCCTTAGTTTATTTTTATTATTATTATTATTATTATTATTATTATTATGTAGAGGTGAGGTCTTGCTATGTTGCCCAGGCTGGTTTTGAACTCCTGGGCTCAAGTGATCTTCCCACCTTGGCTTCCCAAAGTACTGGGATTACAGGCAATGAGCCACTGGGCCTGGCCATTGGTTTATTATTAACAGGTAGGGATTTACTGTCACTCTTCCTTGTTGTCTCTCCCACCAGTGGAAGGTAACTAGTTTCTACTTGGGTGATGTTTCTGGGAATAAAGAACTATCAGTCATCCCGTATCATTATTATCAACTCAATTCCCCAGGTGACTTCAGGAGGGAAAGAATGGGATCCTAGTTTGGACCTTGTTGGCTCCGAAAAGGACATTCTGCCAACATATGTTCTGATAATGTCATCACCTCATTCAAAGCTATGTCACTGGACCCCCCCACCATCAACTGAACTCCAAACTTCAAAGTATGGCTTAAATTCTCCTGTGATCTGGGTCTTTCTTTAATTCTCATTACTCCTCTTCTCACTTCTATATACCAACAATGACATCACTTCCTCTTAAAACTGTGTGTAGAGATGCCACTGGTCATGTTCCTGACTCACAGAGAAATCTGAGAGAGTGAATCCTACCCACAGAGACCCACAGGCCTTTTTCTGATTTGGGGATGGGATACAGACAGAGGGACTCTTGGGCATGGTGAGTCCCTGTTCCAACTAGAGGACCTCCTGACTGCCACAAAAATCAACGTACACATATGTCGAAACACCACATTGTATACTGTAAACATACATAATTTTCATTTGTCAATTATAACGTCATAAAAAAAATTTATTTCCAGTTGGTCCTGGGAAAGCTATGCAGAGATCTTGGTAGTTATGTCTCAGAGCTGAGACAAGGCCCAAGTCTTTGGGGTTTCCCTAGGAGATTCTGGTATGTGCTGCTATGATTGTTTTTATAGTAAAGAGCCAACGTATTTTAAGGAGGGAGAAAGAGCTAGCCAAGAGATTTTCTGACAGTATTGAAGAACCCTGTAAAGTCAGTGAGATGAGACTGATTACATAAGCCAATGAGGCCCCCCAGTTGCTTCCCTTAGAGGCCAGTCCCTTGATGCTACAAACACTGAATAAGACAAAACTTAAAAATCTGATCAGGTTCACCTCTTTCTTTGAGGACAATAGACTTTTTCAAAAAAGAGCAAAAGTGGACCCCCTTAAGCTTTCATTTCATGGAGTGAACTGATGATGGCTAACCTTCAAAACACGGTCACTTGAAGATCCATCAAAATCCTTCCAATCCCTAGTGACTCGTGCCCCAAACACCCTAAACACACCCCATAAGAGAGAACAACTTCTAAGAGAAATGGTAGATGGTGTGATTGAAACACTTATCTTAAGAAAGCTTAGAACTGTGCTCCCAAGAAAGCACAGGATGGAAGCAAAGAGTTCTAGAACTGAAGGAAAAAATTACTGAACGCTGGAACATATGAATGAACTCAGTTGCAAATGATAAAGAGAGCCAGCTAAAAATCTACAACCAAAACTGCTGGAGAAGATAGATTTGCTTGCTCTCTTTAGAGTCAATTACATAGGTAATGGCAATTTGGAACTGGAAAAAAGGGTGAATCAGAAATGGAGACCACTTAGACTATTGTCAGAAGTCAATTTGAAGAAACTCATTGATTCTGTTCATGCAAATACTCCTTAAAAAGGTTAGAAGAGGCCGGGCGTGGTACATCATGCCTGTAATGCCAGCACTTTGGGATGCTAAGGCTGGTGGATCACCTGAGGTCAGGGGTTCAAAACCAGCCTAGCCAACATGCTAAAACCCCACCTCTACTAAAAATACAAAAATTAGCCAGGCATTGTGGCTCATGCCTGTAATTCTAGCTATTTGGGAGGCTGAGGCAGGGGAGTTGCTTGAACCTGGGATGTGGAGGTTGCAGTGAGCTAAGATTGAGCCACTGCACTCCAGCCTGGGTGACAGAGTAAGACTCTGTCCTCCCCCCCAAAAAAGGGAGAAGAACTACTTACACTTTGTTGATCAACTTACAATCTCTCACAAATAGCTTTACAAGGCCTATTTCCTCTATTTGCAAAACATCTTTTTGTGCAAATCTTGCTCTGCCCACTTTCCCGATGAAGCTTTTTCTCCTTCCTATTCCAACTCCCACAGCACTCTGCTGCCTCTCCTGCTGCACTCACTGATTTGTGGTTGTTCTATTGTTGGGTTTTTTGTTTGTTCTTCTAAGATAGGGTTTTGCTTTGTTGCCCAAGCTAGAGTGCAGTGCAGCCTCAAACTCCTGCGCTCAAGCAATCCTCCCACCTCAGCTTCTTGAGTAGCTGGGACTACAGGCATGTGCTACCACGCCTGGCCAGCTTTGATTTTTGAGAGCTCCTTTAGGTAACAACAACAAATAAAAGTATACTAATTTAGTATACTTTTTTTTTTTTTAAGACGGATTCACGCTCTGTCGCCCAGGTTGGAGTGCAGTGGCATAATCTTGGCTCACTGCAACCTCCGCCTCCAGGGTTCACACCATTCTCCTGCCTCAGCCTCCCGAGTACCTGGGACTACAGGCACATGCCTACCACGCCTGGCTAATTTTTTGTATTTTTAGTAGAGATGGCGGGGTTTCACCATGTTAGTCAGGATGGTCTTGATCTCCTGACCTAGTGATGCACTCACCTCGGCCTCCCCAAGTGCTGGGATTACAGGCGTGAACCACGGTGCCTGGCCTAATTTAGTATACTTTTTAAAAACCTAGTATGAGTATTTTGCTTATGTGGATTTAAGTTTTTAGATGCTTATTACAGAAAATCACACAAAGGTAATTTAAATACCCTAAATAGAAAGTCAAGGGAAAGGGTGTCCTTAATGCTCCTTGTCTCCTGGTTAGCCTATGATATTTCAGCTCTAGCCAATTTCCTTTACACAAAGACCCTGCTTAAAGCACTTATGAATAAGCTGGAAGAGTGGTGGATGAGACATGGCTTCTCTGAATAGGGGAGGGAGGACACAAAAAATAGCTGCTTTCATTGAGGGCAGGAAAGAGATTATTTCATTAGGAGCCAAACAGTGAGACTATCTCAGTACAAACAATTGTTTGGCTTGAAGACTCCATGTGGGTAATTACTCCAGCAAAGGCTCAGCTGGAATGGAACACGGAGCCTGCCAGGACCTAAGGATAGGGACTGACACAGGCTTAAGTGTCTGAATCATGGCTTTGGAATCCCAGAGCATCCCAGCAAAGATGCTCACCCCAATCAGCGAGAAGCACCATTCTGCACCCGACCGAGTGAAGAATGTGAATGTAAAACAGATGAGAAAAACTGGGGTTACTGGGAGCAAATTCAAAGTTATTAAAACTAAACTGATATTTTATAGCAAATGTGGCAAGTCCAAAGATTAGATTTGTTGGGAAATCTAATGCATTTCAATCACCACTTCAATGGCTAACAACAGGCTGGGTGGAGTTGGTGTGCAGGGAGGGACTGCTGAGCTAACAGCTGGGCAAATCATTTCCAAGTCAGCCAGGTGGACCTGATATTTTAAAACTTGATATTATAATTAAACCAATTTCCTAGTGACCTCTCTTCAGGTAATATATGCAAACTTGGTTCTCAATTTACTGTCTTCATCTCCTGGGGACATTTAGTTCTTTACATTTTTAGGTTACTTCAGGTTAACTTCCTCTTTGCAACAACCAGTATCTACTCATATATTTAAAAATAAAAACAAAACAAAAAACTAAAGCTGCAAAGTGAGCCTGCCCGCTGCGGGAGGGAAGGGGCCTGTGTTTAGAAGAAGCTACTCAAAAGGGTGACATGGTCATTGTCCAGTGAGATTGCTCTTCAACCTCCATCCCTAGGATAGACTCCCCACACCACCACATTGACAAGGGATTTTTTTCCCCCAGAAAGCTGAAGGGATAACTATCATAATACTAGGTTCTGGATGCACAAGACCCAGTCGCAATCCATAACTCACAATCCCAGGGCCTTCCTAAGTTGCTACCTGATAGCCTTTGCGAGTATTCATACATTTCAATTATTACCCTGACCAAGCCTAACGGCAGGCTGGGGGGTGTAGGCATATAGGGACTGCAGAGCTAACAGCTGGGCAATCATTTCAAAGTTGGCCAGGTGGACTCAACATTTATAAATTTGACATGGTCATTAAAGTCGCTCATAATCAAGTGTCAGCATTCATCTGTGTATAGTATACACTTGATACATGCTTACTGATTAAACAGGGAATAAGCAATAGTGGAACAATATGAAAACTGATATTAAAAACAGCCCATATTCAAATAGTCTCATCTTTGTCCCTCTAGACCAATGGCTACCAAGAGAAACAATTTCCCCTCAAGGGGCAACGCTGATGTCTAGAGACACTTCTGGTTGTCACAACTGGCAGAGGGGTGAGGAAGTGCTACTGGCATCTAGTGGGCAGGGGACAGGAATGCTGGCTTCTAAACATTCTAAAATGCCCTGGACAGTGCCCACAACAAGGAATCACCCAAAATGTCAATAGTCTGAGGTTGAGAAATCGTGCTCTAGAGGAACCATTTTTAAGCCATTTAGTTTGAAGTGAGACATAAGAATATGTCAGTTTTGTGGAAAGGCCTATTCTCTTGTTCTGTAACAAACAGATACACATTTAGAGTATAAAATTCTAAAATTGTAACAAACCTTAGGAATGATCTAGTCTAAGCACAGTTGGAGAAGTTAAGGCCTAGAGAGGTCAAGTCATTTGCCCAAGTTCACAGAAGAAAGGATCCGCTGGACTGAACTTAGAATCACCTTTACACACCCAAATGTGTTATACATAGTAGATGCTCAATAATGGTCAGTAAATTGATATCTTGTTCTTTAGGTGTTCCTTTTTTTTTTTTTTTTAAGTTACAACATACAATTCACTCTCTGCTCCTGGGAACCTGAGACTGTTTGTGAAGACGAAGTTCTTCCCATCCACACTCCCCTTCCTCAAAAAGAAGCCCAGAAAGGAAAAACAGTGTAATGTACTAGAGCTCAAGACAGAGTGGCCAGGCAGAAAATGTTTTTCAATTGTTTCCAGGGAAGCTCACGTCTTTCACCCAGGCAGAGGCTCTACACAAAACCTTCTAAGTGAGCAAATGAGCCCTTGTGCAAGACCATGGACATGCGAATTTCTCTTCGCAACTCAGCACAGCAGCTTTCCTAACACACTGGGGAAGTCCCAACCAATGGCAAACAGATGGAAAATCAGTGCCAGTTTCACTGAATCACAACCACATCCAAACAAGCTAGAGAGCTTTCAGTTCTAAACAAACAGCAGAATCAAAATGAATTCTGGGATCAAAGTACAGATGGTTGGTTAGTCCAGTGGGTGCTGAATATCAGTCATCAAAACAGCCCTGGCTTAAGGGAGGAGAGCAAAAGATGGAGATTTGCCCTTTGAAAAGGAAAACATTCACCACAATGTTTCAAAACCTAGGTGTTTCAGAATAGAATACAATGAGGTAGAGGTCAAAGATATGGCACAAGGGAGTGGGGCAAAGATACCAGCCATGTGAATAGAAAGATCCTGCAAAGGGAACATTAGGCAGATGAACCCAGGGAAGGTCTGGCGGGGCAGGGCAGGGGAAAGGCGGGGGGAGGGGTATCACAATTTCAAAAAAGCCCAAGTAAGATTCTTTAAATTAAACAAACCTGTTCCATTGGGCACAAGGAGAGTTTCTAAAACTGCTGCAAGGCTATTAAATTCTACAGCACCTGAGAACAATGTCTAAATATTTACTCCCATCCCACAAAAGGGCTAAAGGGCTGCTATTTCAGCCTCCTGTTTCACACTTCATGCTACATTTTTCCCAAGACGATGTGTCACACCAAAACCTCCTACTGAGAGGGCAGAGGATTCGCTTCATGTCTAGCTCCAGCTTTCAAAGCAGCACAGGTGGCAGAAGCACAGAAATGAAATGGCACAAAGAAGCAATTACCACAAAGCAACCATGAGATTCACCTGCTCAGCTTCTTGGATTGTCACAGATCTTCAGCTATCTGGGCTAATAGTATGAGGGTGACTATAAAAAAACAAAACAAAGTATATGACCTGAACACATATTAATAGAATAACGCTGCTCATAACAGGGACATAGACACCATGTGCCAGACACTGTGCATTAGGTATGCAGATAGATGTGAAAACACAGTCCCTGTCCTCATTTCCAGTCTAAGGCCTTTCTTCAAAAAAAATTATAATGCAGTAGCTGTTACCTCCTTTCTACTAATGTAGGACCTCTAATCCATCTTCCTAGAGGACTAAGTTTAAGTGAATGAGGACTATATGAACAACCTAAGATGCTAGTCATTGGCAGAAGGGTATTTCCGCACATCAGGTATACAAGGTGAAAGTGCCGGCCCATCTTGCTGTGATATGACCCATAAAGCTGTTCTTTATGTTCCTTATGTCCCTTATGGAGAAACCAGGGTTCTCCCAAGTTCCCCATTCCTTGCCTTAGCAGACATCTACTGCAATGAAGCAGTTCAGAATAACGCCCAGAGCAAAGCTGTCTCTACGTGGGCTCAACCCAGAGAATCCCCCTGGTAACTTTTTCAATTAGAGGGCCCACTTGACTACTCAAATCTGAACACATAAATAACCCATCACTCTAACAACAACACAAAAATTTATACTTCCTTATCTGTATTGTTGAAAAGTTGAAAACTCAAATATTAACAATTGCGCAAGAGATAATAATGACATATTCTAATGATGGGATACAAAAAATGTTTTTAACGTCATGAAATAAGCTTATAAAAAATGTTAAGCAAAAATGAATGATATAAAATCATTATGGTATAAGCTCAAGTAAATGGGTGATAAAAATTATGAAAAATAAGGCTGGGTGTGATGGTTGACGCCTGTAATCCCGGCACTCTGGCAGGCCAAGGCAGGCAGATGATGTGAGCTCAGGAGTTCGAGACTAGCCTGGGCAATATGGCAAAACCCTGTCTGTACTAAAAATACAAAAGTTAGCTGGGCATGGTGGTGTGCACCTGTAGTCCCAGCTACTTGGAAGGCTTAGACAGAAGAACTGCTTGAGCCTGGTAGACAGAGGTTGCAGTGAGCTGAGATTGTGCCACTGTATTCCAGCTTGGGTGACGGAGCGAGAGACCTTGTCTCAAAAAAAAAAAAAAAAAAGAATTATGAAAAATATCTTCAGCATCATTATATTTTTCATACTTTCCATTGATTTTTATCATGGGGGATAGGTTTCATAATCATAAAAGATAAAGTTGTTGTTGTTGTTGTTTAAAAAAAAAAACAGCATTTACTGATTATAAGTGCAGGGATCCTCCCATCTCCCCAGCTCCTAAAATCCCGTAAGACAGAAAACAACGATGGCAACAAATCTTTCTTTCCTTAAATGTACGAGAAGTCTAATGAAACTGGGACCTATTTTTACTCTGCCCATAATATGGACCCTTGATCTGAGCCACTTGTGTCAGGCTACTTCTGTTGAGACGAGACTCAGAACAAGTTAGAATGCTCAGAGGAGCCAAGCTGGAGTCTTCCTGATTCCAATGTTGCATTTAATGAAGCTTCCTTTCTCTTTCATATAATCTGGGAATGTTAATACTGTAGTCACATTACAGGAAAGACCTTTCCTCAAGTTTCTCCTCCATCTGTAACAGTTCCTCTAACCGAACTCTTCATGACTACTTTCAGAGAGACAAAGTCAATCCCTGTTCCAAACAGCTAATCTTTCAGTAAAAATGATTTCAACATAGCAGAAGAGCCTGCATCTCTTAATTCATTCCTTCTCAAATCAGCTGTCACACTCAAATTGGTTTCCGTCAGCTCTGCTGTTTTCAGCTATTTTGAACAAAAGCATCATGGTAAGAACAGGGAGTTTCCTTCCTGTTTCTCTTCTCAGGGTTTGTGTCAGTTACAAGGAGTGATAAAGTGTCAACAACAACAAAAATACACCAATGCCCCTTCTCTACAAGCTTTACACTACAGCATATGACGTCACCAGTTCACACAGAAAATCCTGTACGAAATTATTTTTGAAGGCATAGGACAAAAACAACCACCTAAATAATATTCAGACAAAATTTCCTTAACTCAAAACTAGAAACACTATAGAACCATTTTCTAAATCCACACATTTGGGGACTTCCAGTTAGACAAGAAAAGAGGAAGTTAAACGACAAAATATACTGTGTGTGCACTTTGGACCAATGAGGTGAAGTAACACTGCAGGATTAACATGTAAACCCACATCTAAAGATGTAAGCTCTGTGGTAGACAGAGCCTGGGGATTTATGGTCTTCCATCACCAGCAACTGCTGCAAAAGACAGCATGGCTATTTGAAGAAAAGGAAAAGAAAAGGTGCTCTATTTGCTCAAATCACCATGCTAGGACACGCTTATCAGCTACAGCTGAGAGTAGGTCTCTCCCCCTCTCGCATTTGTTTGCTTCACTGTTTCAACACATCATAAAATGAGAGCATTACACATTTGGTTTGTGGGTGAGGGGAAATGACATGAGGCCTAAGGAACCCAGTTCTCATTGTTTCAGATTAAGAAATTTCTTCTTGGAAGCTTTGACCTGACATTTTTTTTAAAAAAAGTAGTTTCCGGCCGGGCGTAGTGGCTCAAGCCTGTAATCCCAGCACTTTGGGAGGCCGAGACGGGCAGATCACGAGGTCAGCAGATCGAGACCACCCTGGCTAACATGGTGAAACCCCGTCTCTACTAAAAAATACAAAAAACTAGCCAGGCGAGGTGGCGGCGCCTGTAATCCCAGCTACTCGGGAGGCTGAGGCAGGAGAATGGTGTAAACCCCGGAGGCAGAGCTTGCTGTGAGCTGAGATCCGGCCACTGCACTCCAGCCTGGCGACAGAGCAAGACTCCATCTAAAAAAAAAAAAAAAAAAGTAGTTTCCAAGTGAGCTTATGAAATCCAGAACTTAAATAAACTGTATTCTATATGTATTTAAAAGCAAACCAGAATTCCTACAGGAAATCTGCAAACTGAGGGGAAAAGAGGGCTATGGTCAACAAAATTTGTCAGAGAATCACTTAACATTAATTGAAAATGAAAAGAAGCAACAATAATAAAATTCTACTACTATCCAGTGACATGCTACAAAGAAGGGATTCCAAGGCAAGCTTCAGCCACACATGAGGGAGGATGGGGGATAAGGGGAAGAGCTGGACAAACTGAAGACGACCACCAGAGCAACCTTACGCTGACGGATGGCCACAGCTGAGGCAGATCTGGCTCATCTCTGGGGCTGTCCACTGGGGAGAGACCTGCAGTTCAGCCATCAGTGGACCGGCATTCACAAAGCCTGTGGGGAAACACAGGATCCAGAAGAATGGGGTAGGGAAGGAGAAAGTGTAGGAAATGGAATAGTCAAACACAGCAGTGAAATATTATATTTATTAAATATGAAGCTTCAAAAATGCATAGATGGATCTCTTAAGTTGAAATGGACCAGTTGAAAAGAACCGGTACTCTGGAAAGCAGTCTGATACACTTTTTCAAATCCCAAATTACATTTTCATCACACCTGTGAATTATAGTAACCGCCTGCCAAGAGGAAATGAGTTTTTTGGAGAAAAGAAAGAAACAAGGAAACCTATGCAATTGTTACAGTTGGTAACTTCACTCAAACAATGAGAGTCCTTTATCTGTGGCCTCTGTGGGAAGTAACAGCCTAAAAGCAAACATATTCACACTGCACTGAAAACTCTGCTGGCCTAGTTCCACCAATTCCATTAATATAGCAAAGGCCCAAATGCAGGTGACCTGATTGACAAAAAAAGCACCTTCTAGAAAGGGCTGAACTTGTCTCATATAACTCATTAGACACTTTTATAATCAAGAAGAAAACAAGTAGCCACAACTTGGAAAGCTCTGCCCTTAAATGGAGCAGCAGCAACATTCCTTACAAGACAAAATATTTTTTCAGGTCAGGGTAGAAGAAAACAGCCCCAGTGATCTTGCCTGCCTCACCCAGTGCAAACTTATCTGAAGTTGTGGGGTAAAACAAACAAATCAGTAAGACTAGTCAAACTGACATGCAGCACAAGATAAAAGAGCCACACTGCAGTCACCTTAACTATAAAGAAAAGACTGAGCTGAGGCCCGGGCTTGGTGGCTCACGTCTGCAATCCCAGCACTTTGGGAGGCCAAGGAGGGTGGATCACTTGAGGCCAGGAGTTTGAGACCAGCCTGGCCAATGTGGTGAGACCCTGTCTCTACTCCAAAAATACAAATAATTAGCTGAGCATGGAGGCACACACCTATAATCCCAGCTACTTGGAAGGCTGAGGCATGAGAATCACTTGAACCCGGGAGTCAGAGATGGCAGTGAGCTGAGACGGCATCACAGCACTCCAGCCTGGGCAACAGAGCAAGACTCTGTCTCCAAAAAACGAAAGAAAAAAAGAAAAAAAAAAAAAAGAGTGAGCTGTACCATGTTTTAAGGCTGCAATCCTCAACATTCTCTGTGTATGGCTTCTGTGTTATTAATTCAAGCTGTCCAGTTGTAGATGTACTCAATGTGGATACACCATATCTAAGACTTCTCAGAATTGACAGGGTGGGAACTTATTTTCTGAGTAACCTAAGTTGCTCCTGGCAGCAGCCAACAGTCAAATACATTTCAATATAGGAGCCAATTTGCCTAGTCATACCCCCTAAGTATATAAACTATGAGTTGTTACATTACTTCCTGGGACTAATAATTGTTTCACCAACAGTCAAGATCCTTTAGAAGCACTCAATGTTGTATCTGCCGGAAAACCTTCTGTTCTCTTGTCCAAAATAAAATACTATAAGGGGAAAGAAATTACATCTTGGAGAATTCAGTGCCTTTGTGTCTTTGCCTGTTTGCGCTGGCATCACAGGGAACTACATCTCCCAGGCTCCCTTTGCCAAATGATTTCGGGATAAGTTCCATCAATGGGAGGCACTGACGAGGATAAGAGGCAGGAGCAGGGAGCAGCCAGGGTAACCCACTCTCTCACTTGGCCGAGTTCCAGCTGTTACCAGACAGCTCCTCTTTCCATGCTTCCGCTCACACCAGACCACAGGGGCTTCCAGCCCTTGGTGACACCAGTGTACCATCTATTTTCCTTGTGGGCACAGTAGTTCCCAGGCATTGCTAATCGATGGGGTGCCTCACCAGCCTGTTTAGCTCCTTGGCTTTTCTAGCAGCTGTGTAACCTATTCCCTATTTTAAATTCCCTCTGCTTGTAAGACCAACAGTGGCTTCTGTTCCCGACTGGTCCTTGACTGACATAGGACCTTCCAAACATATTTTAAAATTTATTTTTCAGAAAATTAATAGCTTTCCTAAGAATTAAAACAATTATTCAGATAACCTAGAAAAGGTATCTTCTAATATGAAACAAAACATTTACAGATGACAAAATCAATTCATGCATTCAAACAAATATTTACTGACAGCTTGGTCTGTGCCAAGCACTGTTCTAGGTGCTGGGAATACTACAGTGAACAAAACAGGCATAGACCCCTGTCCCCTAGCTTACATTCTAGGGACGGGTAAAGTGTGGCACATTACGATTTTTAAAATTAGCCAATACAAGACTGTTGCTTTAACAATAGAGGAATTTGATAAAAGTGGATTAACTTTAAGGTGTTCTACTCTACAAAGACTTGGTTCTTACCTTTTCAATGTGGTAGGAACTGTCACATTCCAGGGGCCAATACAGAACTTCTTCAAAGCTAGTATCTAGTTAAACTGGCCACTTGATCAAACAGGAGTACAACTGTGATAAGGATTTAAACAGACACAATAACAAAAGATAGGCACTGTGTGCGTACAGTGTAAAGCATATGTATGTTTTATGCAGATTCTTGCTTGGCATCATTTTTACAGGAAATACCATTTGGAGGAACTGAGTCTGACTCAATTTAATAAGTCACTTTATCCCTTCTCTGTAGCGCAGGTAGAGTCCATCAACATAACATATAAAGCCAGTGGCAATGTACATAACAAGTAGAATGTTGCAGTCACCGATTGCATGACACAATTTCCAAGATGGAATTTTCAGGCAGAAGAACAGAAACAGACAATGACTCATGTGGTGAACAGTTATATAGACAACTGTGCCCAAGAAAGCTGCCACCTACATACCATAATGACATCAGATGAAAAATGCAGAAAGAAGGTAGTTTTCTAATTTATCTAGAAAAAAAAAAGATTTGCTGAAAAGTATATATACTGAGAGATGAGACTGCTGCTACCTGTTTATGCATCCTAAGCACTGAGCAACCAGGAGCACACATCAGGTATTCCAAATATGACCTGCTTGAGCCTAAGAGCATGTTCAGCCTCAAAAATCAACATCATGAGCTCCAGAAATAACATAATATCTACTTCTGGCACTTCACTAGACTTATGCTAAAATAATTTAATGTACCCACAAAGGTACATTTCAATGGAGAATTTATGGGCACCATGCTCAGACCTTTCTTACTATTCAGCGATTAGGCAGCGTTTCACGCCTGCAATATTTATAACCCCATGTGAATAGCAGGTAGACCTACAATACTATGGGCTTCTTACACAACAGGAAGTCTAAAGCATAGTTCAAATTCAAAATCTCAATGTCACGGAGCAAGTCAACCACAGAGCTCAGGTTTTAACCTTACAGGATCCTAACTACCTATCAAACTCTACTCCTCATCCCTCCTCAAAATGCAGTCAAAATATACTAAAGAATCCCCCCCACCCACACACACACACACAAAACAGTGCACCTCGGAGGCTTTGCACATACTGTTCCTTCTTCCTAGAATGCAAAGTTCCCTAAATTCACTTGGCAAATCATGCTTATCCTTTGACACAGCCTACTTTTCTCTTTGAAGCCATGACTTCCTGAGGAAGACTTCTTTGCCTTCTTCAGTGCTTTCATTTCTCCCTGTATACCATGCCACAATAATTTCTATATTGCATCATTTATATTTGTACACATCTGCTTCCCCATTAGACCGTAAAATCCTTGAGACCAAAAACCCTTTCTTTTAATCTATATATCCTGGTACAATGTCTGAGAAAAAGTAGGTAGTAAGTGCTTAAGAAATATTTTCTGAATGACTATACGTAGTAGGGGATCTCAGGCTTGCGAAGTTCCCCTAAAAGATATTACATTTTCTATTCTTCATCTCACTGGCACCAAATGATATTTAAAGGGCAAGGAGAACAAACAGGAAAGTATCTCTCAGGGAACAGGTTTAATATGTTGACATTAAAAGACAATCTAATGGGGATTTTGATAAATCACTTTCAGTAAAACTGTATCAATCTAACCATGACTGTCAGAGTTACAGTGCACTAGGTGTAAAAACCCAGAAATGTATGTGATCTTGGCTAGAGAAAGGCATTTAACAACTAGAAATGGAAGCAGAACTCCTTCTGTTGTTTAGCTCCATTGGAATTTTTACTTTTTAAAAGGTGCCACAGACTGGATATGGTGGCTCACACCTGTAATCCCAGCACTTTGAGAGGCTAAGGTGGGCGGATCACCTGAGGTCAGGGGTTCGAGACCAGTCTGGCCAATATGATGAAACTCTGTCTCTACTAAAAATACAAAATATTAGCTGGGTGTGGTGGAAGGAGCCTGTAATCCCAGCTACTCGGGAGGCTGAGGCAGGAGAATCCCTTGAACCCGGAAAGCAGAGGCTGCAGTGAGCCAAGACTGCGCCACTGAACTCCAGTCTGGGCAACCGAGCAAGACTCCATCTCAAAAGAAAAAAAAAAGTGCCACAGATACAGCTAAAATAATTTAAAATTGATAGGAAAGTTCATTTCTAAGGAATATTTAACAAGCAATGACTCGGCTATCAACAGAAGACAAATGTAAAGCACAGCTAAAGATCAATGTACATGAGTTGAAATTTAAGACAACTATGAGAAAATTTCTACACAAAGAAATTCCCTGGTCTAATCTTTCATACGAGTTTGAAATCAGGAAACATCCAGAGACCATCCTCAAGGGTACCATAAAGCACATTTGCAAAAATGCCAGAACTCCATATATAGAAAATGGTTTTGGCTTAAAGACTAGGGAATTACTGGGTGAGTCATTTTAACTGTGGCTTCCAGTAACCAGACTATCTTAAGGGAATAAAGTCAAAAGTAAAACTAATAAAATCAAGATAAAAAAATTTATGATCAGAAATGGTGAAAATAAATAATGCAGACATTTGTGTAACACATTAGCTTACAAAGCACTTTCGTTTTTCAAACTAGGAAAATTAAACTGAGAAAGTTAGGTGTATGTGGAATCAGGTCACCAAGCTGCAATAAGCAAAGTAAAGGAGTTTAACTAGCTGTGCCAACACTAAGTCTACAGACTCTTCCATTATTCTGCCTCTCTGCCATCTTAACGGTAGGCTTATATGTGTCTATGGGCCTAGGACACTTTCTAAGATGCCTTCAAAGAGAGCAGAGTCCACTGGGCGTGGTGGCTTGTGCCTGTAATCCCAGCATTTTGGGAGGCCAAGGTGGGCAGATCACTTGAGCTCAGGAGTTCGAGACCAGCCTTGACAACATGGTGAAACCTTGTCTCTGCTAAAAATATAAAAGTTAGTCAGGTGCCTGTAATCCCCACTACTCAGGAGGCTGAGGCAGGAGAACTTGACCCCAGGAGGTGGAGTTTGCACTGAGCCAAGATAGCGCCATTGCACTTAGCAAGACTCCATCTCAAAAAAAAGAGAGAGAGAGAGCAGTGTCTTCCAAATCATTTAAGAGTATCTTTCAACTTAATCAAGATAACTTGGTCATAGCCTTAGAAAACACCTTCAAAGAACAAAGCACTCCTCAATGTGCATGGAAAGTGAATGCTCTCCATGTTCTGTTGATTGAAAAATGCAGATGTCAAGAGCTGTGGGCAATATGCTACCGTTTGCATAAAAGCACTGCACAGAAATATATTTAAATGTTGTTGTTTACCTACGCATATATTATCTCCTAAAAGTCACGTAAGAAATTGCCAACAATGGGCTAGGTATGGTGGTTCAAACCTGTAATCCCAGCACCTTGGGAGGCCGAGGCGAGTCGATCACCCAAGGTCAGGAGTTTGAGGCCAGCCTGACCAACATGGTGAAACCCCATCTCTACTAAAAATAGAGGGTGCCCAGCTACTTGAGAGGCTGAGGCAGGAGAATCACTTGAACCCGGGAGGGAGAGGTTACAGTGAGCCAAGATCTCGCCATTGCACTTCAGCCTGAGCAACAAAAGCAAAACTCTGTCTCACAAAAAAAAAAAAAAAAAGCAAAGAAAAGAAATTGCCAACAATGGTTACTCCCAGGGAGGGAAAATGGTGGCTCAGAGATGAGGGACAGGAGAATGAATTTCTACTGTACATATTCCCCTTTGGACCTTTTGAATTTTGAACTACATGAAAGTGCTACCTTTTTCAAAAAGTAAATTTAAATGTAAATTTAAAAATATACAATAGGAGTTGGAACGCAGGCAGTGTTGGGTGGGGTGAAACATTTCAGAGATAGGATGTAGCAGAAGAAGGGAAAAGCAAAAAATTATTACACTTTCTGTCAGACTCTAGAATTTCATATGGTGTTTCAGTCTGAGGTAAATATTCCTCAAGATGATCAAATGTCTTGTACTTTTAACTCTTTGCTCTGCCGGGTATGATGTGTCACACCTGTAATCCCAACACTTTGGGAGGCTGAGACGGGAGGACTCCTTGAGCCCAGGAGTTAGAACCAGCCTGAGAAACATAGTGAGACCCTGTCTCAATTGTAGATAATCCAGTAAATGAATAAATACATCTTTGCCCATCAAACAGCTCTTAATTTCTCACAAACCTTGACACTAAGAAAGGAGTGTCCCAATAGTGGACACAAGTATTTAGGTCATCAGAAAGGTATAGTCAGCCCTCTGTTAGAAATGGATTCTGCATCTGTGGATTCAACCAACTGCAGATTGAAAATATTCGAAAACATGGCTGGGTCCTGTGGCACATGCCTGTAGTCCCAGCACTTTGGAAGGCTAAGCGGGAGGACAGATTGAGTCTGAGGCTACAGTGAGCTATAATTGCACCACTGCACTCCAGCCTGGGCGGCAGAGCAAGACCCTGTCTCAAAAAAAAAAAAAAGAAAATATTCAGTAAAAAATGGATGGTTGCATCTGTACAGAACATGTGCAGACTTTTTTCCTTGTCATTATTCCCTAAATGATACAGAGTAACAACTACTGGCATAGCATTAACATTGTATTAGGTATTATAAGTAATCTAGAGATGATTTAAAGTATAATGGAGGATGTGTAAAAGTTATATGCAAGCACTACGTCATTTATATCAGGGACTCGAGCATCTGTGGATTTTAGTACCCCAGAAGGTTCCTGGAACCAATCCCCCATGGATACCAAAGGATAACTTTGGTAGATCCAAAGGATAACAAAGGTAGATCCTTTCATAGTAAATAAGATAGTGTCCAGTTTAAAACATAGTCTCTGAAGGGGTGGCTTAGCAGTTATTCCTGACACACCGATAAAATCTGGAACTGCAGAGCTAGAAGTTAAATCTTGGACCAGTATGACCCTAAGTACAAAGGAAGTATGACCCATATCCAAAAATGGAAGCCAGCCTCAATAAGTCAGCCAGAGTTACCATTCACATATCTGGAATTTTCAGTAGTTTTGTCCTCTGTTCTATCACTACCTAAGTCAATCCAAAAGTTCACCCTAAAAGTCACATTAACCCCAGGGCTTTGGGTAATGAAGAAATCACATCTTGAGCCTAGAGCAAATCATACCATTTCTTAAAAAGGCAGCACCAAAGAAGTTTCCTTTCCCACACTGAAATTACTGGAATGGCTTCGTGGCCCCAGAAACTGGTGAGACTCGTGCCCAAGCGAGTTAAAAACCCCAGGATCAACAAAACTTGTACAAAGTAAAAAGAATACATGCTTGTTCTCTATTCTGATGTTTATTTGTTTTGTTTTGTTTTTGAGATGGGGTCTTGCTCTCTTTCCCAGGCTGGAGCGCAGTGGCACTCGATCATGACTCACTGCAGCTTCGACCTCCTGGGCTCAGGTGCCCAGGTGATCCTCCTGCCTCAGCCTCCTGAGTAGCCGGGACCACAGATGCGCACCACCATACCCAACTAACTTCTAAATTATTTGTAGCGACAAGGTCACACTATGTTGCCCAGACTGGTCTTGAACTCCTGGACTCAACCGATCCTCCTTCCTCGGCCTCTCAAAGTGCTGGGATTACAGGTTTGAGCCACCACACCCAGCCTCTATTCTGAAGTTTAAATCACATACCTTAAAAGTCAACTAATAAATGTTTCTAAATAAGTATAAGAATTTAAAAATAAAAGTCATTGCCAAAGAGTTATATTTCGGAACACTGCAAAAATACCTGCTCATAGGTCTACAGTCTATGCCACATTGTCTAACTGGATATTAATAGATGAGCAATCACTCACCATATCCTATACATTTAACTTCCAATTTTTCAGGAAAGGACACAGGAATACAGGTAAATAAACTGAAACCCAATTCTCATTTTAGCCAACACTTTTTAAATTCCTCCTCCAATGAAATGTGTTTTTTTATCAGCACTAACAGGTAACAATTTATTGATCCAAACATCTTTTCCTTCAACAATCTGATAGTTGTCCAAATGATCATTATGACAACCAAAATTAGAAAATAGTAGGGGAAAAAGAGTGAGAGGGCTTTGAGGGGTGGAATGGGATAGATAATTCATAAACTGGATAAACAGAGGCCTCAACAAATGCCTATGTCATAACCGAAAGATGACTGACCTATTGTCATCTCATTTTTAATACAATGACCAAGTCACTGAAGCCACCTGGTAAAATGTAAAACGAACTTTTGAAAAGAAATTGAGGATCCAGGAGTCTACCATCAACAGTAGTTAATAAAGTTTACAAGCCAGCAGTTACTAGTTCTCATTAAGAATTAACTGATATTTCATAACCTGATCCCCAGTAAGCTTATTAATAAAAAGCAATGGAAATTTGGGGCTGGGTGTGGTGACTCACGCCTGTAATCCCAACACTTTGGGAGGCCGAGACGGGTAGATCACCTGAGGTCAGGAGTTCGAGACCAACCTGGCCAACATGGTGAAACCCTGTCTCTACTAAAAATACAAAAATCAGCTGGGCATGGTGGTGGGCACCTGTAATCCCACGTACTCGGGAGGCTCAGGCAGGAGAATCCCTTGAACCCGTGAGGCGGAGGCTGCAGTGAGCCGAGATTGTGCCATTGCACTCCACCCTGAGCGACAAGAGTGAAAATCTGTCTCAAAAAAATAAAAATAAAAAATAAAATAAATAAAAAGCAATGGAAATTTGGAGGAAGAAGTAGTGAATCAGCCTCTCTCTTCTATATACTGTATTTTATTGGAATATGAGTAAGTACAAGGGTAATATGAGAAATGGGGGGGGGGGTTCTAGTCACCAAAATGGCATCTGACTCTCCAAATGCAGCAATGCTCATTCCAGTGGGTGCTTCACTGTGACTCAAGATCTGTCAAATGAGGACATAAGGGAATTTGAATAAAGCCAAGATACGCTCCTAAAATCAACAGACTCTTCCAATAGATTTAACAGAAGATCTAACAGTAATCAACCTATAAGACACTAACCTACTCAACATAAATTGATTCTAAAATACTTTTTAAAATGAATTATTGCTAATGCAAAAAGTCAGGAAATAAGTCTAGGAATTTGTTTTCCTAATGGCACTTCCATTTATATATTGGTAGAGGTCACTAAAACACATTACTAGGTGTCACATTGTATCATTCCCCTGTTCTCCTTTTATAACCTTATTCTTCAAAAATAAAAGGTAATTAAGTGAAAGCATCAATTAAGTATTTCCTTCCTTTCTCAAAACAGACAAATACAAATATAACTGAATCTTTGTTTTATAGTCTATGCCCACTACGCTATACGGCAAACAACCCTGGCAAATCCACTGCATAGTCGCCCTCAAATTATAACTATTCATTTTTCCCCAACCAAAGGGAAAATAATTTTCCCAACTCCTCCAATTATATGCCAAAAGAATTAGAAAATACAGGAAAAAAAGATTCACAGAAGCTTGTATAAGTGTCAAGTGCCAACATTTCACTAATAACCAAGATTTCCTATTGTACAGACTTTTAATTGTATCAAATCATGAATCTTCTAGGGCACAGAAAACAAAGACTAAATGGTTCTGCCAATTTACAATGATCATATTTCACCTTTAGAAGTGTAATCACCATAGAAGCAACGAATTCATCGAATTCATCTTTCTGTCTCCACTGATTAAACGGATCCTGCACTACAGGCATAATCGGCTAGTTTCTGCCACCACTCACACATAGGCCTCCAAAGCACTCTACAAGCCAGGGCTAGGCTGTCTAGAAATCCGCACCCTGTCACTGCATAAGGCAGTTTCCCACTGCACACATCCAGGAGGAATAAAACCACCTAAGCACTCTTGTCAGATCTTAGCAAGGCTGCAAAATGACAGGAGTTGCTAACTAAAGAGCAGGCAGCAACAATCACCACCTTTAAAAATCATTTAAGCAGTTTTCCTCTCCGCCATCTCACTTCCCTCCTCCTCCTCCTCGTCATTCTCTCTCCTCTCTCCTCTCTCTCTCTCTCTCTCTCTCTCTCACACACACACACACACACACACACACACACACACACACACTGCAGTTCATCCCCAGCTTTGCAAGTGACATGCTGGGAGCTCTGGACTGACAGCCGGCCCAGAACTCATTCAGAGCCCTCAAATACAGACATTCTCACCTGAACACGCCAGGCAACTTCCACCTGCACCATCACTTCCACCCTCCCCGACACACACACAGTCGCCCTCGCAAGCTCTCCCCACACCAATCCCCGAGCAGCAGAAAGCCCAGCAGGCTCACTGCAAGCGCAGCACGCGTTACCACTTACAAGCCGAGTTGGGCGGCCTAAGCTCCAGAAACCTCCTCTTCACGCAGCCCACCCCCACCACCCCGATGCGGCTGGACCCCTGGCCCGCCAGGTGGGATGCGCTACCTTTGGACTGGCAATCTGCACAAAACTTGTTATCCTCCTCCAGCAGCAGGTTGGCCAGGACAGCCTGGTACCGATCCACGTCCTTCACCGACTTGCCCGTCATGGCCAGGGTGCCGGCGGGGGCAGAGGGCGAAGCGCCCTCCTCGCCCCCAGAGACCCCTGCCTCAGTCCGGGGGTGAGGACTCCCGGTCCCCCGCCCAGGGGCAAATCCTGAGCGGGGAGAGCCCTCTCCTCTGGCCCCGCCGGACGCCCCTTCCCGGGTAGGCGGCGTCCGTCCCCCACTCCGCAGCCCCTCGGCGCGGCGCCCCTTGGCGGGCTTAGGGACAGGCCCGCGTCCAGGAG
>NW_012117365.1:1751068-1767791 GCF_000951035.1 Colobus angolensis palliatus
AAGCGGGGGGCGGGGCTTGGGTGGGGGCGGAGGGAAGGGGTGGGCACGCCTCCTGCGTGTCCTTGGAAGAGAATGAATGGAGCCTGGTAGAAAGGGAGTGGAGGGAATGGAAGAAAGTGAAGGAAGACAACAACTAACATTTACTGAGCTCTTACTATGCGCTAGGCACTGTGTTAAGCACTTTACATGAATTATCCCAATATAATCCTCACAACAACCCTATGAATTACTTATCATCCTTATGTAACCTAAGCGTTGTGGATACTCCAAAGTCCTCCAGCTTGTTTTTTCCAATAGCCAAATAAAAGAGTCCAAGCCCCTAACCCAGGATATAAGAACATCACCCCCTCCCCAGATTTTCAGAGGACTCTGGTCACCTCTCACTTGGAATACATGCTCCCACTAATACTCATTAGCTCTCCTCTGTGACTCCTGCCTTTTTAGATATTGTTTGGCCTGGTGCCCAGACATTTCTGTCTTCTTCCATTTCTTAAACTCTCACAAAACAGCGAGCTTTGTGTGGCAGACTTTTACTGAATGTTATTTGGGAAGGGTGGAGGACAGCAATTAAAGCATAGCACAGAACAGGCAACTCCTTAAAAATGATTATTAAACATCGTTGTACAAAGCCACCCTTGCTACAGATAATTTCTCATTGGCTGTCCTTTTCCTTAGGGATCCACCTGCCATCTGGCTTGTGTTTTCATTCACTCATTCATTCATTCACTGAGCACAATGTTAATGAGAAATTTCTAAATATCAGGCACTGTACTAGGGGAGAAGGAAACACCATGATCCGATTTGTGGTTTTAAAAGGTCTCTCTGGCTGCCATGGAAATAATTAATAGGGGAAGATGGTGAGCAGATGCTAAGAGTTATCTAAACTCTAGTGAAACCCTCTCCTCCATTTCTTTACTTTCTCCCAAGACCAGGATCCCCTCAAAGCTTTCATCTAATCAGAGGAAAATTAAACATTTCTATTACTTTATTAATCACAACAATTAAATTTTCTGGCTAAGTCTCTTCCCTTGTAGCCATGCCTAGGGGACTTGACTTTTAAAAACACACAAGTTCATTGGGGTGTTTTTCCTGAGAAAACCCATCCAAATAGGTATTACCATAAAAATTTTTCAGTTGAAACAGTCAAGATTAACCAGTTACTGGGTGTGGTGGCACATACCTGTAGTCCTAGCTACTCAGGATGCCGAAGCCAGAGCATCACTTGAGCCCAGGAGTCGGAATCCAGCCTGGGCAACACAGTAAGAACCACCCCTCCAACCTCCAATGTACCCTGTTACCCTGTCTCAAAACAACAACAACAACAAAAAACAGTTAATTGCGGTGAGTGGTGATTGTACCTTAGTTCAAGCCCTCCCCATCTTCATCTCCTCACTCTGCAAATAGCCTTCTGGCCTTAGTCTAAATCTGGTTAAATTAATCCTTCACCGTGCTCTCTAGAAGGAGCTTTTAAATGCCAAATCTGATTGACTCACACTCTCCTGCTTAAAAAATCATTTAGTAGCTCTCCATTGCCTGTGGCAGTGTTTCTCAAATTTTTCCACCTAGTGAGAGATATCATGGCTTTGTGGTTAAGCACACAGACTCTGGGGCAAGAATGCTTAGGTTTAAATCCTCAGCTTTTCCCATCTATTATCTATGTGACTTTGAGGAGGTTACTTAGCCTCTCGGTGCCTCAGTTATTTCATCTATAAAATGGGAATGATGATAACATTAATAGTACCTATTTCACAAGATTATTATGAGACTTAGTTGAGATAATTCCTGTAATATAATTAGAACAGCCCTTGGCACATAGTGAATGATAGACGATTAGTGCTCTTCACTAAATATTTCTGGCATTTTGCCTTCTGAGCACATGGTAGGATTTTATTTCCTGGTTTTCAAGTGATTGGGAAAGACCAATGAGTTTGAGCAGAAAGAATGGATCGCTTTGTCTCTGAAGCATTTATTTGCTGCTTTGAGACTCTTCTGCTTCTCTTTCCCTCTGCCATGGCAACCATCGATGCTGAAGATGTTGGTTGCTCTATTAGCCTGGATTTCTGTGTAGCTGATAAACAAGAGCTCTCTGCCAGCCCATAGAGGATAACTTAGCATAAGCAAGAAATAAACATTGTGTTGCCATTGAGTTTTGTTTGTTTGTTTACCACTGTATAAGCTAGCCTATCCTAACAGATACATCAAGTATTAGCTTTTTTTATTATCATTACTAATAGCAGAGTAAAGTGAGAGCATAGCCCAGGGTCTGAGGATATAAACAAAGCAAATTGCTCTTCGCAAGTACACATTTTTGTTTGAACTCTTGAATTTTGCTTTGACAAGTCTTGCAAAAATGTTCACTCTGTTCCATCATGCACATGTTATCTTATCATAAAACTGTTTCACATTAGTTATAGAATTTTCCTTTTTATTTTATTTTTTTTTTTGAGACTGAGTCTCGCTCTGTCACCAGGCTGGAGTGCAGTGGTACGATCCTGCCTCACTGAAACCTCTGCCTCCCAGGTTCAAGCAATTCTTCTGCCTCAGCCTCCCAAGTAGCTGGGACTACAGTCACGTGCCACCATGCCCAGCTAATTTTTTGTATTTTAAAAGAGACAGGGTTTCACCCTGTTAGCCAGGATGGTCTCAATCTTCTGACCTTGTGATCTGCCCACCTCGGCCTCCCAAAGTGCTAGGATTACAGGCATGAGCCACCGTGCCCGGCCAGTTATAGAATTTTCTATCTGTCCCAGTGGCTACTGAGCACAGTTTGGTTGCACTGTATCTAATGGATTTCAGAAAATTGGAAGGAGTTGAAGAATCCTGACATCACATTTCATAGTCAGCTTCCAGATAATTTCTCTTCTTTATTGTTTTTGTTTTGTTTTGTTTTTGTTTTTTGTTTTGGTAGCAGTAGAATTTATTAGAATGTGCCTTTTAAAGAATTATTTGAAACAGAGATGGAGTCTTGCTTTGTTGCTTGGGATGGTCTTGAATTCATAGCCTAAGGCGATCCTTACACCTTGGCCTCCCAAAGTGATGAGGTTACAGGCATGAGCCTAGAATGTGGCTTAATACAGGCTCCTGGACCTGCCCACAGTGCTCTTAATATATAAAGCTCGAATGTCTTGGCAATTTTTCTTGAGTAATGACACTAGGAAGTTGACACCCAGGTGAATGTTATGTACAAGCTCATCGTCTGTCATCTTCACATGGCCAACAGCCACAGCCAGACATAGCACCTTCTTCATCTGAAACTTGGTTGTGGACTTCACCTCATCCACTCTGGCCACCATGTTTTTGTTGTGTGTCAGCAGGGAAGGGAACTTACCCACCTTATTTAGGCCTGGGCCAAGGATTCATGGGATCTGCTTGATCAGAGACTCTGAGGCTAAAATGACATCATACTTCTTTGACAGCTGTTTGACAAGTTATTATTCTTATTGAGCTTTTCAGCACCTTGATGTCCCTGTGGAGGATATCCACAGTCTTGGACCATTTTTTTGGTTGTTTGTTTTGGAGACAGGGTCTCACTTTGTCACCCAGGCTGGAGTGCAGTGGTTCCAACATAGCTCACTGCAACCTCGACTTACCAGGCTCAAGCAGTCCTCCCACCTCAGCCTCCTGAGTAGCTGGGACTACAGGCGTACGCCACTATGTCCAGCTAATTTTGGGTATTTTTTGTAAAGACAGGGTTTCACCATGTTGCCCAGGTTGGTCCTGAGCTCCTAGAATCAAGCGATCCTCCTGCCTTGGCCTCCCAAAGTGCTGGGATTACAGGCGTGAATCACTGGTGCCTGGTCCATCTTATTTTTCTTTAAAGAATTATTTTCTGTTTGTAGAAATAGGATCTGGCTATGTTGCCCAAGCTGATCTCAAACTCCTGGCCTCAAACAATCCTCCCCACTCAGCCTCTCTAAGTGCTAGGATTACAGGTGTGAGCCACCATGCTCGGCCTCTTTTTTTTCTTTAAATCAGAGTATTTTGTTTTTTGTTTTTTTTTTTGAGACGGAGTCTTGCTCTGTCGCCCGGGCTGGAGTGCAGTGGCCAGATCTCAGCTCACTGCAAGCTCCGCCTCCCGGGTTTATGCCATTCTCCTGCCTCAGCCTCCCGAGTAGCTGGGACCACAGGCGCCCGCCACCTCGCCTGGCTAGTTTTTTTTTTTGTATTTTTTAGTAGAGACAGGGTTTCACCATGTTAGCCAGGATGGTCTCGATCTCCTGACCTCGTGATCCGCCCGTCTCAGCCTCCCAAAGTGCTGGGATTACAGGCTTGAGCCACCGCGCCTGGCCTAAATCAGAGTATTTTGAAACCCCAACTCACATAAATAAGAACAAAATAAAAACCGTTATATTAGAGAAGCCACAGTAGCAAAATGCCCAGATTACTATCACGAAAGAGGTATGGTGAACATTTTTGGACTATTGCCACAGGAAACTCTCATTAGTGTATCTTATAGCTAAGAGATCAAAATCTCTTAAGCCATATGTTAATCAGTTTCTGATTCACTGGCCAGTCACTTTATCTATTACAGATAGCATTCATAGAATGACTTGTTCATTTAGAAAACTGGATAATTATGCTCCCTGTTTTACTGTGAACTCTGTGTTATTCATCACATGCAAATGAGCTTAGTGAGACTAAGCTCAGTGAGCTTTATGATTCCCCCTCTGGCTATGGCTGGTCTAAATGCTGCCTCTGGCGGCACCGGCTGAGTTCTGCCCAGGGTTGCTTTCCACTGTGACAAGGCAGCACTGAGTTCTAATGCAAAGTCCCACAATTATTGCACTCTCCTTCCCCCAAGCACGCCAGTTCTCTCTCTGATCAGCACAGCTGCTGGTGGGGAATGGAGGAGTAGTGGCATCAGCAATTCAAGACTCTTTTGTACTCTCTTCAGTGTCTCTTTCTGTAATATGAAATTAAAACCAAGTACTGTGATTACTCACCGTGTTTTTGATTCATATGAAGATGATTTTTTGAGTGGATAGTTGTTCAATTTGGTGTTCCTGTCAGTACAATTGGTGAGGTCTTCTGTTTTTGGCCATCTTGCTCTGCCTTCCGATGTGTTAGATTTTTTTTTTAAGTTTTAAATCAAAGTAAAACATGCACATAGTTTCAAAAGTCAAGTAATTATACAAGGTGTATAATGACGAACAGTAATCTTCTGCCCCATCTCTGCCCACACTGGTCCCTACTCCTCTGAGACAACCATTTTCCACTCTTACAGCTATTTCTTCTACAATTTATGTATTGCCCAGATAACATGCTTATACCACCATGATTTACCTTCCCAGCTTTGTTTATTCACTTCCTGATATGGAAGATGAGGATTTAGATTTCTTTACATATACTCCCCCAGATTTCCTTTCCCACATTCTCCTAGTATAGTTAAATAACAATGTTTTGTTAAATTAATGCTCAATGTTTGATATTATGACTTAATATTATTGAATGTTGTGCTTTGTACTCATTAATTACATTTTTTTCCCAGTTAAACTTTTTGTTTTTCCTGGAGTCAATAATTGCTCCACTTTGGAGTGCGTAATTTTCTATGAATCTATGATTAATTCATCTCCTAATCCTCTGACATAAGAGAACTTCCTCTTAGTAAGTTCTAACACATCAGCTAAGCTATAAATTTCATTATTCTTGGCACTGTCCATCCTGAAGCTTCTGCCCTGCCGCTCCAAGCTGGAGGAGGCTCCTGCTGCTTAATCATCACCCTGAAATTCCCCTTCACTATTATCCTGGGAATAGCCTTCCTCTTTTTCCTGTATTGAATGCTCTGTTTTCTGGATTTGGTGCTTACGAGGGACTGAGCAAGTATAACTGACCAAGGCCTACTACAAGAACTCTGTAGTATAATGATAGGAAATTGCCCCACACCAGAGCATATCAATGTGAAATTGCAGAACACTGGGGGAAAAGGCAAGATCTGAAGTTTCCAGAGAGGAAAAACAAATCACATGAAAAAGAATCAGGAATGAGAATAGCATGGAGTTCTCAACAGTAGCACTGGAAGCCAGAGGGCAATGAAATTTTGCCTCCAAAATTCTGAGAAAAAAAAAAGAGTTGCCAACCCAGAATTCTGTACCAGCCAAACTGCTATTCTAGAGGCAGTGTTGAATAAAGACAGTTTCCCATACTGTAGATTTCAAAATCTTTCCTCCTGTGCTGGTTGTGTTCCATTGGCTTCCATGTCCTCTCTCGACCCTTCACCTGGCTCTGAGGTCCAAGAGACAACTTTGATGGGCGGCATCAACCTGGATCCTCTGCACACCAGCTTCTGGTTTTGTTCAACCAATGGGAAGAACAGTGGGAAATCAGAGGACAGGAGGAGAGAGAAGTTGAGGTATTTATTTTCTCCTCTTTCTCCCTACTGGCAGAGCTACTGCCCCCCTCCAGGGACAGCAGAAGTGTCTGCAACAGTGGCCCTTGTGCCTGTGATGGTGGCCCTCTCCTACAGCGAGGGTTCACATCACATTCTGGTCATACTCTCTCCCATGGCCTCTTCAGGCTTTGAGGGCAACAGCCATCTGCACTTGCTCGCCCCAAGGTACATCATGCCCTCGGTTGATTTTCTTTCACCCTTCCCACACTTTACAAAATGGTCCCTTCTTTAAACTCTCCTCACTGGCCTCTTTTGCATTGGCCACAGGCTTCCTATTGGAATCCTAACCAGTTCATCTCCCATGGACACTTTGTCAAAAATGACAGCATAACCAAGCTGGGAGTCAGAAGCCTTAGGAATCTACCTGGTGCTCTCTTCTATAGCAGCTAAGCTGGCACCCAAGCCACAAGACAAAGTCCTTCTCCCTCTTCCTTTCCCTTTGCTCAAGCAGAGGAGTCTCTCTCTGTGGTCACCAGTGCCCCAGGCCCACAGCAAGTACTCCCTGGCTTCTGTTGATGTTCATTCAAGGCCTAAGGGCTCTTCAGTCAGCTTGTGGTGAATGCTGCGAGGTGTGGGACTCTCCCTTCAGGGCAGTGGGCTTCCCTCTGGCCCAGGGAAGGTTCAGAAATGCCATCTAAGAGCCAAGGTCTGGAATTGAGGACCTCAAGGGCCCACTTGGTCAATCTGGTACCTAAGCTGCAGGACAAAGTTCCCTTTACTCTTCTCTCTTTTTTTCAAGCAGAAGGAGTCCATTCCTGTAGCCACGACAGCTGGGAATGTGCTGGGTCACACATTAAGCCAGCACATCTCTGAGCCTCATGCAAGGCCCATGGTGATTCCTGCCTGGGTACTGCTTCTGATTATTCGGGGCCCAAGTGCTCTTGAGTGAACTGGGTTCTTCTATTCAAGGCAGTGGGCTCCCTTCTGACCCACAGTGTGTCTAGAAATATCATCCAAAACCTAGGGCCTGGAATAGGGGCTTCAAGACTCTGCGTGGTGCCCTGTTCTACTGTGGCTGAACTGGTACCCAGGTTGCAAGACAAAGCCCTCTTTTCTCTCTCCTCTCCTGTGGAAGACAGGACTTTCTCCTGGAACTACAAGCTATGCTGCTTGCAGTTGGGGAAGGGATGGCACAAGCACTACCTTGGCAGTCCCAGCTGGTGTCTCACTGGGTCATGTGTCCCCCATGTCCACTGGCTTCAAGCCCAGTATAGCATCAGGACTTTCCCCAGAATTGCAGTCCTCATGGCCTTGACTGCCTTTCAAGTTTACTTAGAATTCCAGAACACTTTGGCCTGGGGTGTTGAGACTCCTGTGAACTGTTTCCAACCACTGGTATGGACAATTCCCCTCTGGCAAGGGTTGATCTAAATGTTCCCTCTGGGGCACTGGCTGAGTTCTGTTCAGGGTTGTTTTCCACTGTGACAAGGCAGCACTGAGTTCTAATGCAAAGTCCCACAATCACTGTGCTCTCCTTCCCCTAAGCACACTGATTCTCTCTCTGAATCACACAGCTGCTGCTGGGGAATAGGGGAGCAGTGCCATCAGCAATTCAAGACTGTCCTTTGAACTGGGTGCAGTGGCTCATGCCTACAATTCCAGCACTTTGGGAGGCCAAGGCAGGCGGATCACCTGAGGTCAGGAGTTTGAGACCAGCCTGGTCAACATGGCAAAATGCTGACTCTACCAAAAATACAAAAATTAGCCAGGTGTGGTAGTAGGTACCTGTAATCCCAGCTACTCAGGAGGCTGAGGCAGGAAAGTCACTTGAACCTGGGAGGCAGAGGTTGCAATGAGCCAAGATCTTGCCACTGCACTCCAGCCTGGGCAACAGAGTAAGACTTTATCTCAAAAAGAAGAAGAAGAAGAAGAAGAAGGAGAAGGAGAAGGAGAAGGAGGAGAAGGAGAAAGAGAAGGAGAAGGAGAAGGAGAAAGAGAAAGAGAAGGAGAAGAAGAACTGTTTTTTGTACTCTCTTCAGTGCCTCTTTCTGTAATACAAAGTTAAAAGCATGTACTGTGATTGTTTACCAATAACTACAACTTTTCAAGACATAGACAGTCCAATGAGATATAGACAGAAACAACAAAAATTTTAAAAGGAGGAGAATAAAATGTTGAGTTTTTATTAGTTTTTTCTTTGCTTGTTTGTTTATGCAATCAGTGTTAAGTTGTCATCAGTTTAAAATAAGAGGTTTCAAGAGATGATTTGCAGTCCTCACGGTAACCTCAAATAAAAAACAAACAGCAGATAAACAAAAAATAAAAAGCAAAAATGTAAAGTGTACCACCAGAGAAAACCACCTTCACTAAAAGGAAGACAAGTAGAAAGGAAAGAAGGAAGAGAAGACCACAAAACAACCAGAAAACAAATAACAAAGTGGCAGGCATAAGTCCTTACTTACCAGTAGTAACACTGAATGTAAATGGACTAAACTCTCCATGAAAAGACATAGAGTGGCTGAACGGATGAAAAAACAAGACCCGGTGATCTGTTGCATACAAGAAACTTACTTATAAAGACACACATAGGGGTGCAGTGGCTCATGCTTGTAATCCCAGCAATTTGGGAGGCCGAGGTGGGTGGATTACCTGAGGTCAGGAGTTAGAGACCAGCCTGGACATGGGGAAACCCTGTCTCTACTAAAAATACAAAAATTAACTGGGCATGGTGGCATGCACTTGTACTTCCAGCTACTTGGGAGGCTAAGGCAGGAGAATGCTTGAACCTGGGAGGCAGAGGTTGCAGTGAGCTGAGATTGTGCCACTGCACTCCAACCTGGGCAACAAAGCAAGGTTTCATCTCAAACAAACAAACAAAAAAAGATACACAAAGACTGAAAATAAAGGAATGGAAAAAGATACTCCATGTCAATGAAAACAAAGGGACTATATTTATTTATTTATTTATTTATTTTGAGATGGAGTCTCGCTCTGTCGCCCAGGCTGGAGTGCAGTGGCCGGATCTCGGCTCACTGCAAGTTCCGCCTCCCAGGTTTCCGCCATTCTCCTGCCTCAGCCTCTCGAGTAGCTGGGACTACAGACGCCCGCCACCTCACCCGGCTAGTTTTTTTTTTGTATTTTTTTAGTAGAGATGGGGTTTCACTTTGTCAGCCAGGATGGTCTCGATCTCCTGACCTCGTGATCCGCCCGTCTCGGCCTCCCAAAGTGCTGGTATTACAGGCTTGAGCCACCGCGCCCGGCCGTAACTATATTTATAACAGACAACATAGATTTCAAGACACAAAGTATAAAAAGAATAAAGAAGGTCATTATATAATGATAAAGGAATCAATTCAGCAAGAAGATGTATGTATCTGCATCCAACACTGGAGCACCCAAATATATAAAGGAAATATTATTAGAGCTAAAGAGAGAAATAGACCCCAATACATTAATAGCTGGAGACTTCAACACCCTACTTTCAATGTTGGACAGATCATCCAGATAGAAAATCAACAAAGAAACATCAGACTTAATATGCACTAAAGATCAAATGAACCTAATAGATACAAAACATTTCATACAACAGCTGCAGAATACATATTCTTCTCCTCAGCACATGGATCATTCTCAAGGATAGAGCATATGTTAGGCCATAAAATAAGTCTTCAAAAATTCAAGACCAGGTGCAGTGGCTCATGCCTGTAATTCTAGCACTTTGTGTGTGTTTTTTTGTTTTGTTTTGTTTTGAGAAGGAGTCTTGCTCTGTCACCCAGGCTGGAGTGCAATGGTACAATCTTGGCTTACTACGACCTCTGCCCCCTGGGTTCAAGCAATTTTCCTGCCTCAACCTCCCAGATAGCTGGGATTACAGGTGTCCACCACCACGCCCAGCTAATTTTTTGTGTTTTTAGCAGAGACAGGGTTTCACCATGTTGGCCAGGCTGGTCTTGAACTCCTGACCTCAAGTAATCTGCCTACTTTGGTCTCCCAAAGTGCTGGGATAACAGGTGTGAGCCATTGCACCCAGCCAAAAATCAGTAGCATTTCTGTATATCAACAGCAAACAATCTGAAAAAGAAATCAAGAAAGTAATCCCATTTACAATAGCTACAAATAAAGTAAAATACATAAGAATTAGCCAAAGAAGTGAAAGATCTCAACAATAAAAAGTATAAAACATTGATGAAATAAATCAAGAGGACACAAAAAATGGAAACGTATTCCATGTTCATCAATTGGAAGAATAAATATTGTTAAAATATTCATATTGCCCAAAGCAATGTACAGATTTAATGCAATCCCTATAAAAAAAATTCCTCACAGAAATAGGAAAAACAATCCTAAAATTTATATGAAACCACAAAGACCCAGAATAGCTAAAGCTATCCTGAGCAAAAAGAACAAAGCTGGAGGAATCACATTACCTGATTTTAAATTATACTACAGAGCTACAGTAACCAAAACAGCATGGCATTGGCGTAAAAATAGACATATAGACAAATGGAACAAAATGAAGACCCCTGAAACAAATCCATACACCTACAGTGAACTCTTTTTGAGCAAAGATGCCAAGAATATTCACTGGGGAAAAAACAGTCTCTTCAATAGATGGTGCTAGGAAAGCTGCATATCTACATGTAGAAGAATGAAACTAGACCCTTCTCATCATATATGAAAATCAAACCAAAATTTGATCTAAGACTTAAATCTAAGACTTCAAACTATGAAACTACTAAAAGAAAACACTGGGGAAACTCTCTGGGACACTGGACTGGGCAAAGATTTCCTTCTTTTTTTATTTTTATTTTGTTGTTGTTGTTGTTGTTTGTTTGTTTTTGAGACAGAATCTCACTCTGTGGCCCAGGCTGGAGTGCAGTGGTGTGATCTTGGCTCACTGCAACCTCTGCCTCCCAGGTTCAAGGAATTCTCCTGCCTCAGTCTCCTGAGTAGCTAGGACTACAGGCACACATCACCATGCCTGGCTAATATTTGTATTTTAAGTAGAGATGGGGTTTCACCATGTTGGCCAGGCTGGTCTCGAACTCCTGACCTCAGGTGATCCAAAATTTCTTAAGTAATACCTCACAAGCACAGGAAACCAAAGCAAAAATGGACAACGGGGTCCATTGGAAATACTCAACAATCCAAAGGAAATAATCAACAAAATGAAGAGACAACCCACAGAATGAGAGAAAAAATGTGCAAACCATTCCTCTGACAAGCGCTTAATAAACAGAATATATAAGGAGCCCAAATAACTCAATAGGAAAAAGTCTAATCATCTGATTTAAAAATGGGCAAAAAATCTGAACAGACATTTCTCCAAAGAAGACACACAAAGGTCAAATAGGTATATGAAAAGTTGCTCAACACCATTGATCATAAGAGAAATGCAAATCAAAACTACAATGAGATATTATCTCACCCCAGTTAAAATGGCTTTTATCCAAAAGAAAGGCAATAACAAACACTAGAGAGAATGTGAAGAAAAGGGAACCCTCACACACTGTTGTTGGGAATGTAAATTAAGACAGCCACTATGGAGAACAGTTTGGAGGTTCCTCAAAAAACTAAAAATAGAGGCTGGGCATGGTGGCTCACACCTGTAATCCCAGCACTTTGGGAGTCCGAGGTGGGCAGCTCACAATGTCAGGAGATAAGAGACCATCCTGGCTAACACGGTGAAACCCCGTCTCTACTAAAAATACAAAAAATTAGCCAGGCGTGGTGGCGGGCACCTGTAATCCCAGCTACTCAGGAGGCTGAGGCAGGAGAATGGCGAGAACCTGGGAGGTGGAGGTTGCAGTGAGCCGAGATTGCACCAGTGCACTCCAGCCTGGGCGACAGAGCGAGACTCCATCTCAAAAAAAAGAAAAGAACTAAAAATAGAACAGCCATATGATCCAGCAATCAAGAAAGGAAATCAGTATATCGAGGGGATATCTGCACTGTCATGTTTATTGCAGCGCTGTTCACTATAGCCAGGACTTAGGAGCAACCTAAGTGTCTGTCAACGTACAAAAGGATAGAGAAAATGCGGCACATACATACAATGGAGTACTATTCAGCCATAAGAAAGAGTGAGCTCCTCTAGTTTGCAACAAGAATGGAACTGGAGGTCATTATGTTAGTGAAATAAGCCAGGCACAGAAAGACAAACTTCACGTTTTCTCACTAATTTGTGGCAGCTAAAAATTAAAACAATTGAACTCATGGAGATAGAGAGTAGAATGATGGTTACCAGAAACAAGGAAGGGTAGTGGGGGTGGGGGAAAGTGGGAATGGTTAATGGGTATAAAAATATAGTTAGATGGAATGAATTAGGTCTAGTATTTGCTGGGTGCCGTGGCTCACACCTATAACCCCAGCATTTTGGGAGGCTGAGGCAGGTGGGTCGTTTGAGCCCAGGAGTTCTAGAGCAACCTTGGCAACATAGTGAGACCTCATCTGTCCAAAAAAATTTAAAAATTAGCACATGCTTATAGTTCCAGCTGCTTGGGGGGCTGAGAAGGGAGGATCACTTGAGCCTGGGAGGTCAAGGGTGCACAGTGAGCCCTGACGGTGCCACTGCACTCCAGCCTGGGCAACAAAGTGAGACTCTATCGCAAAAAAAAAAAAAAAAAATCTAGTATTAGATAGCACAACAGGGTGACTATAGTAAAAAATAATTTATTGTATATTTTAAAATAGCTTAAAGAGTATAATTGAATTGTTTGTAACATGAAGAATAAATGCTTGAGACACCTCATTTGCCCTGATGTGATTATTATGCATTGTATGCCTGTATCAAAATATCTCGCGTACCCCATAAGTACATACACCTACTATGTACCCACAAAAATTAAAAATTAAAAATAAACAATTACGAATACATATTGAAAGTATAATAGTATAGTGATAATGAGGAATAAGCAAAAAAAAAAGACCAAAACAAAAATGCTTAGTAAACAGGCACTGATAATCATCATTATCTCTGAAAACTAGTCAGAGGCAAAAGCACCACTATCATACGCTGAGTAGAGGCCGGAAGAGTGTTGAAGGTGGCAAAGCAAGAATAGAACTCTGGTCCGTTTCTATTAATGGCCATTAATTTTAATGGCAAAAACCACAATTACTTTTGCATTAACCTAATATTACTATGTTTAACTCAGCAACATTTTCCCCAACTGTTTTTATATTCTACTTCAGTATGGAAAACATAACTGCATGAGACAAATCTCTTTATCAGTATCAGCATAAGGGTGATCTGTAAAACCTTCAAATGAGGCCAGGTGCACCTCAGGCCTCACTTTGGGAGGGTGAGGCGGGCAGATCACTTGAGGCCAGGAGTTTGAGACCAGCCTGACAAACATGGTGAAACCCCGTCTCTACCAAAAATACAAAAATTAGCTGGGTTTGATGGTGGGTGCCTATAATCCCAGCTACTCGGGAGACTGAGGCAGGAGAATCACTTGAACCTGGGAGGTGGAGGTTGGAGTGAGCTGAGGGCCGAGATCACGCCACTGTACTCCAGCCTGGGTGACAGAGTGAGACTCTGTCTCAAAAAAAAAAAAAAAAGATTATTCAATGTTTTGGTTCATTTCACTGCTCTGATATGCCAACCTAGCTGGCCACAAGTTATATTACTAAAGCTAATAAAATCCAAAACAATTCTCATTAAAAAAAATTAACTAACCTTATATAAAAAAACTTGGCTGGGTGCAGTGGCTCACGCCTGTAATCCAAGCACTTCAGGAGATCAAGGCAGGCGGATCCCAAGGTCAGGAGTTTGAGACCAGCCTGGCCAATATGGTGAAACCCCGTCTCTACTAAAAATACAAAAATTAGCCAGATGTAGTGATGGGCACCTGTAGTCCCAGCTACTTGGGAGGCTGAGGCAGGAGAATCACTTGAACCTGGGAGGTGGAGATCAGTAAGCCAAGATCACGCCACTGCACTCCAGCCTGGGCGACAGAACAAGACTCCATCTCAAAAGAAAAACAAAACAAACAAACGACAACCAAAAAAACCTCACAATCTTACTATTATCAACCCCCATGGACTCTAGGAGATAATTTGAGACATTTCCTGTTGAGGCAGTCTTTATTCCATTTGAAGTCACCCTCGGATGAGCATCCCACTAGATTTTTCTCTGCTTGTGCCCTTCCTACAGAGCCCAGCTCTCTGTAAGTTCAGAAGGCCTTTGAATGAGAATCAAGAGAAACCCAACTAACAGTAGCTTGAAGAGTGGTTTATTTTATCACTGAACAAGAAATCCAGAGGCAAGGGAGTGGTTTACATTGATTCAGTTACTGGACAAGGCCATCAACATCTAGGCTTTATCATTCTGCTTTGCCATCCTCAACCTATTGTATTTTTATCCTGATATTCAATGGTTCTCAAAGTGTGGTCTCCAGACAAACAGCATCAATGTCACCTGGCAACTTGTTAGAAATGCACATTCTGGCCAGGCACAGTGGCTCACACTCTGGAAGGCTGAGGTGGGAGGACTGCTTGAGGTCAGATGTTCAAGACCACCCTGGCCAACATAGCAAGATCCTTGTCTGTTTAAAAAAAGAAAGAAAGAAAGAAAGAAATGCAAATTCTCAGCCCACTCTAGATGTATAAATCAGAACCTCTGAGGACAGGGCTCAGCAGTCTCTTTTAAGAAGCCCTCTGGGTCAGGTGCAGTGACCTGTAATCCCAGCACTTTAGGAGGCCAAGGAGGGTGGATCACCTGAGATTAGGGACTTGAGACCAGCCTGGCCAACATGGTGAAAACCCATCTCTATTAAAAATACAAAAAATTAGCCCAGCATGGTGGCAAATGCCTGTAGTCCCAGCTACTCAGGAGGCTGAGGCAGGAGAATCGCTTGAACCTGGGAGGCGGAGGTTGCTGTGAGCCAAGATTGTGCCATTGCACTCCAGCCTGGGCGACAAGAGCAAAACTCCATCTCAAAAAAAATAAAGAAGCCCTCTGGGTGATTATTCTGGTGCACATTCAAGTTTGAGAACTGCTGCTCATGCAAATCACCTCATAGTCACAAGACAGTCACCGCAGCTCTAAACATTGCATCATCTTCCAATGAAGGAAGAAGAGAAAAGGAATGTCCCCAATCTTAGCTGTTTCTTTTATCAGGAAAACAGAAAGCTCCCAGCAGTCTTTCCCTTAAGACTCCTTGGCCAAAACCGGGTTGCATGACTTAGCCTCTAACTGCAAAGGACACCAGGAAAGCCCTTATGGGAGGAGGCAGCAAGAGAGGTGGGTGCTAGACATGGCTGTGGGCAGCCCGGGACAATGTCTGCCATGGAGTCCATGGTGGTCAGGACCAAGGAAAATGCCTGACTCCATCTGCAAACATAGTCTTTGAACTTTCAGATTCTTCAGATGGGAGTACCTAGACATAGAAATTTCATTATTGTTAATATCTATCAATTGTGGTCGAGATTAGTACTCATCATGCTAAAAGAATCCTTTCCCATCAAAAATGAGCAGGAGGCGCCGTGTGTGGTGGCTCACACCTGTAATCTTAGAGCTTTAGGAGGTCAAGGAGGGAGGATTGTTTGAGGCCAGGAGTTTGAGACCAGCCTGGGCAACATAGCAAGGCACTGTCAAACTTTTTAAAAAATTAGCAGAGAATGGTGGCTTGCTCCTGTAGTCCTAGCTAAGGTGGGAGGATTGCTTGAGCCAGCGAGTTCAAGGTTGCAGTGAGCTATGATCATGCCACTGCACTCCAGCTTGGATGACAGAGCAAGACCCTGTCTTTAAAAGCAAAAATATATATTTTTTTTAATTAAAATATTTAAAAATGAGCAGGGGAAACAACAAAGAAGGAAGAAGAGAAAGAAGTGATGAACTCTGCCTTGACAGAGTTGAGTTCTTTTCCGAGCAATCAGGGAGGAGAACATTACAGGCAGAGAGATTAATATGCATGAAAATGTGGAAGTGAGAAAGAACTGTGAGCTGCCTAGAGAGGCTACGTGTGGCAAGCATTAGGAGAAGTTGGACAGAGGGTGAGGGCCCGATCATGAAAGGCCTTGTATGCTGTGTTGAGGAGGTTGAACTCCACCCTGTTCCTAATATCATTAAAGCTTGGAGGGTATCTTATCCCGGGTCCACAGATGGACTTTGGTACCTTATCAACACTATTTATTGTAAGTATTATTTATAATATCAACCCTCTGAAATTGTGTGAAAAATTTCATGGGCTGCTCTGCCTATGGAGTAGCCATTCTTTTGTTTCTTTACTTTTTTTTTTTTTTTTTTTTGAGATGGAGTCTTGCTCTGTCGCCCAGGCTGGAGTGCAGTGGCTGGATCTCGGCTCACTGCAAGCTCCGCCTCCCAGGTTTACACCATTCTCCTGCCTCAGCCTCCCGAATAGCTGGGACTACAGGCGCCTGTCACCTCGCCCG
>NW_012117365.1:1768116-1773400 GCF_000951035.1 Colobus angolensis palliatus
GAGTTTGTCTCTTTAAAAAAATTAAAAATAAGGCCGGGCGCGGTGGCTCAAGCCTGTAATCCCAGCACTTTGGGAGGCCAAGACGGGCGGATCACCTGAGGTCAGGAGTTTGAGACCAGCTTGTCCAACATGGTGAAATCCTGTCTCTGCCAAAAAAAAAAAAAAATACAAAATTAGCCAGGCATGGTGGTGCATGCCTGTAATCCCAGCTACTCCGGAGGCTGAGGCATGAGAATCACTTGAACCCAGGAGGCGGAGGTTGCAGTGAGCCAAGACTGTGCCATTGCACACCAACCTGGACAACAAGAGTGAAACTCTGTCTCAAAAAATAAATAAATAAATAAAAGAATCACTTCTTTAAGGAGTCAAGGAGTTAATCATTGTATTCTGTATTCATCACCAGAATAAATTTATACTCAGACCAGACTCTAGATCCAGGTTAACTAGAAAAGACAGAGTTCAGACCAGAGTTGGGATTCTATCTTTTTGTCCACAGCCTTCCTTGTGCAATGTCTGCAATGGACAATCTCTAACAAGTGCCAAGAGAGATGAGTGTCTCCTTTTCCCCTCCTTGTCAGGCCACAGAGTCCCTCCTCTCTCCAATAACCTCTCAGCCTTGCTGTCTGTCACCACTCCCAAATGATGAGAAAGGAGGGAGTGGGACATCTGTGAAGAGAGACCCGGCCGGGCACGGTGGCTCAAGCCTGTAATCCCAGCACTTTGGGAGGCCGAGACGGGCGGATCACGAGGTCAGGAGATCGAGACCATCCTGGCTAACACGGTGAAACCCCGTCTCTACTAAAAAAATACAAAAAATTAGCCGGGCGTGGTGGCGGGCGCCTGTAGTCCCAGCTACTCCGGAGGCTGAGCCAGGAGAATGGCGTGAACAGGTCCTTGTGATTCTGGGTAAGGAGGGAGATTGTGCCACTGCACTCCAGCCGGGTGACAGAGCAAGACTCCTCAAAAAAAAAAAAAAAAAAAAAAGAGAGACCCACCAGCTCCCCATCAAAGTCAGGGCACTGCAGAAGCCACCAGAAAATGGAACAAGAGAGGATTCTTTTCCAACGAGAGTAGGACAAGCACAAGGGAACTTCTTGTCTACGACAGGTCCTTGTGATTCTGGGTAAGGAGGGAGATTGTTTGGATCTGCTCCTGAGTTTGAGTCTTCAGAGTCTCCACTCTGGAGGCTTATAATTATTATCTGTAACGAGTTAGTGAGCAGAATGGGGCAGAATAGTATTGCAGGTTTCTTAATCCATGTAGAAATCCCAGTAAACAACAGAATTTTAAAATGTTTGCTTTAGAAAAAGATACAGAAATGTTCTTCACATGACTAAACCTCTTCATTAATGGTGTTGTTTTGGTTCCTTCCAATTAATTCCTGAGTTTAAGAAGCCTTTAGGTGCCACATACCTGAAATCTTCATCCAAATAGACACAATAGGCCCTTGCTAGGGCCGTTGATTTAGGTGGCAACTTCCCTGAATTCACTGGTTGGGGCCCTACTTACCCAAATATATGATTCACATAACTGGATCCTGAACAGGAAGTAGCCCAGATTTGCAAATCACCACACAAATTCAGTTTTGCACCAATAATACAGTTTCCTCCCGGTTTTGTCTCTTACTGAGAAACAGATGGGTCACCCATTGTTGCCAGCCCACCCTCTTCTGTCCTGGAAGTTCTCACTGATTCCTGAACCTCTTCTGATCATGCTTTTATGGTGTCATGCAGTAGGGACCTCAGGTGTGCACTCTGCCTCGTGCATCCTTTGTTAATCCCCAACAAGATCTGGTGGGTCTGATCTGATTCCTGTGTCTGGTACTTGCATACCCTGAGGCACACCCGAGGATGTCCTGTTTGTTCTGTTTGGTTATTCTACTGACCCCTGCTGAAGGCCATGACTCAGGAAACCAGCAGCTGCCTCTCCGTTGGCTCACCTGGCCTAGTCTCTGGCACTGATGCTGTCTAGCTGTTGGCTTCATCTTATGACCTATTCCATGACCTCAGAGTACTCTGCTGGGCAGCTACTCCATAGCTTCTTGATACGGGGAACACATGGTCACACACCTGCCCTCCTCACTGGTGGGAGATTCAACCTCACAGCCTCCGAGAGGCCTGGGAGTACTGTCCCCCCAGCCAACCTTGACTCTGTGGAAAGGTGGGAGATGATTCTTGCCTTCTGTCTGACTTGCCTGCTCTCTGCCATTTCCAGCTGACTCAATGTTGGAGATAACATGTTGGACAAGGTGCTTCTGCAAGTCAGCTTAGAAGGAATGGAACACTGATGCTGGGATTGCAGAGAAAATAATTTTGTGGCTGGGCACAGTGGCTCACGCCTGTAAGCCAAGCACTTTGGGAGGCCGAGGCAGGCAGATCACGAGGTCAAGAGATCCAGACCATCCTGGCCAACACAGTGAAACCCTGTCTACTAAAAATACAAAAAAAATAGCTAGGTGTGGTGACACGTGCCTGTAATCCCAGCTACTCAGGAGGCTGAGGCATGAGAATCTGAGAATCACTTGAACCCAGGAGGTGGAGGTTGCAGTGAGCCGAGATGGCACCACTACACTCCAGCCTGGCGACAGAGTGAGATTCCATCTAAAAAAAAAAAAAAAAAGGAAAAAGAATATAATTTAGTACCAGCTGTTATGAGGATTCAAAATAATAAAAAGCTGTGCCACTTACTAGCTGTGTGACCTCAGGCAAGATACTTAACCTCTATGTGCCGCAGTTTCCTCATCTGTAACATGAGGATAAAAAGGTGGTTGTGAAAATTAGAAACTGTATAGATGAGAAGTGTCTGAGAAGTACCTGGGATACTGTACGTGCTCAACAAGGGGTACCTATCGTTATTATTGACTACGAACAGCAGGCCTATTTTTGACCCCAGCTTTATCATTAACGTTACAAAACTTCGCAACATCAGCAACCAAAAGCAAAAAGAATAATCTAAGAAAAATTCACAGAAATGAAATTGTGAGAGAATTTAATAAATTAAACATCCCAATAGGAAAATGGAGAAGATAATATGAGCAAGCACTTTAAAGAAAAACAAAAATGAGGCCAGGTGCAGTGGCTTATGTCTGTAATCCCAGCACTTTGGGAGGCCGAGGCAGGTGGATCACCCGCTGTCAGGAGTTCAAGACCAGCCTGGCCAACATGGTGAAGCCCTGCCTCTACTAAAAATACAAAAATTAGCTGGGCGTGGTGGCATGTGCCTGTAGTCCCAGCTACTCAGGAGGATGAGGCAGGAGAATTGCTTGAACCCAGGTAGCGGAGGTTGCAGTGAGCCAAGATTGCACCTCTGTACTCAAGCCTAGGCAACAGAGCGAGACTCCATCTCAAAAAAAAAAAAAAGAAAAAGAAATAGTATTTTATTCTTCTATTGATTTGTATTTCTTTGATTTCTAGTGAGAGCAAATTTTTTCATAAGTTTATTAATTTTTTTTTCGAGGAGGGACAGAGTCTCGCTCTGTCACCCAGGCTTGAGTGAAGTAATGCGATCTCTGCTCACTGTACCCTCTGCCTCCCAAGTTCAAGCGATTCTCCTGCCTCATTCTCTGGTGCACACCACCATACCCAGCTGAGGAGGTGGGGCTTCACCATGTTGGCCAGGTTGGTCTCAAACTACTGACCTCTGGTGATCCACCCGCCTCAGCCTCCCAAAGTGCTAGGATTATAGGCGTGAGCCACCGCGCCTGGCCTAAAATTATATTTCAACCTCCATGTTGGCAAAGATTTTAAAACTATAATACTTCCTGGACTGGGAAGTAGAAAGCAGGTAACCTTGTATAATGCTGGCAGGGAGGGGGTTGTAATTTGTTAACACAATTCTGGAGAACAATTCAGAAATACATATCAAATGTCTTAGAATATTGTGTACTCTGTCTTGCTATTTTGCTTTCAAGAATTTATCCTAAAGCAATAATTATAGTTGAATACAAGGATTTTTTGAGTGTTTTATTTATTTTTAAAAAATTATTTTTCTTTTGCAGAGATGAGGTCACGCTATGTTGCCCAAGCTGGTCTTGAACTCGTGAGCTCAAGCAATCTGCCTGCCTCGACTTCCCAAAGTGCTGGGATTAAAGGTGTGAGCCACTGCACCAAGCCAGGATTTTTAAAACATTATTTATAATAGTGAGAAATTGAAAACACACCAAAATAAATTTGAAAAAAATAGATGAGTATGTAGAAGAAATGACCAAAAATTTTTCTAAGCCTAAAATCCATGGAATGGATTCACACACACACACACACGCACACACTTAATGTATGTTTTTAAAGATCATAAATTATATTTAAAGGAAAGCAACTAGCTGGAAGAATATGTACCACAAATATGCCAAATTGTTAATATCCTAAAACACTACACTAAAAATGTGTATGCTATACTATAAATCAATAAAAATGCCCTCCAACAAAAAAATAAACGAAGAATTACCTGAAGACAGGCCGGGCGCAATGGCTCATGCCTGTAATCCCAGCTACTCAGGAGGCTGAGCCAGGAGAACCACTTGAACCTGGGAGGCGGAGGCTGCAGTGAGCTGAGATTGTGCCACTGCACTCCAGCCTGGATGACAGAGCAAGACTCTGTCTCAAAATACAAACAAACAACAACAAAAACCCAAGAATCATCTGAAGACAATTCACAGAAAAAGTGTAAGTGGTTAATAAACGTAAGAAAAATATTCAGCCTTGTTACCAATGAAAGAAATACATATGAAAATGAGATTTGGCCAGGAGCCATGCCTGTAATCCCAGCACTTTGGGAGGTCAAGGCTGGCAAATCACTTAAGGTCAAGAGTTTGAGACCAGCCTGGCCAACGTGGTGAAACTCCGTCTTTGCTTTAAAAACACACACACACACACACAAATCAGCCAGGCGTGGTGGTGCACCTGTGGCCCCAGCTACTCGGGAGGCTGAGGCTGGAGAATCGCTTGAACTTAGGACACGGAGGCTGCAGTGAGCCGAGATCGCGCCACTGCACTCCAGCCTGGGCAACAGAGTGAGACTGTGTCTCAAAAATTAAATAAATGAATAAATAAATAGATTTTTAAGCCAGGCCAGGTGGCTCACGCCTGTGGTCTCAGAACTTTGGGAGGTTGAGGCAGGAGGATCACCTGAGACCAGGTGTTCCAGACTGCAGTGAGCTATGATTGTACGCTCCAGCCTGGGCAACAGAGCAAGAGTTTGTCTCTTTAAAAAAATTAAAAATAAGGCCGGGCGCGGTGGCTCAAGCCTGTAATCCCAGCACTTTGGGAGGCCAAGACGGGCGGATCAC
>NW_012117365.1:1773680-1775603 GCF_000951035.1 Colobus angolensis palliatus
AAGTGAAATTATTTTAAAAAACTTATCAAACCAGCAAAATAAATTTAATTACGATACCTAATGTTGTGAAGTATACAAGGAACTACAGATTTTCATTTACTTGGAAGTTTAAATTGGTTAAAAATTATTTTCTGAAAAACACCAGCAATATATTAAATGATTTTTTAAAAAATCACACTTTTGGTTATGTGCAGTGGCTCATGGCTGTAATCCCAGCACTCTGGGAGGCTGAGACTGGAGGATCTCTTGAGGCCAGGAGTTTGAGACTAGCCTGGGCAACATAGCAAGACTCCATGGCTACAAAAAATTAAAAAGTTAGCCAGGTGTGGTCGTGCACACCTGTAGTCCCAGCTACTCGGGAGACAGAGGCAGGAGGATCACTTGAGGCCAGGAGGTTGAGGCTGCAGTGAGCTGTCATCATGCCACTGCACTCCAGTCCGGGCAACAAAGCTAGACTTTGTTTCAAAAAAAAAAAAAAAAAAAATCCTATTCTTGTCTTTGAGAACCTATTCTAGCAGTATCCAAAATCCAAAGGACACGATTTAATAAACGCACAAAGCATTATGTGTTGTAACTTTCTTCACAGCATTATTCATATTTTTGTAAACATAGGGGCTGGTTAAATAATGTATTTATATAGGGGTGAAGGGTGACAGCGGGGAAAGCAATTGCATTTTCGTCATCTAGTTCCTTGATTCTGGTGGGCACAACAGCTACTAACAGATATAAAAGTGACTTTAAAAGTATATTGTGGCCAGATGCAGTGACTCACACTTGCAATTTCAGCACTTTGGAAGGCCTAGATGGGATTGCTTGCCTTCAGGAATTTGAGACCAGTCTGGATCTCAACATAGCAAGACCTATCTCTTTCAAAAAAAAAAAAAAGGGGTGATAGAAATACCTGGTCTGAAGACTACTTTCTAATAATATAATGTAATATAATATAATATAATATAATATATAAGAGAAAAGAAAGAAACTCCAGCATAATACTTTCCCCTCCTTTCTCCTCCAGCCAGATGCAAATTTAACATTATATTATAATACACAATAGATGTATTCTAAATGTATTTAATAAAATATTAAAAAACAATGAGAGAGATCTTTATATACTGATCAAAAATAAATTCACGATATGTTGAAGAAGAGAAAATTGTGAAGAAAGATTTAAAAATGAAAATAAAAGGTTGGGTGGAGTGGCTCATGCCTATAATACTAGCACTTTGGGAGGCTGAGGTGGGAGGATTGCTTGAGCCCAGGATTTCAAAACCAGCCTGGGCATTGGGGCAACATAGTGAGACCCTATCCTAAAAAAAGAAAAAAGAAAGAAAAAAGAAAATTGTGCATGTGTGTGGTGGGGGTGTGTGTGGATAAATTGATAGAGTGTTTTTAACAGGTGGAAGTGTAGATACTGTTTACTTTTTTTTTTTTTTTTTCCTTAGAGACAGGGTCTTGCTCTGCTGCCTAGTCTGGAATGCAGTGGCACGATCATGGCTCACTGCAGTCTCAAACTGTTCCACCCTCCTCAGCCTCCAGGGAGTAGCTAGGACTACAGGTGTGTGCCATCATGCCCAGACACATTTTTAAATTTTTTGTAGAGATGGAGCCTGCTATGTTTCCCAGGCTCGTGTCAAACTCCTGGTCTCAAGTGATCCTCCCGCCTTGGCCTCCCAAAGCAATGGGATTACAGGTGTAAGCCACTATGCCCAGCCTCTATTTTGCTTTTTACAAATGACAACAAAAAAAAAAGCAAATAAATGTCAGTCTTTAGAGCTGAGTTGTCTGTTTTGCATCAATAGAAAAGAAACTCCTCCCACAACCACACCTTAAGGAAGGAAGGAAGGAAGGAAGGAAGGAAGGAAGGAAGGAAGGAAGGAAGGAAGGAAGAAAGAGAGAGAGAGAGAGAGAGAGAGAGAAAGAAAG
>NW_012117365.1:1775653-1782039 GCF_000951035.1 Colobus angolensis palliatus
AAGAAAGAAAGAAAGAAAGAAAGAAAGAAAGAAAGAAAGAAAGAAAGAAAGAAAGAAAGAAAGAAAGAAAGAAAGAAAGAAAGAAAGAAAGAAAGATCTCCTTAGGGACTAACCTGGAGTTGTGACAGTTGTGGCTCAAAGCCTTGCCTTCTGAGCTAGGAATGAACTGCAATCACTGCCATTCACTAGTGAGGCAATGGTCCGGCTGCCTGACTCTCTCCCTCTGCCGCCCCCACCCTGAGCTCCAAGTCACTTCCTCTATCATGATGTTTGCATTGGACGTCTCTGCCATCATCCTCCAGCAAATCATGCAATGAGGGTTCACAGAACGGACTGTGTGAGCTCAAAGGAATCGTGCCCATTCATTTTCTCAGCAAATACTCAGCTTCTATTTCACACTGGACCCTTTGCTAAGCAACTGAGGATACAGCAGTGAGGCCGATACAGTCCCTGCCCTCTTGAAGTTTACAATCTAGTAGATGAGACTGAAAAATAAATGGGTCGTTCCGGTAGCATACAATACACCCTGACAGGAGCACATTGGAGGGGGCACATAGCTAGACTGGGACCAGAGGGTCTGGGGGAGATTGACAGGGCAGGATTCCAGAAGAGTTTAGATGTCTAGCTTGGATGTCTAGTTTAGATGTCATCTAAGAACAAGTAAGAGAGAACTAGATGAAGAGCAAGTAGGAACAATATTAGAAAGGATAGGTGATGGCAGCCTTGACACCGTGAGGCTGCAGGCAGTTTAGTACGCCTGCAATGCAGGATGCTGGAGGCAGGAGAGAGGAAAAAGGAGAGACATGATGCTCCACAGGAAAGTAGGGCCAACTCACAAACATTGCTTTATAACAGCCAGGGTAAGAATTTGGTCTGCATCCGAGAGTCCATGGAAAGCCATTGGAGAGTTTTAAGCAGCAGGCTAACGAGACTGAGTTTGCTTGGACAGACCACATTGACTACAAGATTTAGAGGGGTGTGGTAAGCAGAAATATGATCCCCCAAAGATGACCACGTCCTAATCCCTGGAACCTATGAATATGCTACTTTACATGGCAAAGGAGATGTTGCAGGTGTTGTTAAGGATTTTGAGAGGAGGTGTTTATCCTGGATTAACTAGATTGGCCCAATGTAATCACAAACGTCCTTTAAAGTGGAAGGTGGGGACAGAAGAGAGAGGCAAAGGAGATTTTACTGCGCAAGAGTGGTCAGGGAGATATCACATTGTTAACTTTGAAGATGGAGGAAGAGAGCCACAAGCCAAAGAATGCAGAAAGCCTCTAGAAGAGAGAAAAGGAAAGGAAATAGACTCTTCCCTAGAGCCTCAGGAAAGGGATGCAGCCCTGCTCACGTCTTGATTTTAGCCCGGTGTCATTCGGACTTCTTACCTACTGAGCTAGAAGTAACAAATGTGTATTGTGTTTTTTTGTTTGTTTGTTTGTTTTTTGAGACAGAGTCTCACTCTGTCACCAGGCTGGAGTGCAGTGGCGCGATCTCAGCTCACTGAAACCTCTGCCTCCTGGGTTCAAGCAATTTTCCTGCCTCAGCCTCCCGAGTAGCTGGGATTACAGATGCCCGCCACCATGCCCAGCTGATTTTTGTATATTTAGTAGAGATGAGGTTTCAACATGTTGGCCAGGATGATCTCGATCTCTTGACCTTGTGATCCACCTGCCTTGGCCTCCCAAAGTGCCAGGATTACAGGTGTGAGCCACCACGCCTGGCCAGAAATTTGTATTGTTTTAAGCCACTAATTTTGTAGTAATTTCTTACAGGAGTAACAGAAAATGGATACAGATTATGTTACTGCTGTAACAAATACCTAAACATGTAGAAGTGGCTTTGGAACTGAACTTTGGGAAGAGGCAGGAAAAATACTGAGGAGCATGACGGGAAAAGCCTGTATGGCCTTGAATAGACTGCCAGGAGAAATGTGGATGCTAACAGCTTGGACAGGGGGGACTCCGAAATCAGTGAGGAGCAGAGTCAAGAAAATATGAACCAGTTTAGAGAACATGAACAGGCTTGGAAGAAATATGACTGTTAAAGGTGCTATAGGTGATGGCTGAGAAGGAAATGGGGAATATTTGGGGGGAAACTGGAGGAAGGGGGATCCTTGGTACATAGTGACAAAAAGTTTAGCCAATGCCTTGAAGTTATGTGAAACACAGAACTTATAAACAATGGACTTGAGGCTGGGCACGGTAGCTCGTGCCTGTAATCCCAGCATTTTGGCAGGCCAAGGCGAGCGGATCACCTAAGGTCAGGCACTCAAGACTAACCTGGCCAACATGGTGAAATCACATCTCCACTAAAAATACAAAATTAGCTGGGCATGGTGGCAGACACCCGTAGTTCCAGCTACTAAGGAGGTTGAGGCAGGAAAATTGCTTGAACCCGGGAGGCAGAGGTTTCAGTGAACCAAGATCGTGCCACTGTACTTCAACCTGGGTGACAGAGTGGGGCCCTGTCTCAAAAACAAAACAAAACAAAAACAACAAAAAAAAAAACAGTGAAATTGGGTAGTTAGCTAAGGAGATTTCCAGGCAGTATTGAAGGGTGTGGTCTGGTTTCTTCTTGCTGCTTATAGTAAAATGTGAGAGGAAATAGATAATTTGAGAGAAATGTTCAACAGAAAATGAACCAGAACCCGATGATTAGGGGAATTCTCAGCCTATTCAGATTGCAAAAGATGTTAAAACGATGAAATTCACTGTCAGGAAAGTGTGCTTTAGAGAAAAAGCCAAGGACATGGCTGGACAACCTCAGAAAGATCAAAAGATCAGAGTACCATGCCTGTAATCCCAGCACTTTGGGAGGTTGAGATGGGAGGATTGCTTAAGCCCGGGAGCTCAAGATCAGCCTGGGGAAACATAGGGAGACCTCAGCTCTACAGAAAACAACAACAACAGCAACAAAATTAGCTGGGTAGGTGGTGCATGCCTGTAGTCTCAGCTATTTGGGAGGTTGAGGTGGGAGGATTGTTTGAGCCTGGAGAATCAAGGCTGCAGTGAACTGTCATTGCACCACTGAATTCCATCCTGGGCAACAGGGCAAGACCCTATCAAAAAAAAAAAAACAACAAAAAAGTTCAGAGTATTCTGTCACATAAAAGGTTTTTTGAAGAGATTAAGTGTGAGACTCATATATCCCCTCAGCTACCTCAACAGAAGATAGAAATAGAAATGGGCTTATCAAGTGAAGATCTGCAAAGGAGCATTTTGTCTAATGGAGTGACATACATGAGAGACCCACAGGGTTCTTGAGAATTTTATACCAGCAGAAACACTGGAGCTTGGACTGAATGGGATAGAGAGGGTATGAAATGAAAGAAGGCTATAAGATCCCCCAAGATCAACAGGCAGGAAACAAGTTGATAAAACCACCCAGCTGCAACCATGTGCTGAATCTTTCATGAAAAAGGAAGAATGACTCAGAGGACAGAGCTGGGAGACCAGAGGGCAGAGTCCTGAGCCTCAAAGTATGATTTCCAGGCTTGGAAACCTAATAGAGTTTGTCTAACTTAATTTCGAAATTGCTTGGGACTGGTGACCCCTCTATCTCTTCCTTTCTCTCCTTTTACATGGGAATGTCTATAAGTGTTATCCTCCGCTAGACCCATTATCATATTTTGGAAGCAGAAGCTTATTTTCTAGTTTCACATGTCCATAGATGGAGAAAAACTTTGCCCCAGAATAGATTATGCTGAGTCTCATCCAATACCTAATTTAGATATCTATGATAAATTTGAAACTCTTGAGATAATGAGATGTAAATGAGACTGTGACCTTTGAGTTGACACTGTAATGGGCTGAGACTTTCAGGGACCTTGGAATAAGGTAAATGCATTTTTTATGTGAGACGATATGAGTACTGGGACCAGAGAATGGTCTGTGGTAGGCAGAATAATGACCCACCAAAGATTCCTCCAGAACCTGTGAATCTGTTACATTACATGGCAAAAAGGGACTTTGAAGAATTGATTAAACTAAGGATTATGAGACAGGGAGATTATCCTACATTACCTAATAGGCCCAATGTAATCACAGGGGTTCTTAAAAGCGGAAAGGGGGCCAGGTACGGTGGCTCATGCCTGTAATTCCTGCACTTTGGGAGGCCGATGCAGGCAGATCACTTGAGGTCAGGAGTTTGAGACCAGCTTGGCCAACATGGTGAAACCCCGTCTCTACTAAAAATACAAAATTAGCCAGATGTAGTGGCGAGCACTTGTAATCCCAGGTAGTCAGGAGGCTGAGGCAGGGGAATCACTTGAACCTGGGAGGCGGAGGTTGCAGTGAGCTGAGATCGTACCATTGTAGTTCAGCCTGGGCAACAAGAGTGAAACTCTGTCAAAAAAAAAAAAAAAAAAGTGGAAGGGGAAGACAGAAGAGAGAAGCACAGGGAGATTTTACTATAGTATGGTCAGTAAGACATAACTTTGTTGGTTTTGAAGATGGAAGAAGAGGAAACCAAGAAAAGTGGGAAGCCTCTAGAAGGTGGGAAAGGCTGGGCATGAATTATCTCCTTGAGCCTCCAGAAAGGAACAGAGGGAAAACAATGGAGCAAAACTGGAAGCAAGGAGTTAAAATAAGAGGCAGTTGCAATACCCCAAACAAAAGAGGATGGTATGCTGAATGAGGCAGGTGCAGTGAGGATGGAGATAGGTGGATGGATTAAACACCTATGAGGTATAGTCATTGGGACAAGGTGATAATATTTCTCAGGGAGGAGAGAGGGAAGTCTCTTCTCCAGGATGACATCCATAGTTTTGGCTTATGCAATAGGACAGACGGTGGGACCACTGGCTGTGTAGGCCACACAAGAAGAGGATCAGGTTTGTGGGCAAGAAGATAATTTTATTTGGGACATGTCAGGTTGGTGGTGCTTGTGGAATATCCGAGAAGCAGTTGGATAAACAGGTCTGAGACTCGGGAAAACATATAGGCAGTAGGTTAAAGTCAACCCGATGGATAAGATGGCCCAGGAAGAGTATGAAGAATAAGAAGACAGGACCGGACCTTGTAGAGTGCTAAGTAAGGGTGTGCAAAGAAAAGAAATCTACAAGGGGCCTGAGAAAGAACAGCTGGAGAGGTAGGAGGAAAGCCAGGAGAGTGTAGTTCATGTAAGCTGACACTAAAGCTTATCAGTGTTGGACCAGCACTGGGAAGGAATCAGATGGAACAAGTGGGAGGTCAGATGAAACCAAGGTCAGGATTGGCAGTTCTGAGGAGTTTGGAGGAGCTCTTTTCTACCTGGAGAAAGAAGCACCTGTGGGAAACTGATGGTTGGTATTTTCTGCCCAGGCATATGAGGGCAGCCGGAGTCCAGGTGAGCAAACCTGTTTAGGATTCCAGCTCAGCCCAGAATGGGCGGCTGTTCCCAGGAAGGAGTTCCAGGTCCTCTCACTGTGCTGTAATTAAGAGACTCAGCCCCTGCCCCAACTTGCTCCACCGGACTGACCAGCTGTGTTTGCTCTTCTCTAGCAGGGAAGGCGGATCATCTGTCACCTACTCTGTTTTCTGAACATTCATCCCACTCCCTGCCTTTCTTACAAAGTTCCTTCTACCAGTTAACCTGGTGTGGTGGCAGGCGCGTGTAATCCCAGCTACTCGGGAGGCTGAGGCAGAAGGATCGCTTGAAACCGGAAGGCAGAGGTTGCAGTAAGCAGAGATTGCCACACTGCACTCCAGCCTGGGCGAAAGAGTGAAACTACGTCCCAAACAAACAAACAAAACAAAGTTCCTTCTGCCCAAAACGAATATCCAAAGCGTTCTGAGCACCGTGCTAAGCACTTCATGGTCATCGAGAGGCACTGATATTCTCACATCTTACAACTGAGGAAACCGAGGCTTAAAGAGGTGAAATGACTTGCCCAAGGTCACAGTCAGTATGTGGTAGAACCAGGATCCAAGTCTAGGTAAATCCAAATTCTAAATTCTAATTCCCCAGAAGCCACGATTGCTCCCTCGTTGGGTTCCTACAGTGCTTTATCAGCCTCTATCCGCGTTTCATCTCGCTAGGAGCTCCCGGAGAAAGGAGCTTTTAATTCGTCTTGTCAAGCAGTCACCATGGTGTGCCGCCGCAGAAGACCACTAGGTGCCGCGAGAGCACCAACCAGCCTAATTTACTGCTCACCTGGAGTGATAAAGGAGTAGCTGGTGGGGAAGGGAGCCGGGACTTTTCTTCTTGCCCTCCAGCCCACCTCTCCTTCCTGTCGGAGGTGGGAAGAAAGGATTGGGAGATTGGAAGGTTAGAAATTAGAGATTTGGGCCGGGCGCGGTGGCTCAAGCCTGTAATCCCAGCACTTTGGGAGGCCGAGACGGGCGGATCACGAGGTCAGGAGATGGAGACCATCCTGGCAAACACGGTGAAACCCCGTCTCTACT
>NW_012117365.1:1782241-1789767 GCF_000951035.1 Colobus angolensis palliatus
AACCCAGGGGGCAGAGATTGCCATGAGCTGAGATCGCGCCACTGCACTCCAGCCTGGGCTACAGAGCGAGACTCTGTCTCAAAAAAAAAAAAAAAAAAGAAAGAAAAAAGAAATTAAAGATTTGGCCGGGCGTGGTGGCTCACGCCTGTAATCCCAACACTTTGAGGGCCAGAGGCAGGTGGATCACATGAGGCCTGGGGTTCGAGATCAGCCTGGCCAACAGGTGAAACCCCATCTCTACTAAAAATACAAAAATTAGCCAGGCATGCTGGTGAGCTCCCGTAATCCCAGCTACTCAGGAGGCTGAGGCAGGAGCTGAGGTTTGAACCCAGGAAGCGGAGGTTGCAGTGAGCCGAGATGGCACCACTGCACTCCAGCCTGGGCAACAGTCAGAGCCAGTCTCAAAAATAAATAAGTAAATAAACAAATAAATTTAAAGATCTGAGGAGTGTAAACTGGAGCAGCCCAGGGCTAAAGTTAAACAGAAGATCCTAAGACTTCTCTGAGAAAGGCTAGAAACAACAAAATAAAATGTTGTGGCAAACGTCGCCAGGCTGGGTCTCAGCCCCACTCCTCTGTCCTCCCTTTTTGTGCAGATCCTAAAATGCACAACCCTATGCTGTGGCCTTAGTGGAAAACAGGTGAAATGTATGTTACTGAGACCTATCCAGCGCTAGAAACTGTGGGAGACAGCTGTGTGTCCTTGCGGAAATCACTTCACGCCTCTAAGCTTCAATCTTCTTGTAAATAAAATGAGGATAATAGGCTGGGCACAGTGGCTCACACCTGTAATCCCAGCACTTTGGGAGGCCAAGGTGGGAGGATCGCTTGAGCCCAGGAGTTCAAGACCAGCCTGGACAACATAGTGAGATCTCATCTCTATTAAAAATAAATAAATAAATAAAACGAGGATAATCAAGGGACCTACCTCGTTGAGTGGTTGTGAGGAGTTAAACACAAAATGCATGTACCACACTGATACAATATCTGTCATATAACAAGTGCTTAATAAATATTGTTATGAACAATAATTATAATATAAATATTTAAATGTAAACATTATTGTCATATTTGTCAGGATTCTCCAGAGAAACAGAACCAATAGGATATATATAGATACATAAGAGGAAATTTATTATGGGCATTGGCTCATGCAATTACAAAGGCCAAGAAGTGCAATGATAAACCGTCTGCAAGCTGAGAACCAGGAAAGCCGGTAGTGTAATTTAATCCCCAGTGGAAGGCCTGAAAGTGGGGTCGGGGAGGGAAACTTGTTCAAGAACCAGGAGCTCTGATGTCCAAGGGGAGGAGAAAATAGATGTCCTAGCTCAAGGACAGAGAATTCACCCTTCCTCTGCCTTTTTATTCAAGCCCTCAGTGGATTGGATGTTGCCCACTCAAATAGATGAAGGTGGATCTTCTTTGCTGTCAGTCTACTGATTTAAATGTTAACTCTTCCAGAAACACCCTCAAAGGCACACCCAGAAATAATGTTTTACCACCTAATATCCCTTAGTCCAGTCAAGATGACACATAAAATCAGTACACAAAATTAACAGTCACTGCAGGCGTGGTGGCTCATGCCTGTAATCCCAAAACTTTGGGAGGCTGAAGCGGGAGGATCACCTGAGGTCAGGAGTTCGAGACCAGCCTGGCCAACATGGTGAAACCTCATCTCTACTAAAAATACAAAAATTATCCAGGCATGGTGGTGTGGGCCTGTAGTCCCAGCTGCTTGGGAGGCTAAGGCAGAGAATCGCTTGAACCCAGGAGGTGGAGGCTGCAGTAAGCCGAGATCATTCCACTGCCCTCCAGCCTGGGCAACAGAGTGAGATTTGGTCCCCAAATAATGAAAATAATAATAATAATAATAAATGGTAGTTCTTAGCTGCTGCCTTCATGATGATGTCATTTAATTATCTTCTCACACTACAGGCCTGACACATAACATCCTCAACAAATATTTGTAGGATAAAAAAATAAAAATAGTTTTCAGTCATGTTCTCTGTGTTAATCCAGCTTGTTGATCCTGAAGAGACTTTCTGGAGGTGGTGTCTTTAAGGATGAACAGGAGTTTGCTGAGGATAATTGCACCTTCTATGTTAAACAGAACAGTGCCTAGATACAGAGAAAGTGTTTGGTAAATATTTTGGAAAGAAGAAGGAGAAAGAGGAAGAAAGGAAAGAGAGAAGAGACAAAAGAAGGAAGAGGAAGAAGAGAGGAATGAAAGAAAAGCTCAAGAAGGACCTGACACAGTGGCTCACGCCTGTAGTCCCCACATTTTGGAATGAAGGCCAAGGCAGGAGAATCACGTGAACCCAGGAGTTCAAGATCAGCCGGAGCAGCATAATGGGGTCCTATCTCTACCGAAAAAAAAAAAAGAAAAAAGACACAAAACAACAACAAAAACCTTAAGAAGGCTTTTTTCTTTTAAAACTTAGCCTTGACTTGAAACTCATCAAGGAGGTTTTTTATTTGAGCTAAGGATCTCTGAGATAGGCTGCAAATAGGATCTCTAGCAAAATGTTTCTCTTTTTTCTTTCTTTTTTTTTTTTTTTTGAGATGGAGTTTCACTCTTGTCACCCAGGCTGGAGTGCAATGACGCAATCTCGGCTCACCGCAACCTTCGTCTCCTAGGTTCAAGTGATTTTCCTCTCTCACTCTCCTGAATAGCTGGGATTACAGGTATGCACTACCACGCCCGGTTAATTTTCGTATTTTTAGTAGAGATGAAATTTCACCATGTTGGCCAGGCTGGACTTGAACTCCTGACCTCAGGTGATCCGCCTACCTCAGCCTCACAAAGTGCTGGGATTACAGGTGTGAGCCACCGCGCCCGGCCCAAAATGTTTCTTAGAGAGTTGATATCAATATACTTTAGGTCCCGATAGGTTTCCTATCGGTTTCCTCTAATGTAGCTGGATACTTCAGATAATGGATAATTAGGTAACGGATAATTTCCTATCCAGGTTTCCTCTAATGTAGCTGTCAGTAGACTTCTGTCTTGTCTGAACCCCTACCCCAAGCATGAGCTCTGTGAAGGCAGGGACTGTATCTATTTTGTCCAATGTTGTACATATGTAGTACAAAGAAGGTGCTCACTAAATTTTGTTAAGTTCCATAGGCTGAGTTCTAGTTCTGGTAATGGCAGAGTAGATTGTATCTGACTAACCCTTCCATAGATAACAATGATCAATTCTGGTAAAAATATGTGGCAATGATAAAAAATAAAAATAAAAAATAAAAAACTGAATTAAGGTACAGTAAAGTGTTGGGGGAAGTCAGGGACCCCGAATGGAGGGACCAGCTGAAGAACATAAATTATGAGGATTTCATGGACATTTATTAGTTCCCCAAATTAATACTTTTATAATTTCTTATGCCTGTCTTTACTGCAATCTCTGAACACAAATTGTGAAGATTTCATGGACACTTATCACTTCCCCAATCAATACCCTTGTGATTTCCTATGCCTGTCTTTACTTTAATCTCTTAATCCCGTCATCTTCGTAAACTGAGGAGGATGAATGTCGCCTCAGGACCCTGTGATGATTGCGTTAACTGCACAAATTGTGGCTAGGCGCGGTGGCTCAAGCCTGTAATCCCAGCACTTTGGGAGGCCGAGATGGGCAGATCACGAGGTCAGGAGATTGAGACCATCTTGGCTAACACAGTGAAACCCCGTGTCTACTAAAAAATACAAAAACTAGCCAGGCGAGGTGGCAGGTGCCTGTAGTCCCAGCTACTTAGGAGGCTGAGGCAGGAGAATGGTGTAAACCCAGGAGGTGGAGCTTGCAGTGAGCTGAGATCTGGCCACTGCACTCCAGCCTGGGTGACAGAGCGAGACTCCGTCTCAACAACAAAACAAAACAAAAACAAAAACAAAAACAAAACAAAAAACTGTACAAACTGTTTGTAGAGCATGTGTGTTTGAACAATATGAAATCTGGGCACCTCGAAAAAAGAACAGGATAACAGCAATCTTCAGGGAACAAGGGAGATAAGACTTGGAGTCTGACTGCCAGTAAGCCAGGCAGAACAGGGTCATATTTCTCTTCTTTCAAAAGCAAATAGGAGAAATATCGCTGAATTATTTTTCTCAGCAAGGAACATCCCTGAGAAAGAGAATGCGCCCTGAGGGTAGGTCTACAGACAGCCCTCTTGAGATGGCCGCCTTTTAAGGTTGAAGCCAAAGGGATGAAATAAGCCCCGGTCTCCTGTAGCGCTCCCAAGCTTATTAGGACGAAGAAATTCCTGCCTAATAAATTTTGGTCAGAAGGATTGTCTGCTCTCAAACCCTGTCTCCTGATAGGATGTTATCAATGACAATGCGTGCCCGAAACTTCATTAGCAATTTTAATTTCGCCCTATCCTGTGGTCCTGTGATCTCGCCCTGCCTCCACTTGCTTTGTGATATTTTATTACCTTGTGAAGTATGTGATCTCTGTGACCCACACCCTATTCATGCACTCCCTCCCCTTTTGAAAATCGTTAATAAAAACTTGCTGGTTTTATGGCTCGGGGAACATCACGGATCCTGCTGACATGTGATGTCTCCCCCGACACCTAGCTTAAAAATTTTTCTCTTTTGTACTGTTTCCCTTTATTTCTCAAACCAGCCGAGACGCTTAGGGAGATAGAAAAGAACCCATGATAAATATTGGGGGTGGGGTTTTCCCCAATAGTAAAGTGACCAAAACCAGGCGTAAGCTGGAAGGAGATTCAGTGTTTAAAATAAGGCAACCACACTGGGTATGATCCACATTTATATGGATTTTCCACCAAGGAAAATTCTTTGGTTTTCACAGCACAGAAAGCTAGAATTCGAGCAGATATTCAGAACTTAATTTATCCATTAAATCAGAGGATAGAAGCCGGGCGCGGTGGCTCAAGCCTGTAATCCCAGCACTTTCAGAGGCCGAGGCTGGTGGATCACGTGGTCAGGAGATCCACACCATCCTGGCTAACACGGTGAAACCCCGTCTCTACTAAAAATACAAAAACTAGCCGGGCGTGGTGGCGGGCGCCTGTAGTCCCAGCTACTCGGAGGCTGAGGCAGGAGAATGGCGTGAACCCGGGAGGCAGAGCTTTCAGTGAGCCGAGATCGCGCCACTGCACTCCAGCCTGGGCGACACAGCGAGACTCCGTCTCAAAAAAAAAAAAAAAAAAAAAAATCAGAGGATAGAGTTCGGGCTGTTACAGTGACTGAAAATTGAGGGAGAAACCCCAGAAACAAAAGATCCAGAGAAAATAACCAAAAATCTGCACGTAAACTTCCTCAAATCCTCAGCTAAGCCTTGAATCGAACATACACAAATAAGACTCCAGCAGGGAAACCAATAGCTGGAAGGATGAAAATACTGAGCAAAGATTTTAGCTGCTGCTCACTGCAAGGAAGACAATTTGAAGTTGAAATTCTGCTAAATTATCAGGGTTTGGTAAAAGACAGTCCATCAAAACCCCGAAAGGACTATACCTAAGAAGAAAACCCTGTATCCTGAGACTGAGAGATATAGCATATGACTAGGAGCAAAATAAAAACTAGACTTAGGCCAGGCGCAGTGGCTCACTCCTATAATCCAAGCACTGTGGGAAGCCAAGGCAGGTGGTTCACTTGAGGTCTGGAATTCAAGACTAGCCTGGCCCAACATGGTGAAACCCCATCTCCACTAAAAATACAAAATTAACTGAGCATAGTGGTGGGTGCCTGTCATCCCAGCTACTCGGGAGGCTGAGGCAGAAGAATCGCTTGAACCCAGGGGGCAGAGATTGCCATGAGCTGAGATCGTACCATGGTGCTCCAGCCTGGGCAACAATAGCGAAACTTTGTTTCAAAAAAAAAAAAAAGAATAAAGTAGACTTATTTTAACAAAGAGTAAAATCAAACACCCACAAATTTGAGATGATCTACAGTAATTTAACTGCTGGCAAAAACAAAACAAAACAAACAAAAAACACTATTCAGAGGAGCATAACAGAATTATCTCTGTAATGTATCATTCATGGTCAATTTGCAACAATAACTATTAGACATGCAAAACAACAACAACCACACACACAAAAAAGTGATCCATAGGCAATAGAAACACAGCCACAGACAATTCAAATATCAGAATTCAGAATCAAAAACTTTAAAGTAACCGTGACAAATGTCCTTAAGAGTCTGCAGTTAAGGATGGTTATATTGGGTTAAATAATGAAGAATATAAGCCTTTCGGCCAGAACTGCCATCTTCCAGTAATTTGCCAAAATGACGAACATAAAGGGAAAGAAGAGAGGCACCTGATATATGTTCTCCAGGCCTTTTAGAAAACATGGAGTTGTTCCTTTGGCCACGTATAGGCGAATCTATAAGAAAGGTGATATTGTAGACATCAAGGGAATGGGTACTGTTCAAAAAGGAATGCCCCACAAGTGTGACCATGGCAAAACTGGAAGAGTCTACAATGTTCCCCAGCATGCTGCTGGTATTGTCGTAAACAAACAAGTTAAGGGCAAGATTCTTGCCAAGAGAATTAATGTGTGTATTGAGCACATTAAGCACTCTAAAAACCAAGATAGCTTCCTGAAACATGTGAAGGAAAATGATCAGAAAAAGAAGCCAAAGAGAAAGGTACCTGGCTTGAACTGAAGCACCAGCCTGCTCCACCCAGAGAAGCACACTTTGTGAGAACCAATGAGAAGGAGCCTGAGCTGCTGGAAACTATTCCCTATGAATTCATGATATAATAGGTGTTAAAAAAATAGAAGACCTCTGGACTGTAAAAAACGTTTCTCTCCACTGAGTAGAAGTGTGGTGTCCTTTCCCCCAAATAAATATTTAAAGCAAATTTTAATTGTGTCCTAACTCATTATGCAATGTCTTTACTATTCAAATTTAATGTATTTCTTGCTGAAAGACGTGAGGTAGCTTATTGTGCAACAAATTACGCAGTTGGTTAGAAAATGGCCAGGTAGTGAGGCCAGGCGCGGTGGCTCAAGCCTGTAATCCCAGCACTTTGGGAGGCCGAGACGGGCGGATCACGAAGTCAGGAGATCAAGACCATCCTGGCTAACACGGTGAAACCCCGTCTCTACTAAAAAAAAAAAAAAAAAGAAAATGGCCAGGTATTATGTATGAAATATTTGTACTGGTTTGAAGATAGTACCTCTAAATCATCAAGGAAGAAATAAAATAATTTACAAAAATAAAAAAAAGAAGACTATCAAGAGAAGCTTGAAAGTAGTAGAAAAGAACCAAATGAAAATCCTAAAAAGGAAAAATATAATGTCTAAAATTTATTTATTTATTTATTTATTTATTTTTAGACGGAGTCTTGCCCTGTCTCCCAGGCTGGAGTACAATGGCACAATCTCGGCTCACTGCAACCTCCACCTCCCAGGTTCAAATGATTCTTCTGCCTTGGCCTCCCAAGTAGCTGGGATTACAGGCGCCCACCACCACACCCAGCTGATTTTTGTATTTTTAGTAGAGACAAGGTTTCACCATGTTGGCCAGGCTGTTCTTGATCTCCTGACCTTGTGAT
>NW_012117365.1:1790393-1795037 GCF_000951035.1 Colobus angolensis palliatus
TGCACTCCAGCCTGGGCAACAGAGCCAGACTCTGTCTCAAGGAAAAAAAAAAAAAAGAAAAGAAACCCACAAAATGATAAGTACAAATAACACCATATCGGGATACATAATAGTCAAACTGTTATGGATAAAGAAAAACTTTAGGCTGGCTGCGGTGGCTCACACCTGTAATCCCAGCACTTTGGAAGGCTGAGGCAGGTGGATCACGGGGTCAGGAGTTTGAGACCAGCCTGACCAACATGGTGAAACCCCATCTCTACTAAAAATACAAAGATTAGCTGGGCGTGGTGGTGTGCTCCTGTAATCCCAGCGACTCAGGAGGTTGAGGCAGGAGAATTGCTTAAATCCAGGAGGCGGAGGTTGCAGTGAACCGAGATCGTGCCACTGCAGTCCAGCCTGGGTGACAGAGCAAAACTCGGTCTCAAAAAAAAGAAAAACTTTAAAGTTGCCAGAGAGAAAAGACCTACAGGGAACCAAATGTATGAATAATAGCTGACTTGTCACTAGAAGCAGTGGAGCCCAGCCAACACTGGAACAACTTCTTTAAAGTGCTCAAGTAGGCTGGGCACAGTGGCTCACACCTGTAATTTCAGCACTTTGGGAGGCTGAGGCAGGAGGATCACTTGAGACCAGGAGTTTGAGACCAGCCTGGCCAACATGACAAAACTCTGTCTCTACTAAAAATATAAAAATGAGCTGGGCATGGTGGTGCACATCTGTAATTCCAGCTTCTCAGGAGGCTGAGGCATGAGAATTGCTTGAATCTGGGAGACAGAGGCTGCAGTGAGCCAAGATTGCAGCACAGCATTCCATCCTGGGTGACACAGCGAGACTCTCTCAAAAAAAATAAAACAAAATAAAATAAAGTGCTCAAGTAAAAGCATACACACACACACAAACACAAAAACCTGCAAACCTAGAATTTCATATCCAGTGAAAACGTATTTCAAAAATGAGACAAAATGAAGAAATTTCAAATAAATTAAAGTTGAATTTGTCACCAGCAGAACCAAATGTATGAAATGATGAAGAAAGGACTTCAGTTTAAAGGAAAATTACACCAAATAGAACTTTGGATTTCCAGGAAAGAAGGAAGAACACTGAAAATAGTACATAGGTTGATGTGAAAGATATTATTTTTTACTTTCTTAAATTCTTTAAAAGTCAGTGGGCTCTTGGGGAATAGTGTCAGCAAGATGGTGGAATAGGAAGCTCCAGGCTTCATTCTCCCATAGAGATACTGAGTTAACAAAAACGTGTAGCCCAAAAAGCCTTTATGAGGACTCCAGAAACAACTTAAAGAGTCACGGTATTCCAGGCAAGCACAAAACCAATAGTAGCCATGCTGAAATGGGAATGGAAGACAGTGTTAAATGTGTTATTGGGATATAATTCTTAAAATACAAGTGTTATAGATTCCTATGAAAATAAAGCATTTTTGTTTATTTCTCTTTAAAAATAGTCAATGAACTCTTTAAAGCAGAAATATTAATACTGTATTGTAGGCTCAAAAGCATACGGAGAAATAAAATATATGACCGAAACAGTGCAATGAACAAGAGGAGTGGCAATGGAATAGTACTGTTGTAAGGTTCTTACATGATATATCAGGTGGCATAATATTACTTCTAGGTAGACTGTCAGGGAAATGTAAATCAAAACTATGATGACATACCATCTACACCCATTAGGATGGCTGCTATCAAAAAAACAGGAAATGGCCAGGTGTGGTGGTTCACACCTGTTAGACCAGCATTTTGGGAGGCCAAGGCAGATGGATCGCTTGAGCCCAGGAGTTCGAGACTACCCTAGGCAACATAGTAAGACCCCATTTCTACTAAAAATACAAAAAAAAAAATTAGCTGGACATGGTGGTGCTCACCTGTAGTCCCAGCTACCTGGGAGGCTGAGGTGGGAGGACCACCTGAGCCTAGAAGGTTGAGGCTTCAGTGAGCTGTGATTGCACCACTGCACTCCAGCCTAGGTGACAGAATGAGACCCTGTCTGAAAAAAAAAAGGCAAAACAAAACAAAACAAAACAAAAACCTCACAAGATCAACATACAAAAATCAATTTTATTGCTGTATATTAGCAATAAACATGTGGAAAACAAAATTTTAAATACCATCATAATCACTGAAAATGCTATACTTAGGGACAAAACTAACAAAAAAATGTCCAGGACTGATATGTTGAAAACTACAAAATGCTGATGAGAGAAATCAAAGAAAATCTAAATAAGTGGACTTACCATGTCCATGAATTGGGAGACTCAATATAGTAAAGATGCCAGTTGGGCTACAGTTTCGACACAATTCCTATCAAAAATCAAGACAAGATTTTGTTTGTAAACACAGACAAGGTTGTTCTAAAATTTACATAGGAAGGCAAAAAGGAACTAGAATATCTAAAACCAAAAAAAAAAAAAAACAAAAAACAAAAAAGAATAATTTAAAAAAGAATATCTAAAGCCAGTTGGAAAATAATAAAGTGGAGGAATCACCTACCATGAGATCCATCTACCACTAGGATCCATTTAAATTGAAAAATAATTTAGTGATTGAAGGATAATTGGATATCCATAGGCAAAAAAATGAACCATGGCATAAACCTCACATTTTAACAAAATTTACCTAAAAAGGATCATAATTCAAATGTAAAGCATAAAACTATAAATTATTATTATTATTATTGAGACGAAGTTTCGCTCTTGTTGCCTAGGCTAGAGTGCAACGGCGCAATCTCGGCTCACCTCAACCTCTGCCTCCCAGGTTCAAGCGATTCTCCTGCCTTGATCTCCTGAGTAGCTGGGATTACAAGGATGCGCTGCCACGCCTGGCTAATTTTGTATTTTTAGTAGAGACAGGGTTTCTCCATGTTGGTCAGGCTGGTCTCAAACTCCTGACCTCAGGTGATCTGCCTGCCTCGGCCTCCCAAAGTGCTGGGATTACAGGTGTGAGCCACTGCGCCTGGCCTAAAACTATAAATTATTAAGACAGAGAATATCTTCTGGACATAGGGCTCAGCAAGTTCTTAGACACGACACCAAAACCAAAATATGTAAAAGAAAAAAATTAATACATTGGACTTCATCAAGATTAAAATCTTTTGTTTTAGGCCGGGCACGGTGGCTCAAGCCTGTAATCCCAGCACTTTGGGAGGCCGAGACGGGCGGATCACGAGGTCAGGAGATCAAGACCATCCTGGCTAACACAGTGAAACCCTGTCTCTGCTAAAAAATACAAAAAAAAACTAGCCGGGCGAGGTGGCGGGCGCTTGTAGTCCCAGCTACTTGGGAGGCTGAGCCAGGAGAATGGCGTAAACCCGGGAGGCTGAGCTTGCAGTGAGCTGAGATCCTGCCACTGCACTCCAGCCTGGGGAGACAGCCAGACTCTGTCTCAAAAAAAAAAAAAAAAAAAAAAAAAATCTTTTGTTTTGCCAAAGGCCTGATTTTAAGAGTATAAAAAGCCAAGTTACAGAATAGGAGAAAATATTTGCAAACTATACATCTAACAAAGGACTCATATCTAGAATATATAAAGAATTCGCAAATGCATCCAATTAGAAAATAGGCAAAAGACATAAACAGACATTTCAAACAAAGAGGATATACAGATGGAAAATAAGCACTTGTAAAGATGTTCAGTATCAATAGCCATTAGGAGAATGCAAGTTCATATCATGGCAAGACATTATCGCACATTTAAAACAATAGAACAAGGCCAGACACAGTGGCTCATGACTGTAATCCCAGCAGTTTTGGAGGCCAAGGCAGGGGGATCACCTGAGGTCAGGAGTTCAAGACCAGCCTGGCCAACATGGCAAAACCCCATCCTACTAAAAATACAAAGATCAGCTGGGCATAGTGGCGTAGCTGTAGTCCCAGCTACTCAGGAAGCTCAGACAGGAGAATAGCTTGAACAGAGGAGGTGGAGGTTGCAGTGAGCCAAGATCACACTACCGCACTCCAGCCAGGGTGACAGAGCCAGACCGTGTCTCAATAATAAAATAAAATAAAATAATAGAATAATATAATAAAATAAAATAATAAAACAATAGAACAGCTAAAGTAAAAATAATAAGAACAGCAAATGCTGGCAAGTATATAGAGAAACTGGATCTCTTTTTTTTTTTTTTTTTGAGACGGAGTCTCGCTCTGTCGTCCAGGCTAGAGTGCAGTGGCGCGATCTCGGCTCACTGCAAGCTCCGCCTCCCGGGTTCAGACCATTCTCCTGCCTCAGCCTCCCGAGTAGCTGGGACTACAGGCACCCGCCACCGCACCCGTCTAGTTTTTTGTATTTTTAGTAGAGACGGTGTTTCACCGTGGTCTCAATCTCCTGACCTTGTGATCCACCCGCCTCGGCCTCCCAAAGTGCTGGGATTACAGGCATGAGCCACCGCGCCCGGCTGAGAAACTGGATCTCTTATACATTATTGGCAGGAATATTAAATAGCACAACTACTCTGGAAAACATTTTGGCAGTTTCTTTACACACTTAATATAGGCCAGGCATGGTGGCTCACACCTGTAATCCCAGCACTTTAGGAGGCCAAGGTGAGCAGATGATTTAAGGTTGGGAGTTCAAGACCAGCCTGGCCAACATGGTGAAACCCCGTCTCTACTAAAACTACAAAAATTAGGTG
>NW_012117365.1:1795514-1798983 GCF_000951035.1 Colobus angolensis palliatus
AAAAAAAAAAAAAAAAAACAAACTTAATATAGGCTGGGCATGGTGGCTCATGCCTATAATCCTAGCACTTTGGGAGGCCAAGGCTGGAGGATCACTAGAGCCCAGGAGTTCAAGACCAGCCTGGGCAACATGGTGAGACCCTATCTCTACAGAAAAAGCTTTTAAAAAGTAATTGGCCCTGATGGTGCATGCCTGTGGTCTCAGCTATTCAGGAAGCTGAGGTGAGAGGACTGTTTGAGCCTGGGAGGTCAAGGTTGCAGTGAGCTGTATTTGCACCACTGCACTCCAACCTGGGTGACAGAGCAAGACCCTGTCTAAAAAAAACAAAAGAAAAGAAACAAACAAACTTAATATACACTTACCATATGATCCAACAATTGCACTTCCAGGCATTTATTCCAAAGAAATGAAAATGTAGGTCCACACAAAAATATGTACATGAATGTTCATAGCAACTTGATTCTTAACAGCCCCAAATTCAAAACAACCCACATATCCTTCAGTGGGTGAATGGTTAAACAGACTGTGGTACATCCATGCCACGGAATACTACTCAGCAGTAAAAAGGTACAAACTATCGATACACTCAACAGGTAGGTATTTCTCAAGGGAAGTATGGTGAGTGAAAAAAGCCAATCTCAAAAGGATGTGTACTGTACAGTTCCATCTCTGTAATATTATCATAGTGGACAAAATTATAGAGATAGAAACAAAGCACTGGTCACCCAGGTTTAAGGGGCAAGTGGGGGAGAAAGAGGTGCCACCAGAAAAAGGTAGCATGGGGGATCTTTGTGGAAATGGAGTAGTTTTGTGTCTTGATTGTGGTGGTGGCTGCACTAATGTCACATGTGATAAAATTGCTTAGAACGGTACATGCATGAGAGCACATACGAATGTATGTAACACTGGTGACATCTGAATACAGTCTGTGGATTGTATTGTCAATTTCCTGGTTTTGTAATTGCTCTACAGTTAGGAAAGATGCTATCACTGAGACAAATTGGATAAAAGGTCTGTAGCACCTTTCTGTACTATTTTTGAAACTTCCTATGAATCTATAATTAGTTCAAAATAAAAACTTAAAAACATTTTTTAATACCTCACTATTCTGTGGATCAGGAATTTAGGCAAGTTTTGGCTGGGTGATTCTTTCTCTGCATTTGGTGTCAACTCAGGCTTTTGGAGGTATTTAGCTGGTGATGCTGCGCCATCTGGAAGGTTCAAAATGGCTTTAGTCAAATGGCTAATGCCTTGGTGGGGACAGCTGGAAGGCTGGGCTCAGCTTGGCCTCTCTCCCTCTCCGTGTAGTCTCAGGGCCTCTCCATGTGGTTTCCCCAACACGGTTGTCAAACGTCTTACATGGTGCCTCTTGTTTGATTTTAATATTTCAGAGGTGAGACACTTCTGGAGGAAACCAAACCCAGGCCCAGCTTTCCTTAAAAATACTGCTGGAGTAGGCCGGGCGCGGTGGCTCAAGCCTGTAATCCCAGCACTTTGGGAGGCCGAGACGGGTGGATCACGAGGTCAGGAGATCGAGACCATCCTGGTCTACACGGTGAAACCCCGTCTCTACTAAAAAAAATACAAAAAACTAGCCGGGCGAGATGGCGGGCGCCTGTAGTCCCAGCTACTCGGGAGGCTGAGGCAGGAGAATGGCCTGAACCCGGGAGGCGGAGCTTGCAGTGAGCCGAGATCAGGCCACTGCACTCCAGCCTGGGCGACAGAGCGAGACTCCGTCTCAAAAAAAAAAAAAAAGTACTGCTGGGCTGTGCACAGTGGCTCACCCCTGTAATCCCAGCACTTTGGGAGGCCGAGGTGGGCGGATCATGAGGTCAGGAGATCGAGACCATCCTGGCTAACACGGTGAAACTCCGTCTCTACTAAAACTACAAAAAAAATTAGCCAAGTGTGGTGGTGGGCGCCTGTAGTCGCAGCTACTCAGGAGGCTGAGGCAGAAGAATGGCATGAAACAGGGAGGCGGAGGTTGCAATGAGCCGAGATTGTGCCTTTTCTAGCTCCAGCTAGGTTCATCATTTCAGCAGATCTGCCCGTGGCCAGCTTCCCCCCATTGGATGCCAACCTAGTAAAACAGTTATCCATAAATCACAATGAAAGCTAAACTGCATCAAGCACCTACTATGTGCTGGTTCGAGGTTAAACACCTCACGTGAGTCATCGCATTCAATCTCCATAAAACCCCTTTAAGATAAGGACTATTTGCCAGGCACGGTGGCTCATGCCTGTAATCCCAGCACTTTGGGAGGCTGAGGCAGGCAGATCACCTGAGGTCAGGAGTTCAAGAGCAGCCTGGCCAACATAGCGAAATCCCATCTCTACTAAAAATATAAAATTTAGCCAGGCATTGTGGCTCATGCCTGTAATTCCAGCTACTCGAGAGGCTGAAGCAGGGGAATCGCTTGAACTCGGGAGGAGAGGTTGCAGTGAGCTGACATCGCACCACTGCACTCCAGAGCCTTTTAAGAATGTCTTTAAAAAATACATATATCTATATCTATATCTAGAGATATAGATAGACTATTAGTATCCCCATTTTACAGATGAGGAAACTGATATTAGGTGCCTGTAGTCATATGTATAATTGTGACGAAGTCGATTCCAAAGCGTTTTACCAACATTGCTTAAGTGAGTGGTAGGAAAGGGAAGGCTCTCTGGAGTCAGGCTATGCTGGACAGTGGGGTTTGGAAACTCTGGTGAATAAAGTGGTAGTTGTTTCTATGAATATGGAGTGAGAAGGCCCAATCCTAAACATACCAGTGCTTAAGGCAGCTGCAGAGAATAAAAGGGGAGCTGGATGGCAGGAGCTTGGATGGGGACGACTTCAAGGTCAGGTGAAGATGCCAACAGCTTCCTGCCTGGAGGACTGAAGAAGGGTTGGGCTTCACTGGAGACCCCCAGGAGACGGATCTGCTTGTTGGGACAGAGGTAGGGAGGTGAAAGCCAGGTGAGGAAGTTGGGGGTTGGGGGAGGTGCATACAGCTCCACTAAAGAGCTGGAAGAGGCCGATGGAGTATTCATGAGACGGCTGATCCAGGAAGAGCTGTGGCATATTAATATGGAAAAGTCCTGTTTGTTTGTGCTTGGAGAGGAAGGAGCCAGAGGAGAGGGGAGCAAGGTGGGCGGGAGCTGGGGAGAGCCTGCAGCAAGGTCTGCAGAGGCCGAGGCGCTCTCGGTCTGGGCCTTGGAGAGGACGTGGAGTAAGTGATGGGGCACAGGCTGTGCGTCGGGGGAAGGTGCTGGGGCCTGAAGGTCCTGAGGGGGACCTCAGACGGCCTTATGCCTCCTCACAAAGAAACCGGACCATCATCTCCGTCCGGCACCCCGGTCGCCCCTCGGATTACCAGGCTAAGGCGCCCGGGAAGCCCGGGCAGAGGGCAGAGGGTGGACCGAGCGGGGCGGAGCTGGTTACGGGGCGCCGGCCTCCCTCCCCGCAACCCCGCCGGTCCTCTCA
>NW_012117365.1:1799208-1824255 GCF_000951035.1 Colobus angolensis palliatus
CCCTTGACCTCGCCGCCCGCCATGGCCGTCGCTGCGGCCGCCCCCCGCTGCCTCCTTGTTCTTCTCCAGGTGCTAGTGCTCGCTCTGGCGCAGATCGTAAGTCTCGCAGCCCCTCCGCTGCCACGGTCCAGGGTGCAGGGTCTGGGGTCCGGGATGGAGGAGTTCTGCCTGTGTCCCGCGTCTACTGACAGCCCTAGCCCGAGGGGCCACCTGAGGACAGCACCGCGGGCAGGTCCCCTGGGTGGGTGCATACATGGTGCCCATCGCGGCACCGTGAATGGAGGTGGCTGAGTCGGAGAGTCAGAGGGGACCCGTCCCGAGACGCGCGGCCCTGCCCGGGACAGGCAGCGTGGGGCAGGAGCTGGCGCCCGGTCCTGGCAGCCCGGGGAGCCCAGGTGGCAGGGCAAACAATGGTGCTCATTCACCCGCTGCGCAGCCTCCGCCCCCGCCACCTCCCAGGGGGCGCCGGCTCCAACCAGACACCGCTATCGCCCCTAGGCGGCCTCTCGGCCCTGCCCGCCAACCCACGTCTCCCTTCCGAGGGCCGCCGGGGGGGCTGCGGGCGCGAGGGTAGGGCAGAGACCGGGCCCCGTGGGGTGCTGGATGTGGTTCCGAGCTCTCCTGCGGGGCGCCAGTCTGGCACTTCGCGGCCTGGGGAGGTCGTGGGCACCAGGACCCCTGCCTGGGTCCAACCTGGCGTCTGAAAAGGGCCGCCTTTTAAGATCTCTGATCTTTTCAGAGATGGGCAGCAGGACGGAGATTCTCCAGCTGTGAGCTCCCCTCACCTTGATATGACTTGTGACCTCCCTGAAACCTCACACTCACCTGCATTGAATTGCAGGCAACCGGGGTCCAGAGAGAGGGTCTGCTTTCTGGGAGGTGCAGGCTCCTCTTGCTTCCCGGCAGCAGTCAGGACTTAGTGGAGGGAGGACCCGGCAGTTGTGCTGCGGAAGGGGCGCTCGGAGTGGGAAGAGAGTATCCGCTTCACCTCCCTACACCTCCTTTCCCTGAGCCTCCCCCACTTTCCCGTCGGGTTTTCCCGCACCACGGGCAGAGAAGGAGGCGCTGTCTCTGCCTGTCGTTCACATAAGAACAATAACCCGAGTCACCGCTCACTGAGGGCCGGCAGCCTGCTAGGCACAACCTTGCATTCCATCTGTGATTTATTTGAGCTGCCCACGTCTCCATCTATTCCCCACCGCCACCGCGCAAGGGCAACCTGGCACAGTAGAAGGAGTCGGGCACCCAGGGCGGAGTCCTGGCGCCGCCGCCCACGCTCAGTGACCATGGACCCTTCATATTCAGAGCCAGTTTCTGTAACTGCAAACGGCTGCCCATAACAGCGTCCGCCTCCAGGTTCTAAGTATTCTTTAAGATAATGCATGTAATGGCACACAGTGCCTGCTATGCAGAAGGTTCTCAATACGTGGGAGTTCACGGAGGAGGTGCGCCCCTAGGACCCCGCTCCCAGGGTCGCTTGCAGCCCCGGGGACGCCCAGCTTCCCGCACTGTCTGAGGACTGCCCCCGCCGTGTGTGTTTTCAGAGAGGTCCACCGGGAGAACGGGGCCCCCCGGGCCCCCCGGGACCGCCGGGAGTGCCTGGATCCGACGGCATCGACGTGAGTCTCTAACCAGGGACCAGGGCAGGAGGGAGGCGGCGGACAAAGGAGAACTTTGTGAGCGCTGTGGTGGGGGTGGGGACTGAGGTGCCCAGAGATGTAGTGCCCCCGTCGCCAGTAGGCGGCGCCGGCCAGCACAAGGACGCCGTTTGTTCTGCAAAACCTCAATCCAGGCCTGACTTGCAGAGCGGGTTGTAGCAGCCGACGGACAAGGAGCTGCTGTTCAGTCTGCCGGCCGCAGCTCACAGCGAGGCCTCATCCCCCTCCTCTCCTTTCCCCTCCTTGTTGGGTAGGAGGCGCCTCAACCCCTCACCCTGCCTCTGGCACATCTGGACACTTCTTCAGGTTCATTGGGAGCCTTGGCCAGACCGCCCACCAGCTTGGGCCAGACTCCTGTCTCTTCCCTTCGGTTTTCTCTCCCTGATTTAGAATCAGCTGGGCTTGTTCCCTGCAGAGTGAGGGTTAAATACTTCATTCTGAAGGCTCCCGCAGGAGGGCCGCTTGATGTTTACCAGTCTGGACAGACTTCTATTCAACCTGGTGCCCCCACCCCCCAAACACAGGATGCTGGGCCCCCGGCCAGGCCCTGGCTGCTGAGGGCTCTGAAATGCCTGGAGGCCTCTCTGGGGCTAAATCGGATTCCACCGGCCCTGCCTGCCCACCACCAAGGGTCCTTTGTCACTGGAAGGAGGTCCTTCCCTCCTTGGGAACACTGAATTTCCCCCTTACAGTCCCCCTTGGTCCTTGCCACTGGCTCAGTTTCCTGTTCTCCTGCCCTACAGTCTGGAATAGAGCTGCTACCCAACTTGCTTATCCCCCTTCACGTTTCTCCAGAAGCCCCAACCTCCCACACGTGCCCAAATCCAAGAGGCATCAGCTTGGAGCCCCCAGCCCTGGTAGTGGGTCTCACAGCTGGCACCTCATGACATCAGCATGTCTGTACCTTCTTGCATGTTGCTGTCACCCTCTCCAGCCCAGCCAGGTTTATTCTCATGCTCCTATAATTTGTTTTTGGATTTTATTTTTGAGGAAAAGGGGGCTGTTTTCTCAAAAATTGCAAGGCTTAGGGGACGTAGACAGAAGAGAGGAGAGTGAGGAGAGCCTTTGGGAGCGGCCTGCCAGGGCCTGTGTGTGCCCACTTGGGGTAGCGTGAGCCGTAGTGTGCTGTCTCACCAACTTGTATCTTGCAGGGTGACAAGGGGCCCCCTGGCAAAGCTGGCCCTCCGGTGAGTGCTTTATTCTCTTTGGCCTTGACCCTTCCTGCTCTTGCTCTCCTCTGGCTCATGTTTGTTCCATCTCTGTTTTCAAGGGACCCAAGGGTGAGCCTGGCAAACCCGGGCCAGATGGTCCAGACGGGAAGCCTGGGATTGATGTGAGTACCTGCGTGTCGGGTGGGGAAGGGAAGGGCTCCACTAATTGACCTCCAGGGCCTGGCTCTGGCATCTTCACTGATCTGTTCAGAGATGGGCAGCAGGCTGGAGACTCTCCAGCTGTGAGCCCCCCTACACCTTGGTATGACTTGTGACCTCCCTGGAACCTCACATCCCCCCGCCAGGGGCATTGATTTGCAGGCAACCGGGGTCCAGAGAGAGGGTCTGCTCCCCTGCAGCAGTCAGGACTTAGTCTCACATTTCTGGCCTCCCAGGATCAGGTGGAATATGTGCTTGTGTGCCCTGTCCTTCCCTCTGCTCTTCCCCCGACCCCTGCCCACAGTCTCAGGCATGACTCAGGAAAGAAACATCATTTAGCTGATACCACAGAGCTCCCAGGGGCCCCCAAGGTCACAGGCTCCTGAACACAGCCAGCCCCAGGGGCATGAGGACGACATCTGGTGGGAGTTATACTGGGTCAGTCACTGAAAGATGAGAGAAATCGGAGAAACCCCGATGACTTGCCTCTGCCCTGCTGGTTCATGAGGTGTGACCAGGGCTGGGACAGTCACCAGGGCCTCTTCAAATTCATCCACACCCTGCAACGATTACAAGGCATATTGCCTTCTATATTGCATTGGTTCTCACATCCACTCAGAGAGGCACCCACATGAGAAACTAAGGCTCAGAAAAAGCTTCCAGTGGCCTGGTGTGGTGGCTCATGCCTGTAATCCCAGCACTTTGGGAGGCCAAGGTGGGCAGATTACTTGAGGTCAGGAGTTCAAGACCAGCCTGGCCAAGATGGCAAAACTCCGTCTCTACTAAAAATACAAAAATTACCCAAGCGTGGTGGCACGTGCCTGTGGTCCCAGCTTCTTGGGAGGCTGAGGCACAAGAATCACTTGAACCCAGGAGGCGGGGGTTGCAGTGAACTGACCTTGCACCACTGCACTCCAGCCTGGGCAACAGAGTGAGACTGTGTTGGAAGGAAGGAAAGGGAAGGGGAGGGGAGGGGAAGGGAAGGGAAGGAAGAAAAGAAAGAAGAGAAAGTAAAGAAAGAAAAGAAAAGAAAAGGAAAAATTGCCAGGGCAGGACATCAAGCAAATGACCAATCTTGACCCATGGCCAGGTCTTTTGACTCCTGAACCCAGAGGCATGAAGCCTGGGCCTGGCATGAAGCCAAATCTTTGGGCTTTGGTTTCTCATCTTTCAAAAGAAGGGAATTGTTCTACCTGCCTCCTAGGGTTACTATGGGAACTGGGGAAAAGGAAAGACAGTTGTCGAGGTTCCCAGGCCTTCATGAGGTATGGTGAAAGGGAGCATCGGCCCACCCAGAAGGGACCCTTGAACCTGCCCTGCTCTGTGGGTCAGGGGGCAGGCTGGCCCTCACTGATCCTACATTTTCATTCTTCCGCAGGGTTTAACTGGAGCCAAGGGGGAGCCTGGCCCCATGGGGATCCCTGGAGTCAAGGTAAGGTGCCTGCTGGGGCCTCAGCAGGGGCAATCTAGGGCCAGCATTTGGGAGTGGCTGTAGATAGGAAGTAGGGCCAGGGAAACCCCAGTCTCTGAGCCTTTCTCGTTGCTCCTGCAGGGCCAGCCCGGGCTTCCTGGTCCTCCTGGCCTTCCAGTGAGTACAACCTGAAAGGGCTTCGAGGGACTCTCGGGGGAGAGGGGATCTGCAGAGAGAGCCATGAAGCCAATTTTCTTTCCTTCTGTTACAGGGCCCTGGTTTTGCTGGACCTCCTGTAAGTCCTCAGGGATAAGGCAGGGTCCCCAGAGCTCCCAGGGAAGGAGGGGACAACAGAAAGCCTTCAAGGGAATGGCCACCATGGGGAGGGGCCAGCGTGCTGTGATAGTGTCGGGAATAGGTGGACCTGCCAGAGACCCAGGGCCAGCCCACTCTGGGCCTGTCCACTGGCTCTGCAATTCTCTGGTCCTTAGAGCCCTAGTCTGTCAGTCTCTCGGGGGTTGGCAAAAAAAAAAAAAAAGTAAAAGTGGAGAAACGGGCTTTGGTTGCCTGTCTGTACCTTCATGCCCAGGGTATCTGAGCCTCTGAGGCATCCTGACCATCGACTCTCTGCTCCCCAGGGACCGCCTGGACCTGTTGGCCTCCCTGGTGAGATTGGAATCCCAGGCCCCAAGGTGAGCCCCAGCCACCTTGTTCACTGCCTCCTGCCTTCTATCTCCAAGCTGGCAAGCTGGGTGGTCTTTCTGGAAGTTCCTGGGCCTGCTCCTGGCCACTGGGAAACGCCTCCAGGCCTGGGGCAGAAGCCCCTCCTATGAGCCCACCCGGCCCTAGGTCTTTTAGGGACGCCAAGGGCTGGCCCCATCCCCTGTCAATCAGGCGTTGATCTCCCAAGATGGTGGATCTCACAAGGTGACCGGGAAGACAGGGTGGACAGGGCAGCGGCAGGACCTGGAGGAGGGCACTAGGGTAAGCTGGGAAGGGCTGGTCAGAGGTATGATTTGGGCTTCTTTTGCTTCCAGGGGGACCCTGGACCAGATGGACCATCGGGGCCCCCAGGACCTCCAGGGAAACCTGTAAGTGTCCCCAGAACCCCCGACATGGCAAAGTGCAGGGGAAGGAGAAGGGTCTTTGAGCAAGCCTGCAGCGGGAAAGGGTCAGGCAAAGCTCCATCTTCACGTCTCCTCTCAGGGTCGCCCGGGAACCATCCAGGGTCTGGAAGGCAGTGCGGATTTCCTGGTGAGAGGCGAGGTCTGGGGCGGGGCTAATGCAGGGGGCGGGGCTAATGCAGGGAGGCGGGGCCGCAGAGATGGCGGGGTCGGGAGAGATGGGGAGGGGCTGCAGTGCAGGGGTTCCACCAGGTGAGGCGGAGGAGAGCACAGGAGTTGGAGAGAGGGGGGCGCACCGCCCAGCTGATCACAGGGCCTTGTGGATTTTTCTTTTTCCAGTGTCCAACCAACTGTCCAGCGGGGATGAAAGGTCCCCCAGGGCTGCAGGGAGTGAAGGTGGGAGCTCCTGGCCTGAATCTTGGGAGGGTGGTCCAGGTAACAGGAGGGGACCTAGTATTGAGCTCTCTCCTTCCCTTCAGGGACATGCGGGCAAACGCGGGGTTCTGGGTGATCCTGGCCGCCAGGGGAAGCCGGTGAGTGCGAGGGGTGAGGGCTGTGGGTCGAGGATACGTGGAGATGGTCCTACAGGGCTCTGTCCCCTTCTTCATCCCTTCCCGTTCCCCTTCCCCTGTGGGTTCTGGGGACAGAGCCTTGAGCTGGGGGCTGGAGGCCTGTGCTCCAGGTCGGCATGTCTCTGGTCACGTCTCCTTGCTTGGCCTTTCTCGACCTGTGACATGGGACTGTATGGTTTGTAGGAGTCCTTCCTGTCTGCTTGTGCAGGGGAAAGGAGATGGTATCTTTGCTTGTCTGTATATGTGTCTTTCCATCTGTCTGCCCGTCTGACAGCTCATCCCTGCCCTTTAGGGTCCCAAGGGAGACGTGGGTGCCTCTGGAGAGCAAGGCATCCCTGGACCACCGGTAAGGAACACCTTGCCTCAGCGGCCCTCTTCTCCCTCACCCCAGAATTCCTTAGTGGAGTCATTCCCCTGCTCAGGCCTCTAGCTTGCAAAAGAGACACCTGTGTCTAGCTGGGAGCATCTCTGGATGGGGAGAGGGAGGCTGAAACTGTCAGGAATGAGGGACGGGAACCAAAGCTGTCAGCAAGAAGCCCAGGCTGAGGTCCAGGTCTGCCACTGTCCGTTTGAGTAACCAAGTGAGTCCCTCCTCATCTCTGAACCTCAATGTCCCATCCACGAGACAGAGACTCTGCTGCCTACCTCAAAAGGGCACTGTAAGGCTGAAGGTGGGCATCAGACAAGGTATCATGACGTGGGGCTTGCGATTGCCATTGCTGTCATTTTCCTGTCTCAACAGGGTCCCCAGGGCATCAGGGGCTACCCGGGCATGGCAGGGCCCAAGGGAGAGACGGTAAGTGAATCTCGGGCTGTCATACAAGAGCTTCCAGGACCGCCTTCTGGCCCCTGGAGTTCAGCCAGGACTGACCTGCAACCCTTTCCTGTCCGCAGGGCCCTCATGGATATAAAGGCATGGTGGGCACCATCGGTGCCACTGGGCCACCGGTAAGCCTGCTTTTGCTTCCCCACCCCTGAGGCTGGAGCTCCTACAGCTACAGCCACAGAGTGGGCATGGCTCCCCCTGAGCCTGTGTGACCTGGATTCCTGCTTGTCTTTCTTGCCAGGGTGAGGAAGGTCCTAGGGGACCGCCAGGCCGAGCTGGGGAGAAGGGCGACGTGGTGAGTCCTCAGGCACTCATTGTTCAGTCAGGACCCCTGGGGAGTACTGGGCAGGACAAAGCTCTCCCTAAGGCTGTGTGTGTGTGTGTGTATGGGTGTGTGAGTGTGTGAGTGTGAGTGTGTGAATGTGAATGTGTACTGCGTGTGAATGTGCAGTGTGTGTGTGCAGTGTGTGTGTGAGTGTAGACTGTGTATGAGGGTGTGTGTAGAGTATGTGTGAGGCTGTGTGTGTAGTGTATGCGTGTGTGTGTGAGGATATCTCTGAGTGTGTGTATATGTGTGAGTGTGAGTGTATGTATGTGTGTATGAGTGAGTGTGTGTGTGTACAAGTGGGTGACCTGCTGGAGAGGATCGTCTGTACCAAGAGCCCAGTCAGCCCAAATTCAGACTTTAGGAGAAGCCCTGGGATCCAGTCCCATGGTCACTGGGGCCAGACAATGAGATTCCAGCAAATCAGCCATGGGGCTAATGGGATTTGGTCTGGATCCCAGTTCTCTTAACTCTTTTTTTTTTTTCTAATTAATAGACCTATTGGGGGAAGCAGTTTTAACTTTACAGAAAAATGGAGCAGAAAACACAGTTAACTGTTATTATTATTTAGTTTTTTTAATTATTATTTTTTCTTTTTAAAATTTAAAAAATTCTTACACTTTTCTTTTTCTATTGGACAGCAGAGATCATCTAGTTGTTTTGTTTTGTTTTGTTTTTGAGACAGAGTTTTGTTCTTGTTGCCCAGGTTGGAGTGCAGTGGTGCAATCTCAGCTCACTGCAACCTCCGCCTCCCCGGTTCAAGAGATTCTCCTGCCTCAACCTCCCAAGTGGCTGGGATTACAGGCATGTGCCACCACGCTCAGCTAATTTTGTATTTTTAGTAGACACAGCGTTTCACCATGTTGGTCAGGCTGGTCTCGAACTCCTGACCTCAAGTGATCCACCTGCCTCGGCCTCCCAAAGTGCTGGGATCACAGGCGTGAGTCAACACACCCGGCCATATCTAGTTTTTTTAATGTGATTTTTTAACTATACAGAAAACCAGTGAGAGTGATATAAAGAATCCCCATGTACCTATCACAGGTTCCAATTCAGTTACTAACATTTTGTCATTCTTGTATCCTCTATCTCCCAGCCCCCTCCTTCCTTTGCTTTTGTTATTGCTTTGCTCTGATGTTTTCAAGTAAATCCTTAACATCCTATCATCTCACCCCTAGATACTTTTGTACATATCTCTAAACAATAAGCACTCATTCTCATATAATCACGTTATCACAACTGACAAAATAAACAAGTACTTCCTAACATCATCTAATGACCAGTCTCTGTTCAGTTTTTCGCAGTTATCTCAAAATTGTCTTTTCCTGGTTCTTGTTCAAATCGAGACTCACATAGCATCCACACACTGCATTTGGTTGTTGTATTCCTTTGGCTGAGTGGAGTGTGGGGCCTTGGCCAGAGTCTCAGTGGATGCTGGCTCCCACCCCTGCTCCTGCTCAGCCCAGCCTGGCCTCCTGGCACTGACTTCTCCCTCCTGCTGGTGCCAGGGCAGGAAGGGTACTCCCAATGCTCCCTCCTCCGGCCCCTGCATGGTGTGGCCTGTGCCAGAGGAACTCTGGGACCCAGAGGCCACTGTTCTCAGTGGTTCCCCTCTCTGCACAGCCAGACAGGGACCCGATATCCTGAAGGTGACCTGGTCTCTCTCCGCTTTGCAGGGCAGCCCAGGTATTCGTGGACCCCAGGGGATCACAGGCCCGAAGGGAGCAACGGTAGGTGCCAGAGGCCTAGGCCCACCAGGACAGAGACCAGGGCCCTGTTGCTTTGTCCAAACCCCCAGAAGAGAAGCCTGGGATGCTAGTCTGAACTCTGCAACTGGTGGGCTGGCTCTGTAACCTCAGGAAATGCCTCCCTTTCTGTGCCTCAGTTTCTTCACCTGTAAACAGGGGTGGTGACATAAGGGAGGTCATGGGGAGCTTGCAGCAGTCGGGGACACCACCCTCCACACTAGGGAAGGGCTGTGTTCCATGATCCTCATCCCCCTCGCTCTTCAGCTCCCCTCCCCCAGTTGGCTGGTGGGGCTTCCTGGGATGACCAGAGCCACTCCCTCCCTGCACACTGCAGCTGTCGCAGAGGAACAGGGGTGGGTGGCCGGACCCCAGCCATCTCCACATTGTCACTCTGCCTTGAACTTTCCTCCTGATTAGGGCCCCCCAGGCATCAACGGCAAGGACGGGACCCCAGGCACGCCTGGCATGAAGGTAGGAGTGGGGCTGCAGTTGGGATTGGTGCAGGGGCAGGGCCTTGAGTCCGACCATGCAGGTTCTAGACACCTAGAGCCTGGGGTCCTCGGTTCTGTCATGGACATGCCCTTTCTTGCCTCTGGATCTCAGTTTCCCTACCTGCATCTGGGTAGAAGCCATGGCCCTCTGGCTGGAGCTTTAATTTGTATCGCTGGTTCTCTGTCTATCCCAGGGCAGTGCAGGACAGGCGGGACGGCCAGGAAGCCCAGGCCACCAGGGCCTAGCGGTAAGGATCAGGTGGAGCCATGGGGGCTGGCCAGGGGCTAGTGGCTGATGAGGTTAGAATCCACATACACCCGGGGTTCTTGCTCAATTACCACCTCTTGCCTCATTACCAGCTCTGTGGCCCCTGGCCTGGTGAGGGCCTCATCACTTGGACAATTACTCTAGCCCTCTCTTTGGCTATTCCAGTCCTCCATGTTGGCTAAATGGAATCTGACCATTTCCCCACTATAGCACGTTCCATGACTCCCCACCGCCTCCAGGAAAAAGTCATTCAGTCCAGTCCTTCAATAAGTAGTTATTGAGGTTGGGTGCAGTGGTTCATACCTGTAATCCCAGCACTTCAGGAGGCTGAGACCAGGAGTTCAAGACTAGCCTGGCCAATGTGGTGAAACCCCGTCTCTACTAAAAATACAAAAATTAGCCGGGCATGGTGGCTTATGCCTGTAATCCCAGCTATTCAGGAGGCTGAGGCAGGAAAATTGGTTGAACCCAGGAGGCAGATGTAACACTGAACCAGGACTATACTGTTGTACTCCAGCCTGGGCAACAGAGCAAGACTCCATCTCAAAAAAAAAAAAATTATTATTGAATATCTGAGGTATACTAAGTGGCAGGTAAACAATTATAAACAGGACAGATGCAACCTTTGTCCTCGTGGCTCATCTTAGCATTCAATGACCACCATAATCTGACCCCAACCTGCCCCTCCTGCCATATCAGGAATGGCCCCTCTCCTTTCCCTTCTCAACAGGCCTTGGCTTTTCTGCCTCCACACCTTTAGGCCTTTGCTGGTCCCTCTGCTTGAAATGCCCTTTCTGGTCTCTTTGTGCCTTCTCATCGTTCAGGGCCATCTCCATTCCATACCTTCTGGAGTCCAGTCCGTGGGAGCCTGCCCTCCCTCCCTGTGGGAGTACTGAGTGGCCAAACCTGTTTCTGTGCACACGTGCAAACTTGTGTTCCTGGGCTCAGGCAACTGAGAGCACATAGTCGTCTCTTCCCCATAGACCCATAGACCCCAGGTCCTGGAAGGCAGGCCATTCACTGTGCCCCACTCGTCTCCCACCACTGTGGGAAAGTACAGTTAAGTTCATGATGCCATGGCTGGGCCTTCTGTTGTTCAGCCCCCACAGGTGGGGGAAATCTGGATTGGGGATGGGAGGCAAAGCAGCAGGTGCATGGGGCTCCCCCATGCCAGGGCAGAAACTGACTTCAACTTCTTTCTGCAGGGTGTGCCGGGCCAGCCTGGGACAAAAGGAGGCCCTGGAGACCAGGTGAGGAGATCCCAAGCTGGGGACAGAATTGAGCAAGGAAGTCTGGGGCCAGGAAGAGAGCAAGGCCCAGGCGTCAGCCAAGTCTCAGAGGCTCAGCCTGAACATAAGCCCCTTGGGCCTAACCACCTCCCTCCTGCCACCTCCCACCCATCGTGCACTCCTCAGCCTGCCTCAGTGCAGATAGAATGGCATGGCTTTAAATCCAGAGGAGAAACAAACAGGAAAATCAGGAACCAAGAGGACTGAACCAAGAATACCCTCTGTCCCTCCCCAACTCATTTGGTTCCAGGGTTTCTGGGTTTCCCTGAGGCCAAGGGCCTGACTGGGCCACCCAGACTGACCTGAGAACTGTGTTTTCCTGCAGGGTGAGCCGGGCCCGCAGGGCCTTCCTGGATTCTCTGGTCCCCCTGGGAAAGAGGTAAGTGCCCCCTCCACTGACAAAAGGGTTCCTGCTTTAGGGTGAGGCCGTGGGGTGGAGCCCTAACCTAGGGAGACTTAGTCTGGTTCTGCCCTGACCCAATGACCCAGGGAAGCTCTTTCTCCTCTCTGGGCCCATTTCCCTTTGTACCTTGTAGGGAGGGTGGGGACTGGCTCTGTTCTGGAGTGTGACCTTCCCAGATGACCAAGTTGACAGACTGGGAATCCAGCAGGCAGAGTTCTTCATTCATTTATTCATTGCATAAACATTCACTAAATACTTGCAACTATGAGTCTCCTCCTCACATGGAGGGTATAGTTTAATGGAAGAAATAGACATGAAATAAATGATCACATAAGTAATTCAAATTGTGTTGGATCCTTTGAAGGAAAACTACAGGGACCCAAAGGCATGGAACAGGGGGTCTGGGAAGTCTTCCCTGATGAAGGAAATTAGCTGAGACCCAAGGGTAGGGAGGGGCTGGCCAGGTGTGGAATGGTGGTTTCCACCAGGTCAAATGCTTAGCCCCAAATTCTCCTTCCTCCAGGGAGAGCCAGGGCCTCGAGGAGAAATTGGTCCTCAGGGCATCATGGGACAGAAGGTAAGTGCCTGGCACAGTGGCCCCTCGCCAGGGGCCTCGGCAGCAGCCGGCACTGCTGGATACAGCACCTGCTCCGTGCAGCCCAGCCTGTGAGAGGCCCCCCCAGGCACGGCCTGGGTTTCCTTTGCTGGTCTGCCAAGTGGAGCAAAGGACCCCCTGCCAGTGACAGCAGAAATGGAGGGCACCCTGGCCATGCCGTGTCAGGCCCGGGTGCGAGAGGCTGCATCTGCTGAGAGCTGCTGAGGGTGTGACCTTCTCTTTCCATTTCAGGGTGACCAGGGCGAGAGGGGTCCAGTGGGGCAGCCGGGCCCTCAGGGAAGGCAGGTGAGTGCAGGCCAGCTGAGGTGGGCAGGGCATCATATCCAGGCCCCCCATTCCATTTATTCCTTTGGTTTCTTTTCTCCTCAGGGCCCTAAGGGGGAGCAGGGCTCCCCTGGAATTCCAGGGCCCCAAGGCTTGCCGGGCATCAAAGGAGACAAGGTACCAGACGGGGCTGGGAAACACCTGGGAAAGGGGCCCTAAAACAGGGGGAGTGGGGTCGGCAGGACGCAGATCCTTCCGGAGCCTCCAAACCTGCAGGTTGCAGGGTTCTGGTCTGGTCCGCGAGGCAGAGTTGGAAAGATGGGTGTGGCAGAAAGTTAGGTGGGGGACCCCTGGAGGGGATAACTCGCCAAACCCCTCACTCCACGCTTTCTCCAGGGCTCCCCAGGGAAGACCGGGCCTCGCGGCGGAGTGGTGAGTCCCAGCGCCCCTATTCCCAGCCACCCCCAACCCTGCTCCGCGTCCTCGCCGCCGCCACCACCGCGCGTCTGACCCGTGGTTCTCTCTGCAGGGTGACCCGGGGGTGGCCGGCCTCCCTGGAGAGAAAGGCGAGAAGGTGAGCGCGCGACCTGGGGAAGGGCGGGGAGCGGCGGCTGGCCCCGGGGTCCCCTACCGCTTCGTGACCGTGGCTCCTTGTGCCTGTAGGGCGAGTCTGGCGAGCCGGGGCCCAAGGGACAGGTGCGTCCTCCCCTCCCCGCGTTCTCCGACTTTCCTGGGCAGCCCTGGGACCTCCACTCTCCCGGCCCCTCCCTTCTCCCAGCCCCACCCCTTTCCTGGACCCCCACCCCCCACTCTCGCCCACCCCGCCGGGCGCCTTCTCACCCGGCTCTGCTCCCACCCCATCCTCCCGTAGCAAGGAGTACGTGGAGAACCCGGCTACCCCGGCCCCAGTGGGGATGCGGGCGCCCCAGGGGTTCAGGGCTACCCTGGTCTCCCCGGCCCTCGAGGACTGGTGGGGAACCGAGGCGTTCCAGGACAGCCCGGGAGACAGGGCGTGGCGGTGAGTTGCGCCCCGGGTAGGGTAGGGGGTGATTCTTCTAGGTAGATCTGTTCTGGGGTGCAGCTTACCCGCCAAAGGCTAGGGGTTCCCAGAGACTCACCGACTTCCCGGAGACTGGTTCTAAGCCCAGAGCAGACAGGAAGGCTGTGAGAGCAGCCTGAGGGATTACCCCGAGACCTTCCCAGGTAAGCCCGTGGCCCCGCCCAGGTACAGTCTGTTCCTCAGCTTGGGAATTAATGACTCTGGACACCAGAGTCTCCTCCATGGCGGCCTCACGCTCAGCCAGGTGGGAGCAGGAGCGGTGGGCCCTTGCAGCCAGGGGCTTCTCCCTGAAAGGCCTCTGCTTTCAGGGCCGGGATGCCACTGACCAGCACATCGTGGATGTGGCACTGAAGATGCTGCAAGGTGAGGGTCAGCAACCCCTCCTCACAGTCCGTTCGAGGGCATCGTCGCCCCCTCACCCCTTCCTGGAGCCTCCATGTGTTCACTTGTCTGAAAATCTGGAGTCCTGGGGGCTCCTTCCAGCCCAGTCTCCGAAGGACTTCGGGACCTTGAATAAGTCACTCTGGGCCTTTGACTTCCGCCAAACAGACCCAAGGAAGGGGGAACTTAAACATGGTGCTTTGCTGTCTGCAAACCCAGGGGCCAGGGCCCACAGGATGCTCTGCCTCCCCTCGTGTTACTGCTGACACCCACCTCATAGACCTCCCTCTCCCTCCCTCCCTCCCTCCAGAGCAACTGGCAGAGGTCGCCGTGAGTGCCAAGCGGGAAGCCCTGGGTGCGGTGGGCATGGTGGGTCCCCCAGGACCTCCTGGGCCCCCTGGGTACCCAGGCAAGCAGGGACCCCATGGGCACCCTGGCCCTCGGGGTGTTCCTGGCATCGTGGGAGCCGTGGGTCAGATCGGGAACACGGGGCCCAAGGGTGAGTGCTCCTCAGCGGTGGGCGTGGGGGCCAGGCAGGGGGATTTGTCCCGGCCCGCCCTTTCCCCATTCCCTTCCCAGGATGACATACAGACCCTTCCCCGGTCCCTCAGCCACATAGTCCAGGAGACACTCCTGGACTTTCTTTCCCGGTAGCAAATGGATGGAAATGAATGTACTATTTTTATCGCTCGGGGTTTCTGGGGTTTGTTTTTGAATGTGCTTTGTGATACCCCATAAGCATCTTTCCATGTCAGTAGAGATGGGGTGGCAGACCAGCAGAGCAGTAAAGCAGGCAGGCTGGAGCCACACATGGGTGTGAATCCAGACTCCCCTTTCTCAGCGTGGCTCTCAGACAAGTTACCTACTAATTTCCCTGGGCCTTAGGTTTACCATCTGTAAAATGGGGACACTGAAAGTACCCACCTCATAGTGTGGCAGTGAGGACAGTAGTTCATACAGAGTTCGTCTTGGTTCACTGCCTGATCCACAGTACATGCTAGATACTGTTATGCTTACTTTCCTGTAATAAACTTTATTGGTTACATAATCTTCCATCCTTTGTCTGCACCTTCCTTTATTTAACAAGCCCTGCATGATCATTTCCAACTTTCCTCTATTATAAACTAGCACAAAACAGGAATAATTTCTGTGTGTGAAACATAGCAAAAAATAGAGGAAAAGCATTTTTCAATTCTGAAAAATGAAGATTCCCTTTTTTGTCTACAGGAAAACGTGGAGAGAAGGGTGATCCAGGAGAAGTGGGACGGGGGCACCCCGGGATGCCTGGGCCCCCAGGGATCCCAGGTAAGCTGTTGGCCCTGTCCAGCTACAGTGTGTTCCTCAGCTTGGGAATTAATGACACGTGGACACCAGGGTCTCCGCCATGACGGCCACATGCTCAGCCAGCTCAGTCCTTGATACCCAGCTTCTGCACCCCTTTGGAGCACCCGGGAGTCCCTGGGTGGTTCTAGCTCTGGAAGCTGGACCTCTCAGGACTTCCCAGAACCCACCACCATCACTTCATGAAGGTGACAGAAGGGGCGTTTGCTCCCAAAGCTCACTGGGAGCTGGGAGTAGGGGACAATCACATAATCTCTGCCTCTGGGGCAGAGTCCCTTCTCCTGTGGTGTCTTTGGCCTCATTTTCCCCATCTGAAAAATTTCTCCACCTTCAAAATTCTGGGTCTGAGGCAAGAGGCGCCCCTAATGTCTTAACTTTCTCCTGTTCACAGGACTCCCTGGCCGGCCTGGCCAGGCAATCAACGGCAAGGATGGCGATCGAGGGTCCCCAGGGGCTCCAGGAGAGGCAGGTCGACCTGGGCTGCCAGGCCCTGTGGGGCTGCCAGGCTTCTGTGAACCTGCAGCCTGCCTTGGAGCTTCGGCCTATGCCTCTGCCCGCCTTGCAGAGCCCGGATCCATCAAGGGGCCTTGAGCATCAGGCCCGGACAGAGCCTGGCAGGCATCCTGGGGGGAAGGACCAGGTCCCCTCTGGGTGGACATGTTCCCATCCCCAACCCAGGAAACCATCTCCCCCAGGACCTTCTGTCTGGAACCCAGGAGTCCTGAGGAAAAGGAATTCTAAAACATCAGGGAACAAGGGGGAGAGCACTGATGGGTGAAAAAGTGAGGCCAACACACAGGGCAAGTGGTGTCGATGGAGTCGAAGCTCTGAAGGAATAGGGTGGCTTTCCTTCCAGGGAGCATCACTCGGCTGTTACCAAAACAAACATCTTAATCTGCACCATTCTCCACTGGCCATCTTGTCCTTGGGTCAGTGGGACGTAGGCACCCCGGGAGGCCTGGGCCCTGCCCAGCTACAGTTCCACCCCTCAGCTCGAGGATTAGTGACTGAGGTCTCTGCCAGTTCCTGAGCCCATCTCACTCTCTGACCTACCAGGTGACTGCTGCTGGGTGACTACCCTGAGGCGGCTATACCCTTAAGCCAGCCCCACTACTTCCTTCCCTGCCTCCCAACTGAGTATTTAAACATCAACCCCCTTCTCTTTCTCGCATAACTCCCCACCCCTTTCTCCCCAGATCCACCCAGGCCTTTCTGTAAATAAAAGCTCCCAAGTTGGGTACAAACCAGGATATCGGAGTTACTCTATCCTGGCATTAACCAGGACAGTTGTTGGGCTTCTCTTCTTTTGGATGGGGCAGTTGTTACTGGGCCTCCAATACCCAGGCAGGAAGGACAGAGGCTCTGGAGGGGGAAGGCAGGATGGGGCGTTTTCTCTGGGCACCTGAATTCTGAGCATTAGGATGGCATGGCATTTTTGAGGAACATCTGTGAGAGGAACCTAAGAATGGAGGCAGGATGCTGACCTACTGTGTAACTTTGGGTGAATCCCTTTTGAGCCGTTGTACAACTGTGGCAAGGACTCACCTATATCTTTTTCATCCCAGTATAGCACACCCAGTGTCTTGCCAGGGTCTGCCACTTGGAAGGTCCTCTGTGAGTTTCAGCACCCATGGTGTGCTGGCCCTGGGGTAGGAGCTGGTAGTGAAAGATTGGAGGACCTTGTTCTTGCCTTCAAAGGGTTTCCAGGTTCATGAGAAAAACAGATATGGACTTGGATGAAAAAAGTCCAGGAGAGACTGGCTCAGATCTGATCTGTACCACCTGGGGGTTCTCAGCCCATAGCTCTGCAGGCCTTCAAGGAGGAAGAGGAGGGGAAGGGGCTGAGGCTCGGGGACTCCAGCCTGAAGTCCAAGCATATGCAGAAGCCTAGGCCCTCCCACCTTACCATAAACTTGGCTCCAAGTGCCCTCTATGCTGATGCATCTTTGCCCTCCTCCTTCTTCTCCCCCCTACCCTCCACTAGCCCATCTTCCCTCCTCCCTCCTCCCCTCAACACACATTTGCCACTAGTGACATCTCAGCCCCCCAACCCAATCCAGGGACACAGGAGGAACACAGCGGGGTTAAACTGAGGGCCACTGATGTGGCTTCACCCTCCGTGCTTGGGCAGTTCCCGAGTTATAGCATCTCAGTCCCCAGAGAAGGCCACGCTGCTACCTTAGCTGCCAAGTACCTACTGGAATGCAGGGCAGAGAGGAGGAAGGGAGAGGATGCGAGCTGCAGGAGGCAGCTGAAGCCAAGCCTTGGGCAGGCTCTCAGGTATTACATACCTGGTGGGGAGGAGGGTTCTCCCTTCCCTGGGCTGGATCCCTTACTTGCTCCGAGTGCCTGGAACCTTAGGTTTAGAAAGCCACTCTACTTGAAGTCTCTTCATGCACCTGCCCTGGGGCCCTTTCCTTACCCCTCTCTGGAGCATTCCCAGAGATGGTCCACTGGAGGGTTTCAGCACCACAGAGAGGCTGATGATTCACAAATCTCATGCAGTTACACCTCATTCCTTCTGACAGCAATTTGAAGGGGCTGAAAGGGGGCTAATTCCTAAGGGCCAGTGGTTGGTAGCCTATGTAAGACTCCCTGGTGGGTGAATTTCACTCAGACCATTTGCTGTGATCTACGAATCTCCTATATACCTTTCTAAACTCACCTCCGTGCTTGGACTCTGGTACATTCCACTGCAGCGATACCAGCCTATGCTGTTCCTCTAACACGTGCACCACACACAAGCCATGACCTCTGCTTGGAATGTTCTTCCCCAAAATATCACTGCCAGTGACCTTGCTTCAGGTCTTTATTCAAAACTGACGTCATCCTTACCCTGATATTCCATAATACCATTCTGCTGTATTATTTCTCTTCCACACTTAGCACTGTTCAACATAAAGCACTAGAATATAAGCTCCACGAGGATGGAAACTTTTGTCTCTTATTCGCTGTTCTATTCTGCAGCACATCAAACAGTGCCTGGCACACAGCAGGTGCTCAATAAATACTTATGAAATGAATATGTTCAGGATGCTCAGAGGAAGACCCCACCAATCATCAAACCAGGAAGAAAGGGATCGGGTCTCCAGATCCCTTGTGTGTGGCTGAAATGTGTTCTGAGATAGCCCAGTGTCCAAGTTTTATTCCCTCACCTACTGAGAACAGGGAACTGCCCTTTGACAGCTGAATCTTGGGAGGCAACAGTCTGATGCAAAAAAAAAAAAAAAGTAGGAACTCAGTTCCCCTGTTTACAATTAGGAAAAGAGGGATTTAGAAGCTTAACAGAAAGGGCATTGCACCAAGACAGCCCAGCTCCTTGGCAAAGGTTCAACACCAAACTGCACCTCTAGGCTGCGCTCTAGAATGCAGCCTGTGAGGAGAATCCCACACCTGCAGCTGCTGACTCCTCTTTCAAACTTGATCTCTGGCTATCCTCTCCTCACCCTAAAGGCCAGCTGGGTTAGAACCCTTTTTGTTGTTGTTGTTGTTTCTGAGACAGAGTCTCACTCTGTCACCCAGGCTGGAGTGCAGTGGTGCGATCTCGGCTCACTGCAACCTTCACCTCCCGGGTTCAAGTGATTCTCCTGCCTCAGCCTCCCAAGTAGCTGGGACTACAGGCGCCCGCCACCAGGCCTGGCTAATTTTTTTTGTATTTTTAGTAGAAACGGGGTTTCACCATGTTAGCCAGGATGGTCTCGATCTCCTGACCTCGTGATCCACCCGCCTCAGCCTCCCAAAGTGCTGGGGTTACAGGCGTGAGCCACCGCACCCAGCCCAGAAACATTTTAATTTTGTGCTTATTTACATCATAGCAATTAGCGTGAATTATTATATCACCAAGTATCAATTGTTGAGCTGTTATATTATTACTGTGCTAAGCGTCTGCAAACATTATCTCATTCTATCCCTACCACAGCCCTGTAAAGTAGGTATTACCCCATTTGTCATGTTAAAAAATAAAATCTCTGTCTCAGTCCCACGTGTAGATACTATCCCAAATTTTTGCTCCCTTCTATGGGAAGGGTTGGTCTCACTTTCGCTTTTAGCTCACTGCACTGTTCTCAGATTCCTGCGCTGATTTCTCATCTCTCCAGTATCTGAAAGTCACTTGGTCCTTGGACCACATCTTTTTCTCTGGCTCCTCTCCTATCTCATTCAGTTTCATGGCTTCAACTCCATCTATACATCCCCAATCCAGATCTCACTGCTTAACTTGATCCATTGATCCAACTGCCTACTCAACATCTCCCCTTCAATGTCTGATGGGTATCTCAAATTTAACATGTCCAAAACAATTCCTGATCTTCCCCTCCAGAATCCCCCCTCCTGCGATCTTTCCCATCTCGCCCAAGGGCAACTCCATCCTTTCAGTTACTTAAGCCAAGTACACTGGAGTCATCCTCCACTCCCACTTTATCTCTCAGACCCCACATCTGATCCATCGGCACATCCTGTTGGCTCAGTCTTAAAAATATATCCAGAATCCAGCCACTTACCACCTCCTCACTACCACTCCAGTCTAGCACCATTATTTCTTGCAAGAAGGACTGCAAGCGTCTCCCAACTAGTCCCCTGCTTCAACCTTTGCTCCTCAACAGAGAGGCCAGAGTGGTCCTATTAAAAATTCAGATCATGTCACTCCTTAGCCTAAAACTCTGCAATGGCTTCCTACCACACTCAAGGAAAAGCCTGAATTCTTACAATGGCCTACAAGGCCCTGCAAAATCTAGCGTCTGGGATGCTCTTCCCTCAGACACCTCCCTGGAACACCTCACTCTTCATTTCCTTCAGGTCTTGGTTCAAACATAACCTTCAGTGATGCCTTTTTGAGACCACCCTATTTAAAATTGCTGGCCAGGCATGGTGGCTTACGCCTGTAATCCCAGAACGTTGGGAGGCCAAGGCGGGTGGATCACTTGAGGTCAGGAGTTCAAGACCAGCCTGGCCAACACGCTGAAACCCCATCTCTACTAAAAACACAAACATTAGCTGGGTGTGGTGGTAGATGCCTGTAATCCCAGCTACTTGGGAGGCTGAGGCAGGAGAATTGCTTGAACCAGGGAGGCGGAGGTTGCAGTGAGCTGAGATTGTGCCACTGCACTCCAGCCTAGACGACAGAGTGAAACTCTATCACACACACAAAAAAATAATAAAATAAAATTACAGCTCCCACCCCCACCCAAACACCTCAGCCTCCCCCTTTTTCTTCTAAAACATGTATCACCATATACATAAAATTTTAGTTGTCTGCCTCCCCCATACTAGAATGTAAACTCCAAGAGGTGGAGGATTTTTGTACCTTTTGTTTACTATGTATTCCCCAGCACCTAGAGCAGCGCTTGATAGAGTGGGGACAGATGGAGAAATAAACAGTCTCGGTCAAATTTCTTACCCAAAGTCTTACTAGTAAGTGGCACGTTGGATTAGAGAGCCCGAGGCTTAATCCTAATACTTTACCTGTTATTGACCGTCATCCAGAGAGCCCGAGGGGAGCTCTGACTCAGCCAAGGGCAGAGTAAGGCTAATCTGCTTCCCGATCACGGGTTTTTAGAACACACAGAAGTATCTCCTTAGCTGCTTCTAGTCAAACTGTTTAGGAAATCCTCCTCCCTGGAAATCATCCTGGATAACAGGGAAGAGCCCCCAAGGTTTCCTTATCCATATTGTCTAAATGGGACTATCCCATTCCATGATGGATTATATTTGCCTTCCCACCAAACTGTACTCAGCCTGACACACATCGTTCAAGTTACATCACTGTGGTCTTAAAAGTTTCTGGATAAAAGTTTTGGATTACAAATTATCTGTAATTTTCTTTGTTTTGCCCTTAGGAGAGAACGTAAGGCCCTTAAGTGGTACGTTAGCTTTCTGCTAATGATGGCAGAATACTCAAAACCATCAAAGATATAGAAAGTCTATAAGAACATGGCCAGGTGCGGTGACTCAAACCTGTAATCCCAGCATTTTGGGAGGCTGGGGAGGGCAGATCACAAGGCCAGGAGCTTGAGACCAGCCTGGCTAACATGGAGTAACCCCATCTCTACTAAAAATACAAAAATTTGCTGAGCATGGTGGCTCACCCCACAATCCCAGCACTTTGGGAGGACAAGGCAGGTGGATCACCTGAGGTCAGGAGTTCGAGACCAGCCTGGCCGACATGGAGAAATCCCGTCTCTACTAAAAATACAAAAATTAGCCAGGCGTGCTGGCCCATGCCTGTAATCTCAGTTACTCAGGAGGCTGAAGCAGGAGAATCACTTGAACCTGGGAGGTGGAGGTGGCAGTGAGCTGAGATTGCGCCATTGCACTCAAGCCTGGGCAACAGAGGGAGTCTAAAAAAAAAAAAGAAAAAGAAAAGAAAAGAAAAAAATACAAAAATTAGCTGGTGTGGTGGCTCACATGCCTGTAATCCCAGCTGAAAAGCAAAAATTTGCTGAGCACAGTGGCTCACCCAGGAGGCTGAAAAGCAGGAGAATCTCTTGAACCTAGGTGGTGGAGGCTGCAGTAAGCCGAGATCACACCACTGCACTCCAGCCTGGGTAACATGGTGAAATCCCACCTCTACTAAAAATACAAAAAATTAGCCAGGCGTGGTGGCGCAAGCCTGTAATCCCAGCTACTCGGGAGGTTGAGGCAGGAGAATCGCTTGAACCCAGGAGGCGGAGGTTGTGGTGAGCTGAGATCGGGGCATTGCACTCCAGCCTGGGCAACAAAAGAGAAATTCCTTCTCAAAAAAAAAAAAAAAAGACCAAGTAGAAGGTTTCCTAGGGAGGGAATATCACATGTAGGATCAGCGGTAACAATAAGCATATAAAGCATAAGGGCAAGCTGGGACCCCTCATTTGGTTCTAAAACCACTGAACTGATCCTGGGAATTCTCCTATCCCAAACAGAGGCAGAATTTACAAGCAGTTCTCAGACCTCAGCAAAGGACCAACTCAGATAAAGCCAGTAGATACACACAACAGAGATTCTACCTTAGATTCAGAGCTTAACTCTGCTGGAGTTGTGCCATTTTACCCAAGGCTCTGACCTACTCAATTTTGCCCCTGCTGCACATCCACCAAGTCTTAGGGTGCAAAGTGCCATCTCTTCCTTTTTTGGTGGGCCTATCTACTCTTCCTTTGATTGGTCAATATCTCAGGAACCCACCAGTGACTGGTCAATATCCCAGGAACCTACCAGTATCCTTTTGGCCATCCCTATGCCTCTGCCATCCATAAAGTGTGGGTGACTAAGTCAGGCACATATTTAAAAGCTAATTACTGCCACCATATGTAAGGAAAACCAAAGAGGCAGCTGGAGCAGACCAGGCAGGCCCAACAATTTGAGGTTGTAAAAATGGAGAAGGAATGGTTCCAAATGAAGCTTCCAAGGAAATATCTGCAAGAACTGGTGATACTCTGGAGCAGAGGAGGAGGAAGCCACTGAAGAGACTCTATGTAAAGCCTAATGATGAGTGGTGGTGCTGACACTCATCATTAGGGCTATTTCTTCATTCCCCTCTTCATTGCTAGCACCCAGTTCCTTTTGGGTAATAAACATATGTTCAGGTAACAAACGATACACAAATTAAACAAATGATACACAAATATCAAACTAAAGACAAAGTACATACATTTGCATTGGCAATGTTTAATGTTTAACTTTTGCAGAACTTAAATTTGTATTCAAAGGCACAGAAGGAAGGAAAGGCAGTTATCAGAGCATGAAGTCACAGATAAAGGATGCTGAATAAAAGGCATAGGACTGCTCCTCTTTAGCCTCAGGAAAATAAATAATGCAGTACTAAACTAGATTTTTACTTTTATTGTATTTCCATGTGAAGACATCACCCAAATGTCGGTGGAACAAAAGACTTTATGGTCAGATACCAAAGGTGCACAGTCGATCCCACTTTGGAATAACTGCCCAGAAGGTAAGCATTATCAGTGAGTGACAGCTCTAGGCACAAACTAAGTTCTCATTCAGAAAGTGGACAGAGATATGAAGCAGTGAAACATACAGCTTTAAAAACTGGAAATCTTTCATGACATTTGTTTTCAGAGTAAACATCTGCATTTCCAGAACTGTAATTTTCAAAAGTAGAATCAGGCCTGATTAAGCAGTACTTATGACTTACAGATAAAATTACAAAAATAAAAATGAAAACTCTTCGGCCCTTGAAAGAGATAGAAAACTATATTTTTTTCCCGAAATGTCAGAGATTCATTTCACCCTTATGTCACTTAAAAAATGTTATTTTTAATTTGTCTTTCATGTTCTGCCATTTTTAACATAGCAAAACGTGTTTAATATGGCCATCTCTGCTAAGTGAAAGGATGTATTATTTACTGGATGAATGAGAAAAAGCTACAATTTACCCCCAATGGGATCATATTTACCATGTGGGAAAAAAAGATAAAGACAGAGATTTTCCAAAAAACGAAAACAACCAAAACACAAAACTCAATGATTTAAAATATCCTATACATAATTTCTAACTTCAAAGCACTATGAGAAACTCTTGATCAGTGTGTAGCAAGAGAGGGAAGAGAGAAATTTAAAATTTGGTAGGAGAGCATTTTTCTAACTACTTTCATTTAAATAATATTGGCCTTACCAACTATTACCTTTCTTATTTAAAACACTGATTCACCAGATGAAATCATAACAGCATGAAAGTAAGACCAGATTTCAACTTAGGTATGAGCACAACGATTCAGGACCCGGTTTCCGCCTCACAGAAAGGATTCCCGAGGTGGTGCTCCCTCTTTCAAACATATGCCTTCAAACACCTCACATGCAGTTTCCATGTAAGTATATAAATAAAACAAGTTCTGTATTTTTCCAAACAATTTTACAACTTGATGGTAAATTAGATGTCAAAGATAAAACTATGCCTTTAAAAACATTAAGCTTCAAAATTCATTCGGTGTTTTCTTTAAGAAATGAAGTATTAAAATCATTTTTGAAATGACATATTAAACGTATCTAAATCTGGGCTTTTCTGTACTTAATTTTTCTTTTAAAAAAAAGTTTAAAAACATCAAGAGCTGGAACATGCTGCCAGGACAGAAATAATCAGAATGTCTTCAGTCACAGACCCTGGGCATCTCAGTGTTGCTTCATACTTTTCAAAGCTTGAAGTCTCTCTAGCAGTGGAGGATGAGAATAATGCCACATTGAGAACAACCAGTCAGAAACAGGGAATCCCAAGTTATCTTTGTTAAGTTTGATTAAAGCAGAATATAAGTCTTTAGCCTTCCCAAGTTTCTTGGCAAATGCATCAGCTTGAAACTCAAATCTGCGGCTTAGGACTGTTAGGCAAAAAGAAAGAACCTGAAAAAGTAAATGAAAGGGTTTTAGCCACTGTCCACCTCTTTGTTGTTACTGAAGGTTCCACGAGCTGAGACTGTAGAGGAAGTTTGGCTTGGAATAAGAGGAATGGCAGGACAAAAGAAAGATCACTAATATTTAGGGGACCTAGGGTGAGGAGCCTTATTTTCCCCCAAGCAAACAGGCCAGAAACACATATGGTTAAACATCCCTAACCAAAAACTTGACATCTGAAATGTTCCAAAATCTGAAACTTTTGAGTGCTGACATGAGACTCAAAAGTCATGCTCAGGCTGGGTGAGGTGGCTCACACCTGTAATCCCAGCACTTTGGGAAGCTGAGGCAGGCAGATCACCTGAGGTCAGGAGTTCGAGACCAACCTCGCCAATATGGTGAAACCCCGTTTCTAGTAAAAATACAAAAATTAGCCAGGCGTGGTGATGGGCGCCTGGAATCCCAGCTATTCAGGAGGCTGAGGCAGGAGAATTGCTTGAACCCGGGAGGGGGAGGTTGCAGTAAGCCAAGATGACACCCCTGCACTCCAGCCTGGAAGACAGAGTGAGACTCCATCTTAAAAAA
>NW_012117365.1:1824445-1829260 GCF_000951035.1 Colobus angolensis palliatus
GGAGCTTGCAGTGAGCTGAGATCCGGCCACTGCACTCCAGTCCAGACGACAGAGCGAGACTCCGTCTCAAAAAAAAAAAAAAGAGTTTAAAGATAATACATCTCAGTCCTCTGCAAAATTTATTTTGTTTATGTGGACAATGTTATATGAATATGATCTATGCCCCTCCATTTTTCTTTCTTGGTGTCCCCATCATACATAATAGAAAAATATGATTCATTTCGTTCATCTTAACTCTGCAATCTATCCCAAGAAAGAATTCTTCTGAATGGAGATACCTCAAGATCTTCGATATTATTTCTTAGCGTAATTTGGAAGCCTTACCAAATATGATGAAATGTTGCCACTGTCAGGTTTGTTACATAGTCTCATTAACCTATGTATTATCACTCACACGGAATACTCCTAATGAGCTAACACAGAGCAATGTTCTTAAGTTTCATTTACCACAAAATACCCGATTTTGATTCTGTGGGTTCGGGTGGATCCCTCAGGCTATATGGAGGCAGGTGGTCATGGAGCAGAGGAACAGTCACTAAGCCTCCCTTACTGAGCCGTACACAGACTCAATTAGTGTTTGCTTTGTCCCCTCACACACATAAGATTTTTACCCAAGCACTGGTGAATATGTGGCCTAGGACACAACATTCCAATAGTTAATCTCCATCTACTGAGTCCTTTTAGGTGTTCACCACTGAAGTCTAATTTTCTACTTACATTTTCCTAAGAGTATGCAAGCGTTTATTTATTTGGGCTTGAATTTTTCTGCTACTTTGTCATACTGACCAGTAAATCAAGGGACTAAAAGACTTTGTTTCATCTATTTGTTAAAACTGTACTGTTCTATTTCCTTTTCCACTATCCTGAAAGCTCTAGATTTGAAGCAGGTAAGAGCGTATGTGTGATAATTTTAAAGATCATACATTACCTCATTGTAAGGTGAAAAAATAAACTGGAAGATGATCAATAGTCCAATTAGAGTGGGTTGGCTATCATAAAAACCAAATGCAGCAAAAAGCTCCTTTCGACCAATTAATACAGCAAATAAAAAAAAACACAGGAAAGAATTCATCTAGAAAGAAGGACATGAAATTTCTAAGTTATTACCAAGCTGATTTCACTATGGGATCAGTAGCATCCATAAAGTATAAGAAATCAAAGTGTGGTCGGGCGCGGTGGATCACAAGGTCAGGAGATCAAGACCACCCTGGCTAACACGGTGAAACCCCGTCTCTACTAAAAATACAAACAAATTAGCTAGGCATGGTGGCGGGCGCCTGTAGTCCCAGCTACTCGGAAGGCTGAGGCTGGAGAATGGCTTGAACCCGGGAGGCGGAGCTTGCAGTGAGCTGAGATCGTGCCACTGCACTCCAGCCTGGGCAACAGAGCAAGACTCTGTCTCAAAAAAACGACAACAAAAAAGAAATCATAGTGTGATTTTAAGAAAGGTATCAGTGTGATCACAGAACAAATTATTTAAGTAGTTTTTATTTATTTTTATTTTTTTGAGACGGAGTCTCACTCTGTTGCCCAGGCTGGATTACAGTGGCACAATCTCTGCTTATTGCAACCACTGCCTCCTGGGTTTGAGCAATTCTACAGTCTCAGCCTCCCAAGTAGCTGGGATTACAGGCGCCTGCCACCATGCTCAGCTAATTCTTCTATATTTTTAGTAGAGACGAGAGTTCACCATTTTGGCCAGGCAGGTCTTGAACTCCTGACCTCAGGTGATCTGCCCACCTCAGCCTCCCAAAGTGCTGGGATTACAGGCATGAGCCATCCTGCCCCGCCAGTAGTTTTTAGTTTCACTTTTATTTCAAAAGTAAAACAAAATGTTCCCAAATGTATAAACTGTATCATTTTCTATAAGGGCAAGTTTCAGTTGAGCCTCCTATCATTGAGGGTTTGAAGTGGTCAATAGCAATGGGATATTTTCTCTCTGTAAAGGGTAAAGTGCTAGAATGGATTCTGGCCTTGTTTTATAAGACTGTAATCAGATACAACGTCTCCCACCTGACTTTGAAGTGGAGGCTCCAAAGCAACAGGCTTCCCTTGAATCCTCTCTAGGCCCACTGGAGCTGTACCGAATAGTTAGAAAGGTCAGGGGAGAAAGTAGATCCATCTTGAACAATAAACGAGCCAGGAAAAAAATAAATCTATACCAAAATACAACCTCTTGGAGTCAGGTTGGAGAACACACAACATTCTTTTTCTGTAGCAAATTAGGATCTTGGAGGCCACATGGACCTTATTTAAGTGTGTTGCTCCAAACCATTTACAAGACAACCCAAGAATCTGTCAGCTTAGAATGGGGCTTGGAGTGCAAGAAGGCTCACCAGCTGCCCCAGGACAAAGGACAAGCAGCTTCGCCCTCATTCTTATCACTCAGTGGATCCAATATGACAAGCTCTAACAGAAAACTCAGTGAAGTCTCCTACACTTATCATCTATGCATCTACTTTTGTCAAGTAACCATTGTCCTTTTGAAAAATAATTTTTGGTTTGCTACTGGGCCCTACTACAGACTGAATTCCTCGTCATGGGATACCATGATCCTGCAACCTGAACTATTCCTCCTGAACTGGATGCTATGTTAATCTGCCTAGCCAGGAAACTGGTATGCCCAGAAACACTTCACCATCAAGCATAAGTGATAGATATAAGAGTGGAAATGAAGCAAGTTATGAAGGCACCAGTAAGTTAAATAAGCAGGTGGCTCATACTCTAGTACACCAACTCCTGCCACCAACAACCCTCAACCAACCCTTACTCATAAGCCGTTTCCTATAATCAATTAGTTGAACAGGAAAAAAATCAGAGCCTATTTTACAAATAACACAATATGCTGGTACCACACGAAAGTGGACTGCTGTGGCATTACAGAGCCACTCGGGGATGGTCTTGGAAGGCCGCAGTGAAGGGAAATACTCTCGGTGAGGGGAACTTTAAGGTGTGTATCTCACTGTCCACTCAGCCTGGGAGGAGAGAGAGCCTGAGGCAAGGATATATATCCTAATTCATTGGCAGTGGGAAAAAAATGGTTCGACTGGATAATTACGGCCTTGGAAAAAAGTAGAGGATGCCTAAGAAGGAGATTTGGCAAAGAGGTATGTGACAAAACTTCCAAAATTACTGCAGAGTTTGATTATAGGTGGCCTAATGTTAATGTTCACCCAAAGAGTCCCACAGTCAAGGAGGCTCTTGGTGAACTGGGGAAGACACCTGCTCTGTGAAGGTCAGCTAGCCTTTCTCTGTAGCCACTCCATGACTTAGTCAAGGGACTTATGAATAGAGTGGCCACAGTGACAAAGATGGAGTTAACATATTAGTCAACACAGACACCCTCCTCACTGGCACCTGACATATGTCCAGTCTGTCCAGAGAAGCAACCAATCCCAGTCTTGATAAGGTACCACATCTCAGGGACCAGCCAACCACCTTGTGGTACGCTGATTCCATTGGAACCCTTCCCTCATGGAAGGGGCAGTGATTTTCCTTATTAGACTGAAAATTCAATTGAATTTGGACCTGGACTTATTTAGTCTTACTCAGTGCCATGTATCCACACAACATAGCTTCAAGCCAAGGAATGCATTTCTATACCTAAAGATACAGGAAAGTGCCCACAGGAGTTCACAAGTCTTCCCTTGTAATTCATCACCCAGGACCAGCTGGCCTTTTTATTTTAATTTTTTTTAGAGACAGAGTCTCCTTGTCACCCAGGCTGGAAGTGCAGTGGTGTGATCATGGCTCACTACAGCCTTGATCTCCTGGACTCAAGCCATCCTCCCATCCCAGCCTCCCAAGTAGCTGGGACTACAGGTGCATACCACCAAGCCCAGCTAATTTTTTAACCTTTTGGAGAGAAGGGGTCTTGCTATGTTGCCTAGGCTGGTCTCAAACTCCTGGCCTCAAGTGATCCTCCCTCATCAACCTTCCAAAGTATTGGGATTACAGGCATGAGCCACTATGCCTGGCTCAGCCAGCCTTTTTAAAGGTCTGAAAACCCACTGAAGATTCAGTTAAGGCCACATATGCTCGGAACTAGTCAACATGATACAGTGCTTTTTCACCCAAAGTCTAAACATCTGTTGGTTTAGAGGTTCTAGAACCCAGAGGAGGAACATTATTGGAATTGCTTTCTTTTTGTATTTTCTGCAATTTCCAATGAATATATAACTTTTTTTTTTTTGAGACGGAGTCTCGCTCTGTCCCCCAGGCTGGAGTGCACTGGGATGATCTCAGCTCACTGCAACCTCTGCCTCCTGGGTTGAAGCAATTCTGCCTCAGCCTCCCGAGTAGCTGGGATTACAGGCGTGCCACCAGGCCTGGCTAATTTTTGTATTTTTAGTAGAGATGGGGCTTCACCATGTTGGCCAGGCTGACCTCGACCTCCTCACCTCAAGTGATCCACCATCTCGGCCTCCCAAAGTGCTGGGATTACAAGCGTGAGCCACCACGCCTGGCAATAATAACTTTTAAATGAAAAAAATGTTTTAGACTGGGCGTGGTGGCTCATGCCTGTAATCCCAGCACTTTGGGAGACTGAGGCGGGCAGATCAGCTGAGGTCAGGAGTTCGAGACCAGCCTGGCTCATGTGGAGAAACCGCGTTTCTACTAAAAATACAAAAAAAAAATTAGTCCGCTGTGGTGGTGCGTGCCTGTAATCCCAGCTACTCAGGAGGCTGAGGCAGGGGAATTGCTTGAACCCGGGAGGCAGAGGCTGCAGTAAGCTGAGATCGCGCCATTGCACTCCAGCTTGGACAACAAGAGTAAAACTCCATCTCAAAAAAAAAAAAAAGCATTTTAGGGTGG
>NW_012117365.1:1829310-1832662 GCF_000951035.1 Colobus angolensis palliatus
AGAGGCAAAGCTTGCAGTGAGCTGAGATCTGGCCACTGCACTCCAGCCTGGGCGACAGAGCGAGACTCCATCTCAAAAAAACAAAAGAAAAAACACACACACAAAAACAATGAACAGGATAAAACTAAAATAAAAGATGAAAGGCATAATGGTTTCAAAGTATTTAAGGACCCTGGATTGTTCAGGAAATAGTGAAGATACCATGTATTTTAAGATCTTCAGATATGTGGGCATGCTTAAGTTTTAGCGGCAATCATTAAAAGAATAGTAATACAAGAACATCCAAAGATGAATAATGACCTAAGCAGAATTTTTTAAAAACCTTCAATCAGTTCTTAGAAAAAAGTGGGAGGGTATATGTGTTGTGTTGAGGTGAGGAGAAGATAAGGGTGGAGAACAGAAAGCACAGAAAAGAGACACAAAGGGCATAAAATAATATGGTAGAAATAATTCCAAATATATCAGTAATCACAACATACATAAACTCAACCTGTCAATAAAAAGATAGTAACTGTCAGTATAGCTTTAAAAACAACCATAATAAAATCTATTGACATGTTGTATACAAGAGACACATTGAAAATATAAGGCCAAGGTTAAAAGTAAAAGGATGAATTAGATAGTGGTTTAGTGATGGTTATACAACTTTTTGAATATACTATAAGCCACTGAATTACACGCTTTAAAATGGTTAAGATGGTGAATCTTATGTGAATTTTATCTAAATTTTTTTTTTGAGTCTCACTCTGTCGCCCAGGATGGAGTGCAGTGGCGCGGTCTCGGCTCACTGCAAGCTCCGCTTCTCAGGTTCACGCCATTCTCCTGCCTCAGCCTCCTGAGTAGCTGGGACTACAGGCGCCCACCATCTCGCCCGGCTAGTTTTTGTATTTTTTAGTAGAGACGGGGTTTCACCATGTAGCTCAGGATGGTCTCGATCTGCTGACCTCGTGATCCACCCGTCTCGGCCTCCCAAAGTGCTGGGATTACAGGCTTGAGCCACCGCGCCCGGCCTCAAAAAAATATTTTAATTTAATTTTAAAAAAGCATTTTAATGTCCAACTTATCTAGGCTTGATCCTTTTGATCTTTCAAGTTCTTACTCTGGAGGTGATGGTGGTGGTAACAATAATTTATATAGTGCTCACCACATTCCAGGTGCTAGTCTAAAATCTTTACATGTATTAACTCACTTAATTCTTAACCAGTCCTATGAGGTATTATCATTCAATGAGGAGACAGAAGCAGAGGTTAAGGAACTTGCCTGAGGTCACACCGGTAGTTAAGTCAGGGAGCTGTGATGGGAAACCAGGTAGCCTGGCTGTGGTGTCTGTCTTGACCTCTCTTATGTGACCTCTCATGCCTGCCATAGTTCTAATTTGACTACCATGCCATAAAAAAAGAATTGTCACTCCACACTTACCTGGCTAATAATGATATTTTTGACTGTATGTCCCAACTTCCAGTGCCCCAGTTCATGGCCTAGTACAGCAAGTACCTCCTCATTTTTACATCCTTGTTTCTTATTCTGAAAAAAAAAAAAAGAAAAATAAATTATTGAGAACCTTTAAAAAGTTTTATCTTTCAACCCAGTAATAGCCCTTCATAGATTTTAACTTAAAGAAATAATGTTTTGTTCAAAACTGTTGTCTTAACAAAACATTCCCTGAACCACTGCTCCACATGAGACAGTGCACTAAGCATTGAAGACAGAATGATGAACAAGATGAACAAGATGGACATTCCCAGACTACATAAAGCTTACAGTCTAGACTAACTTAGATTAGGGAGAAAAAAAAAAAAAAACTGGAAGAAATAGAAATCTTTATCAATGGGACAATAGTTAAATAAATCATGATAAAGTTATATAAATCATGATAAAGTTATATGACAGTCACACTGTATTATAAAACCATTAGAAATTTTGTTTTCAAAGATTAGGGCCAATTGCAGTGGCTCATGCCTGCAGTACCAACACTTTGGGAGACTGAGGCAGGCAGATAACTTGAGGCCAGGAGTTCTAGACTGGCCTGGCCAACATAGCGAAATCCCATCTCTACTAAAAATACAAAATGTTGCTGGGCGTGGTGGCTCATGCCTGCAATCCCAGCATTTGGAGAGGTCAGGGTGGGTGGATCACGAGGTCAGGAGTTCGAGACCAGACTGACCAACATGGTGACACCTTGTCTCTACTAAAACACAAAAAATTAGCCGGGTATGGTGGCAGGCACCTATAATCGCAGCTGCTCTGGAAGCCGAGGCAGGAGAATTGCTTGAACCTGGGAGGCGGAGGTTGCAGTGAGCCGAGATCGCGCCACTGCACTCCAGCCTAGGCGACAGAGCAAGACTCCATCTCAAATAATAATAATAATAATAACAGCCACGTGTGGTGGTGTATGCCTGTAATCCCAGCTACTCAGGAGGCTGAGGCGTGAGATCTGCTTGAAACTGGGAGGCGTAGTCTATAGTGAGCCAAGATCACGCCACTGTACTCCAACCTGGGCGAAAAAGTGAGGCTCCATCTCAAAAAAAAGAAAAAAATAAAATAAAAAAAGGATTATGTTCTGACATTGGAAAATGATTAGGTGAAGAAAGACACAAACTAAAAATATATGGTATGATTCTGATTATGAAACAATGTGAATGTGTATATAAAAATATACAAGTATAAAAAGTAGACAAAGTATATACAAATGTTAACAGTAGTTGTTTCTTTTTTTTTTTTTTTGAGACGGAGTTTCACTCTTGTTGCCCAAGCTGGAGTGCAATGGCATGATCTCAGTTCACTGCAACCTCTGCCTCCTGGGTTCAAGTGATTCTTGTGCTTCAGCCTCCTGAGTAGCTGGGACTACAGGCATGCACCACCACGCCTGCCTAATTTTTGTATTTTTAGAGATGGGGTTTCACCATGTGAGCCAGTCTGGTCTCCAACTCCTGACCACAGGGGATCCACCCGCCTCAGCCTCCCAAAGTGCTGGGATTACAGGCATGAGCCACTGTGCCCGGCCTAGTCCCATTCTCTTACTAAGGAGCAAATAACCAAGGATTTACCAGACATATGAGGTAAGTTGTTAACATGGAAGATCTGATCCAGAAAAAAAGCAACATGAAATAAACAAATTATATAAAGAGAAAGTTTAGAAAATTAAGATACTGTACCTAAGAAAAAATAACAAAGTGCTGTAACATGGAAAATTCAGATAAAAAAATTCTTAGAAATCCAAGTTGAAGGCCAGGCATGGTGACTCACGCCTGCAATCCCAGCACTCTGGGAGGCTGAGGCAGGTGTATCACAAGATCAGGAGTTCGAGACCAGCCTGGCCAACATGGTGAAACCCCATTTCTACTAAAGATAC
>NW_012117365.1:1838619-1861046 GCF_000951035.1 Colobus angolensis palliatus
AAAAAAAAAAAAAAAAAAAAAACTTGACAAATTTACTATAATAAAGGATAGTAACAGACCACTATCAATAATGGAAACACCAAACAAATAAAATATTAATAAAGATATAAATATTTGAATAAAATAATAAACAAGTTTGATCCATTGGACACATACAGTGCCCTGCAACAGTTAGAGAACATATATCCCAGAAAGTTCAGGCTAAAGATTTTGAAATAAGCTTCAGCTACTGAAAAGAGCAAATTACGTAAAAAAAAAAAAAAAAAAAGGATGAACTTGAAATAGATTTTGTTCCACACAGCTGAGAAAATGCAGCCTCCTGAGAACACAGACAAGATTTATTGGAATCTAGATATTCTACCACTTTCCCCCTCTTTCACCAGTTCCTCATTTTTTTAAGGAAAATGACCACATATAGAGAAGCTAGGTCCCTTGTATGAGAAAGAGGGATAAATTATAATGATTTGCAATACACGATTGACATTTATTACCTCTTTCCTATTTAAATTTTAGAGTTTGGGTAAGAGTACATTTAGTAGAGAAAAGAATCACATAACTAACCTCGTTCCTTAAAGAGCTAAGAGACACACACTTACCTGTACCTTCAGGGAATGGTCATGAAGGAGTAACAAACTAAAGCACCAATTTATAGACTACTCTAAAGGGAAAATTAAGAGTTACAACTGAAGGATTACATACAAAAATACTCACTGCAGAAACATTTTTAACAGCAAAAAATTGGAAACAATCCATATATTCAATAAAAGGAAAATGGTAAAAAAAAAAAAATTATAGTTTAGAAGACTAGAAATATATCTAGTAAGATGTTTATGGTTTGTTGGACCATTATTTTTGTTACTGATGTTTTCTAACTTTTTTATTTTTACTATTATTATTTATTTATTTTTTGAGACAGACTTTCACTTTTGTTGCTCAGACTGGAGTGCAATGGCATGATCCTGGCTCACTGCAACCTCCGCCTCCTGGGTTCAAGAGATTCTCCTGCCTCAGCCTCCCAAGTAGCTAGGATTACAGAAATGTGTTACCACACCCAGCTAATTTTGTAATTTTAGTAGAGATGGGGTTTCACCATGTTGGTCAGGCTGATCTCAAACTCCTGACCTCAGGTGATCCACCAGCCTCGGCCTCCCAAAGTGCTGGGATTACAGGGGTAAGCCACTGTGCCAGGCCGACTGTTCTACTTTAGTAATAAGCAAAAATATAGCTAATGTTTTCGTTTAATAATAACAGTGATAACAGCTTCCGTTTATTAACTGCCTATGGATAGATACTGTATGTATCAGATATTTTACAAACAGTTCATTAATCTTCACTACTATAAGGCAGGTATTGATAGCCTTATTTTACATAAAGTAACATGGTCCTTAGGCTTCTGTTTTCACCAGTCACCTGCTTTCCAATATGAATTATGCATTGTTTTATAAAACAACCAATTCTCTATTGTTCTGGATATGCTCTCGTCTCTTGGTTTGATGTCTGGATTTAGGAAGCTGTTTAGAACAGCATCAGGGTCACACTCAAAGATACGCTGACGTGGAATGATTACAGCTTAAACAGTATGGATCACTTTCCACAGAAAGGAGACTTGCTTACTCATGAGAGACTCTTAGCCCTCGATTTTCTTTTCTTCCCACTCTAATTTCACATAAGAGAACAAAAATAGGTACTGCCCATCTATTAGTTTTCTTAGCATTTTCCTTTTTACAAAATTCATACACTACCTCATTTGATCCTCACAACACCAAGTTGGGCAGATGGGAAGAAAGGTCTTCATTTTAGAGATGAAGAAAAGGAGGTAAGAAATTAAAATGTCTTATTACTAAGTAGTGGGTAAAATCCACCTCTCTGGAGCCTGCATCCTTTCCATCGTATTTCCATCCTTCCCAACTGGGAAGACTTTCATATAACCCTAGTACTTACTGGGGAAATACTTGCTGTCTTCTATAAAAGGGCAGCTTATATATATTTAAAATTATTTTCTTAAATTGCTTTTGAACATTTTGTATTTTTTAATTTTCTGTAGAGATAGGGGTCTTTCTATGTTGCCCAAACTCCTGGCCTCAAGCAATCCTCTCACACTGGCCTCCCAAAATGCTGGGATTATAGGCGTGAGGCACTGTGCCTGGCCTTAAATTGCTTTTGAGACAGGTTGTTTCAATTCTTCTATTTGTCTTCTGAAGGGTAAAATTCCAGCCAGGTTTCCCAGTTATCTTTTAAAATGTAATAGCCATTATGGACACACTCATCAAAATGTTAATAGTTATCTCTAAGGGGTGGGATTTCAGGTAACTTTAGTCTTTTTCTTTAAATTTCTGTTAAAAATGAAATGCTTCATGTTCTCTGTACCATCCAGGCTAACACCATCTTTGCATCCCTTACTGCATTGTACATAGTAGGCATTCAGTAGCAAGTGCTGAATAAATCTGTTTCCTAAACTTCCACCACATCTGTGTACCCTCCATGTAATTATTTACTTATTTCTTTAAACAAATCCACTTTTTAAAACTAGCCTTATCCTAAGTGACAATACATTTGTATGAAATCATGAGTTTGATACACTAGTTTCATTTTTTCCCCTAATATATATTAATAGATATAAAACTAATCAAATTTAAAATGTTGATATACCTAAAATGATATCACCAGTGGTACATGTGCCGAAAAGCAATAAAGTTAGTAACTGTTGAGTCTTTTTTTTTGAGACAAAGTTTCACTCTTGTTGCCTAGGCTGGAGTGCAATGGCACAATCTCAGCTCACTGCAACCTCTGCCTCCCAGGTTCAAGTGATTCTCCTGCCTCAGCTTCCCAAGTAGCTGGGATTACAGGCACCCACCACCATGCCTGGCTAATTTTTGTATTTTTAATAGAGATGGGGTTTCACCATGTTGGCCAGGCTGGTCTCAAACTCCTGACCTCAGGTGATCCACCTGCCTCAGTCTCTCAAAGTGCTAGGATTACAGGCGTGAGCCACCGCGCCTGGCTTGTTGAGTCAATCTTTGACCTTCTCCTTCACGTCCCATAATATCAATCTCTAAGTACAGTCATGCATCATTTGATGATGGGGATATGTTTTGGTAAGTGTGTTGTTAGGTGATTTTGTTGTGCAAACATCATAGTGTACACTCACACAAACACCTGTCTATCATGTTACCACACTGAATACTGTAGGTAACTGTAACACAATAGTGAGTAAGTGTGGATCTAAGCATATGTAACCTTAGGACAAGTATGGTTACAAACATGGTATTATAATATTATGGTAGCATATTTGGTCCATTATTGACTGAAATGTCATTATATGGAGCATGACTGTACTTTCAATCCATCCTTTATTATGACTCTTGCACTTACTTGGACCTCTCATTCTGGCACAGGCCCTCATTATCTCACGCTTATCTTGGTCATCTTAATGCAGTAGACTCCTAGAAGTCTCCTTGCCTCCAATCTTTGCTCTATTCTATATTCTGCCATCAGATTTGAATATTCCTAAAATAAGCTTTGGCCTCTACCCAAATTAAACTTTCCAGGCCACTGGAAACAATCACTTGATGGCTTCAGGAAAAAGTATTCAAAAAACTGGTCCTGGCCTACCTTCCTATCCCCATCTACAAGAATCCATTTAATCATTAGTTTCAGAACAGACATTGTGAACTTTGTCTCTATTCATTCCTAGCCTTCAACCTGAAAAACCCCAGCCCCAAGTCAAACTTCTACCTACTTCAAATAGCCTCACTTCTAAGAAACTTGCTGACCATTAGAATCTGCATTAATATCTCCATTTCTGAAAGCCACACTTTATCAGCTGCTACTCATGACACTTACCATGCTCTGCCTTAAACTCTAGGCTATTTGTCTCCTCTACTGTAGGTTCTTTAGGGTAAAACTATGTCTGTTGTATCTTGTCATGTAATATGTATTTAGACAGTAAAATATTTGTAGTTAATCAATGAAGCAAAGTAGGCTCTTTTTGTTTTGAAGACATGGTCTCGCTCTGTTGCCCAGATTGAAGTGCAGTGGGGCAAACACAGCTCACCGCAGCCTTAACCTCCTGAACTCCAGTGATCCTCCCATCTCAGCCTCCTGAGTGGCTGGAACTACAAGTGGGCATCACCATGCCCAGCTATTTTTTTATTTTTTGAGAAGATGAAGTCTCACCATGTTGCTCAGGCTGGTCTCAAACTCCTGGCCTCCAGCAATCCTCTAACCCCAGCCTCCAAAAGTGCTGGGATTACAGGTGTGAGCCACCACACCCAGCTGCGGGCCTCTAAAGCAGCCAGCAAAATAAGTCAAATCCCATTCAACATACTTCAAAGGACCACTCAATTGTTTTTGTAGCCAAAGAAAACTATTCTCATAGACATTAAATGTCTGTTATCTCTGTACTTTGCTTGTAATCAGTGCACCATTAGCTAATGTCTAGGTTTAGACATTACTTAACATTACCAGGTTTACACAATGCTTAAGATGCCTCTTAAGCAGGTTAACTTTCTTATTTTTTTTTTTTTTTTTTGAGGCGGAGTCTCGCTCTGTCGCCCCTAAGGACAGGGACCCAGGATGGGAAAGTACTACTCCAAGCTCCGCCTCCCGGGTTTACACCATTCTCCTGCCTCAGCCTCCGGAGCAGCTGGGACTACAGGCGCCCGCCACCTCGCCTGGCTAGTTTTTTTTGTATTTTTAGTAGAGACGGGGTTTCACCGTGTTAGCCAGGATGGTCTCGATCTCCGGACCTCGTGATCCGCCCGTCTCGGCCTCCCAAAGTGCTGGGATTACAGGCTTGACCACCGCGCCCGGCCAACTTTCTTATTTTTGAGACAGGGTCTCACTCTGTCACCCAGGCTGGAGTGCAGTGGCACAATCTCAGCTCACTGCAGCCTCTGCCTCCTGGGTTCAAGTGATTCTCCCGCCTCAGCCTCTGGAGTAGCTGGGACTACAGGCACGCCATGCCCGGCTAATTTTTGTATTTTTAGTAGAGACAGGGTTTCAACATGTTGCCTAGGCTGGTCTCTAACTCCTGACATCAAGTGGTCCACCTGTTTTGGCCTTCCAAAGTGCTGGGATTACAGGTATGAGCCACGGCGCCTGACCATAAGCAGATTAACTTTCTAAACGTGCATGATTCTCTAGTGCTATCACTGGGTTATTCTTTCTGGACTTCAGTTTTCCTATCTATAAGATGACCTTAAGATGTCTTCTAATCCCTTCACAGAATTTTATTTCATCTACATATTTATAATAGGCTAGGTACTTTACTAGAACCTGTTTTTAGGGTCAAAACAGATGCTTAGATGCTAATCATTTTTTGGTACTCTCTACATTTTGATAGACAGTACAAGGTATTTCACACATATTATTTCATTTAATCTTCAAAACCCTAAAATGTAGGCATCTTTAGCCTTGTATTTCTCAACCAGGGGAGACTTGACCCCACCCGAACCTTTAGGGGACATCTGGCAATATTCTGAGACATTGTCACAATGTTTGGAGGTTGTGGGGGGAAATGGCCCCTAGTGGCGAGAGACCAGGGATGCTGCTAAACATCCTATGACGCGCAAGATATCTCCCACAACAAAAGCATGGTCTGCCCCCAAACAGTGTGGAGTTTCAGAAACCCTACTGGCCTCATCTTTCAGTTAAGAAATCAAAGATGTAGAAAGCTTGGCCGGGTGCGGTGGCACACGCCTATAATCCCAGCACTTTGGGAGGCCGAGGCAGGCAGGTAACTTGAAGCCAGGAGTTAGACAAGCCTGGGAAACATAATGAGACCTCATCTCAAAATAAATAAATACATAGATAAATGAAAGCTTAACTTACTTGCACAGTTACACAGATGGTGAGTGAACAGGGATCTAAAATCATCTCTGTATGACATCAAAGGCAATGGCACATTCCATCACACATACAAATACTGATGACTGTTTCTGACAGTTTGTATTCTTTCTTATCATTGTTCCCTCTCCCCCATTTAGATTAGATTTTTTTTTTTTTTTTTTGAGACGGAGTCTTGCTGTGTCGCCCAGGTTGGAGTGCAGTGGCCGGATCTCAGCTCACTGCAAGCTCTGCCTCCCAGGTTTACGCCATTCTCCTGCCTCAGCCTCCCGAGTAGCTGGGACTACAGGCGCCCGCCACCTCGCCCGGCTAGTTTTTTGTATTTTTTTTAGTAGAGATGGGGTTTCACCGTGTTAGCCAGGATGGTCTCGATCTCCTGACCTCGTGATCCGCCCGTCTTGGCCTCCCAAAGTGCTGGGATTACAGGCTTGAGCCACCGCGCCCGGCCTAGTCTTGATATTTTAAATTCTGCTAATCAATATCAGTCAGTCTTATCCAGCAAAAGGATTCAGAAGCAGCTTTCTCAGACTCTCAGGTCAGATTTGAGAAATGTCTTTTCTTGTGCTCCCACTATATTTAGAGTCTAAAGCTTGACAGTGGCAATTAACGTATTGTACTGTGATTGCATGACTATCTCCCCTTTGGACTGTAAGCTTAAGAAGAAGGTATTCCTTTTGATTTTTGTATACCTAGTGCCAAGCAAAGTATCTCAGCACAGAGTATACATTTCATAAATGTGTGTTAAACAAATAAAACAGACTAAATTACATAATGTATCCAAGGATACAAAGCTACTAAATGACAGAACCAGGATTCAAATCCAAGTCTCTCCATTGCCAAAGCCTATAATTACTGTCTTAATAAAGCTAAAAATTAGATGTTTATCTTCTCTTTATCTTGCTTGTGGGAATTCTTTGATCATAAACACATCAGAAATTTTATATACACACACACACACACGTTACTGTTTTAAAGACAGCTTATAATCATATGAATTTTCTTACAACAGCTTCCAATTTTAGTATCTACATTCTATAAAAGCTTGCAAGGTAGTTAGCATGTAATAATAGTGGTAAATTCTCCTAAATACCAGAACTATAAAGGAGCCATGGTTTTTTATTTGATAGTCTCCCTGAATTCAACACTCACTGCACAGAAATTGATGTTATTTTGAGTTGTCACAGGAACTGTGTATAAAAACTAAGGTAGAGTCTCTTAGGAAAAAAGAACTCACTTTAACTTTAGCTTTTATTTCTTCACTGTTCCCTTCTTCCTCATTGCGGGGTTCCATGCCAGAATCCTCCTGGATGTCTTTGTTTAGTACAGAGTACTCTTCTAGTAGAGTGTCAAACAAAACTATTCGCTTGTTCTTGAAGAAGCCATAAAAATAAGCATTGCTGTGGGAAGAGCGTTTAGATCCTAAGGAAAAGACAGTTCAAAGCATGGAATATAATTAAAAAGTTTGGGGTCCTTTGGAGAGACTCCTAGAAATTGAATTACTGGAAAGGACATTAACATTTTCAAATCGTTTAATAGAAGAAAAACCATATCAATATAATTCACCACCAGAAGTGGAGAGTGTCTGTTTTTTTGGCCAATAAATGTGCTCATCACAGCTTTATAGCAGTAAGTAAATAAGTAAAGCCTAAACATCCAACAGTTATGGAATGATTCAATTATAGTAAAACTATGAAATGGAATTTTAAGCAGCCAGAAAAAAATTATACTTCCAAAGAATTTTAACAAGAAAAAGCTCACCAATATATTGTGAAGGATACAAAACTTCATGTATATAAGGTTCCATTATTGTCAAGAAAAAGTGTACATGTATTAGATTGGTGCAAACGTAATTGCGATTTTTGCATTGTTGAAATTTGCTGTTTGATATTGGAATACATTCTTAAATAAATATGGTTATGTTATACGTCATTTTAATGCATATTTCTCGTTTTGTTTTTTGCTAATGATTTATTACTTGCTGTTTATTTTATATTTATTTTAGATAAGGGAAAGGATATTAGACAAAAAGCAAATTCAGCCGGGTACAGTGGCTCATACCTGTAATCCCAGCACTTTGGGAGGCTGAGGCAGGCAGATCACTTATAGTCAGGAGTTCGTGACCAGCCTGGCCAACATGGTGAAACCCTGCCTCTACCAAAAATACAAAAAATTAGCCAAGCATGGTGGCACATGCCGGTAATCCCAGCTACACGTGGGGCTGAGGTATGAAAATTGCTTGAACCCAGGAGACGGAGATTGCAGTGAGCAGAGATGTCGCCACTGCACGCCAGCCTGGGCAGCAGAAGGAGACTCTCTCACAAAAAAAAAAAAAAAAAAAAAGCAAATTCAAGCAATTTTCTTATTTGAGTTCAAAACGGGTCATAAAGCAGTAGAGACAACTCGCAACATCAACAACGCATTTGGCCCAGGAACTGCTAACGAACGTACAGCGCAGTGGTGGTTCAAGAAGTTTGCAAAGGAGACGAGAGCCTTGAAGATGAGGAGCGTAGTGGGAGGCCAACGGAAGATGACAACGACCAATGGAGAGCAATCATCGAAGCTGATCCCCTTACAACTACACAAGAAGTTGCCGAAGAACTCAATGTCGACCATTCTACGGTCGTTTGGCATTTGAAGCAAACTGGAAAGGTGAAAAAGCCTGATAAGTGGGTGCCTCATCAGCTGAGCAAAAATAAAAATTAAAAAAATCATTGTTTTGAAGTGTCGTCTTCTCTTATTTTATACAACAAACCATTTCTCTATCAGACGGTGATGTGAGACGAAACATGGATTTTACACAACAACAGGCGATGACCAGCTCAGTGGGTGGACCCAGAAGAAGTTCCAAAGCACTTCCCAAATCCAAACTTGTACCAAAAAATGGTCATGGTCAGTGTTTGGTGGTCTGCTGCCAGTCTGATCCACTATAGCTTTCTGAATCCTGGCAAAACCATTACATCTGAGAAGTATGCACAGCAAATCGATGAGATGCACAGAAAACTGCAATGCCTGCAACCAGCATTGGTCAACAGAAAGGGTCCAATTCTTCTCCAAGACAACACCCAACTGCACATCGCAAAACCAATGCTTCAAAAGTTGAACAAATTGGGCTATGAAGTTTTGCCTGATCTGCCATATTCATCTGACCTCTTGCCAACTGACTACCACTTCTTCAAGCATCTCGACAACTTTTTAAAGAGAAAATGTTTCCACAACTAGCTGGATGCAGAAAATGCTTTCCAAGAGTTTGCCAAATCCCGAAGCACAGAGTTTTACCCTACAGGAATAAACAAACTTATTTCTTGTTGGCACAAATGCGTTGATTGTAATGGTTCCTCTTCTGATTAATAAAGATGTGTTTGAGCCTAGTTATAAAATTCATGGTCTAAAACCGCAATTACTTTTGCACCACCCTAATAAATATTAATAGAAAAGCATAAGCCCATGCCTATTAGGAAACATACCAAAATACTGAAATGTTTATCACTAAATTCTAGAATTATGGATTTTTGTTTCCTTTTTTTCCCCAAGACTTTTAAAATAAGCATACCTACTTCTATAATTAAAGTAATTTTTATAAAGACTGGAAGAAGACATACCTTTTTTTCTTTTGAGACAGGGTCTCTCTCTGTCGCCCAGACTGCAATGCAATGGCATAATCATGGCTCACTGCAGCCTTGACCTCCTGAGCTCAATCAATCCTCCTGCCTCAGCCTCCTGAGTAGCTAGGACTACAGATACATACCACTATGCCCGGCTACTTTTTGTAGAGACAGGGTCTTGCTGCGTTGCCCAGGCTGGTCTCTAACTCCTGGGCTCAAGCAATTCTCCTGCCTCGGCATCCCAAAGTGCTAGGATTACAGGTGTGAATCACCACAGCCGGCCCATACCTACATTTTTAACAGTACCTGACCTACGGCTGATTTTTATTTTCTTCTTTATATACTTTGACTTCCAAATGTTCTACAATGTGCAGTGAGTTGAATATAGTGATTAAAAGCATAGACTCTGGGTTCAAATCTTGGCTCTGCCATGTATTAGTTGTGTAAATTTAGAAAACTTTCTTCATTTCTTTAAGCTTTAGTTTCCTATTTATGAAGCGAGGCTAATATCTACCTCATTAGGTTAGATTATGGATTACATGAGAGATTCTAAGTGAAGCAATTAGTATGCTGTCTTATCTCTATACTACTACAATTATTTATATACTTTTTTTCAAAAAAGAAATGATAAATGTTGATTTCTCTTGAGAATGTGAAGTCTCTTACAAAAAACATGAATTTTCTATCTACTCATATATCTAATGAAAAGTACTTGGCAGTATGTTTAGTAGTAAAACTTTGACAAATAGAAGCTATTATTTATTTATTGCATTTTTTTTTTTTTTTTTTTTGAGGCGGAGTCTCGCTCTGTCGCCCGGACTGGAGTGCAGTGGCCGGATCTCAGCTCACTGCAAGCTCCGTCTCCCGGGTTCACGCCATTCTCCTGCCTCAGCCTCCCGAGTAGCTGGGACGACAGGCGCCCGCCACCTCGCCCGGCTAGTTTTTTTGTATTTTTAGTAGAGACGGGGTTTCACCATGTTAGCCAGGATGGTCTCGATCTCCTGACCTCGTGATCCGCCCGTCTCGGCCTCCCAAAGTGCTGGGATTACAGGCTTGAGCCACCGCGCCCAGCCTATTTATTGCATTATTACATTTCTTTTTGGTTTGGTTGCCAGGAAGAGCCAAACATGTTTGTTTATTTTGTCTGTGTTACCCTTTGAAGTCCCATTCTTCTATCTCATCTCTGTCTTTCCTGATCCTAAATTTTTTTTTTTTTTTTTTCCCTGAGACGAAGTCTCACTCTGTCACCCAGGCTGGTAGTGGCGTGATCTCTACTCACTGCAGCCTCTGCCTCCCAGGTTCCAGCGATTCTCTTGCCTCAGCCTCCTGGGTAGCTGGGATTCCATGCACACGCCACCACACCCAGCTAATTTTTGTATTTTTAGTAGAGACGGGGGTTTCATCACGTTGGCCAGGCTGGTCTTGAACTCCTGACCTCAGGTGATCTGCCCACCTCGGTCTCCCAAAGTGCTAGGATTACAGGCGTGAGCTACCATGCTTGGCCCTAATCCTAAATTTTTAAATTAATTTAAAAATATTTCTTAGGCCGGGCGCGGTGGCTCAAGCCTGTAATCCCAGCATTTTGGGAGGCCGAGACAGGTGGATCGCGAGGTCAGGAGATCGAGATCATCCTGGCTAACACGGTGAAACCCTGTCTCTACTAAAAATACAAAAAACTAGCCAGGCATGGTGGTGGGTGCCTGTAGTCCCAGCTACTAGGGAGGCTGAGGCAGGAGAATAGTGTAAACCTGGGGGGCGGAGCTTGCAGTGAGCTGAGATCCGGACACTGTACTCCAGCATGGGTGGGAGAGCGAGACTCCGTCTCAAAAAAAAAAAAAAAAAAATTTCTTAAATGCTATCTGAAGTTATTTATGAAAGTAAGCAGATTGTATGCACACAAACAAAAGTAAATTAATGTCTTGCTGTCTCCCACCAGTCCAAGTATCTCAAAGTGTGGTCCAAGGAATACACCAAAATCACCTAGGGGTACTTGTTAGAAGTAGACACTGGAAACACCTACTAAGTTAGAATCTCTGGGATGAAGCCCAGGAATTGTGGGGAAAAGAAAGAGGGATCAGACTGCTACTGTGTCTATATAGAAAGAAGTAGACGTAAGAGACTCTACTTTGTTCTGTATTTGAGATGCTGTTAATCTGTGACCCTACCCCCAACCTTGTCCTTGCAAGAGACATGTGCTGTGGTAACTCAAGGTTTAACGGATTTTGGGCCATGCAGGGTGTGCTTTGTTAAACAAGTGCCTGAAGGCAGTATGCTTGTGAAGAGTCATCACTATTCTCTTAATCTCAAATACCCACGGACATGTACACTGCCAAAGGTCGCAGGGACCTCCGCCTAGGAATGCTAGGTATTGTCCAAGGTTTCTCCCCATGTGATAGTCTGAAATATGGCCTTGTGGGAAGGGAAAGACCTAATCGTCCCCCAGCCTGACACCGTGAAGGGTCTGTGCTGAGGAGGACTAGTATAAGAGGAAAGAAGGCCTCTTGGCAGTTGAGATAGAGAAAAGCATCTGTCTCCTGCCCGTCCCTGGGCAATGGAACATCTCGGTGTAAAACCCGATTGTATGTTCTGTTTGCTGAGAAAGGAGAAAACCGCTTTAGGGTTGAAGGTGGGACGTGCAAGCGGCAATGCTGCTCTTTATGCACTAAAAAGGTTTACGGGGATGTTTACGTATGCATATCAAGGCACAGCACTTTTCCTTAAACTTATTCATGTCACAGAGATCTTTATTCACATGTCTTACTGCTGACCTTCTCCTTACGTTGATCCAATTATCCTGCCACTTCCCTTTTTCTAAGATGGTAAAGATAATGATCAATAAATACTGAGGGAACTCAGAGACCAGTGCCGGCGTGGGTCCTCTGTATGCTGAGCGGCAGTCCCCTGGGCCCACTTTTTCTTTCTCTATACTTTGTCTCTGTGTCTCATTTCTTTTCTCAAGTTTCATTCCACCTAACGAGAAACGCCCACAGGTGTGGAGGGGCAGGCCACCCCTTCAAGGAATCTGTCTTTTAACAAACTCTCCAGGGACTTTTATACTTACTAAAGTTTAAGAATCCCTGTACTGGCCGGGCGCGGTGGCTCACGCCTGTAATCCCAGCACTTTGGGAGGCCGACGCGGGTGGATCACGAGGTCAGGAGATCGAGACCATCCTGGCTGACACAGTGAAACCCCGTCTCTACTAAAAATACAAAAAATTAGCCAGGCATGGTGGTGGGTGCCTGTAGTCCCAGCTTCTTGGGAGGCTGAGGCAGGAGAATGGCCTGAACCCGGGAGGCAGAGCTTGCAGTGAGCCGAGATCGTGCCACTGCACTCCAGCCTGGGCGACAGAGCAAGACTCCGTCTCAAAAAAAAAAAAGAATCCCTGTACTGTAACATAAGTTTTTTATATCGCTGTGCCTGGCATGTAGTATACAGTCACATACCGCATAATAACATTTCGGTCCACAGACTACATATAGGACAGTGGTCCCACAAAATTATAATGAAGCTGAAAAACTCTTATCACCTAGTGACCGCACAGCCACCGTAATGTTGTAGCAGAGCACACTATCTTTTCTATGTTTAGATACACAAATACTAATCATCATGCTAAAATTGCCTATTCAGTACAGTAACATGCTAGATAGGTTTGTAGTCTAGAAGCAGGAGGCTATAGCATACAACCTAGGTGTGCAGTAGGTAATACCATCTAGGTTTGCATGAGTATACTCTATGGTGTTTGCATGACAATGAAAAGCCTAATGATGCATTTCTCAGAACATATTGCCATCATTAAGCGATGCATGACTGTATATTCAATGATGCTTATTTACTGAATGGATTAATGATATCGCTTGAGGTATGAAGTAATGTATTTGAGAACTCCAAAAATCAAAACATTCTACAAAAATGTAAGGCATTGCCATTTTTTCTTTAAAATGCTTCCTCTTAATCAACCTCTTAGCAGCATTTAACATAGTTGACCACTTTCTCCTTAAAACACAATCTTCTCCTGGCTTTTCAGACACCAGTTTCTCCTGGTTTTCTTCCTACCTCAAGGGCCTCTCCTCCTAATCCTCCTTCCTGGCTGTTTCTCTGCTGACTCTGACCCTGGTCCCCTTCTCGTAAGTGCCCTCATTGAAGCATTAAACACCATCTATGTGCCAGACACTTCCAAATCTGTATTTTTAGTGCTGACCTCTCCCTAAAACTCCAGACTGATACATACAGCTACCTATTTGACATCTCCACAGTGATGCCTATAGACGTATTTGTTGTTTGTATTCTTGCGTGTAGTCTTTTTTCCTGTCCAAAATTAGAATCTCCTTTCAGAATTTAGGGAGTGTCATACCACGTGAGAGCCTGCTTCTCATTTGAGAAATCTGAAAGACCAGATATTTGTTTCTCTAGCACTCCACGCAGCTAGCCCCATGCCCTGGCTTAGTCAACCAGATGCTCCCCTTAGGGACTCTGAATAGTTAGTTAATTACACAAAAAAGCAAAGCAGTAAGGAATTAATTCTGCAGGTGCTAGTGGCTGAATCCGGTGTTCTGAAGTAGCCACAGCAGTGTCCTCACCAGACAGGCTCCGCAATATGATCATACGTTCCTAGCCTTCCTATGTAACAGCCCATTTTCTGAACTTCATAAACTTAATTTTCCTGCAGACTTTGTGAGATATCAAATATTGTTTCTGGTTTTCTTTTTTGGTTTTTTTTTTTTCTGAGACAGGGTCTCACTCTTTTGCCCAGGCTGGAGTGCAGTGGCACGATCTCGGCTCACTGCAACCTGCATCTCCCAGATTCAAGCGATCCTCCTGCCTCAGCCTCCCCAGTAGCTGGAACTACAGGTGTTCACCACCATGCCTAGCTAATTTTTGTATTTTTAGTAGAGATGGGGTTTCACCTTGTTGGCCAGGCTGGTCTTGAACTCTTGACCTCAGGTATTCCACCTGCCTCAGCTTCTCAAAGTTTTGGAATTACAGGTGTGAGCCACCACACCTGGCCAAATACTGTTCTTTTTTTTTGAGACAGAGTCTTGCTCTGTCGCCCAGGCTGGAGTGCAGTGGCACGATCTTGACTCACAACCTCCACCTCCCAGGTTCAAGCAATTCTCCTGCCTCAGCCTCCCAAGTAGCTGGGACTACATGCGCCTGCCACCACGCCCAGCTAACTTTTTTTTTTAGTAGAGACAGGGTTTCGCCATGTTGGCCAGGCTTGTCTCGAACTTCTGACCTCAAGTGATCCACCCGCCTCAGCCTCCCCAAGTGCTGGGATTACAAGCATGAGCCACCGCGCCTGGCCCAAATATTGCTTCAGTAAGCAGTTTTTCTGCTTAAAGCAGCCACAGTTGGTTTCTATTGCTTACAGAACTCTAATACAATGTTTAATAGGTTTCTCAATATGTAATACAACCATTAGAAGTCTTAATTCCCCAGAAACCTACTAGTCTCCCAGTTTTTTCTATCTCAGTAAACTACCATATATCCAACTGCTCAGGTCAAAAGTCCTAGGCCATTATCTTTGATGTCATTCTTTCCTTTATTCTCCCAATGCAATCAATTAGAAAATTCAATCCTCTATCCCTAAAACTTGTCCCAAATGTATCCGCTTCTCTCCATTAGTTGCTATTATCCTAGTCTAAGCTACAATTATGTCCTACCTAGACTCTTGCCTCTCTCTACATATATTCTCCATACAGCAGCCCAGGATATTTTAAAAATACAAAGCAGACCATGTCACTTTCCTGTCTAAGCCTCCAATGGCTCTTCCCACTGAACTTAAAATCCAAACTCCTTACCCTGACTTGCAAAGGCCTATGTGGTCTGATTCTTGCCTATGTCTCAGATTTCATCTCCTAACACTCTCCTGCTACGGTGCAGCCACACTGGACTTCTTTCTGGTCCCTGAACATCTTCCCATTGACGTCAAGTGGGTAGCTTCTCCGTTTAGGTCTCAGCTTAATCTGATGACCCAATCTACAGTATCAACTTATCAGACCAAACTAGTTTAATTCTCTGCACAGCACTTGCTATCTGATAATATTTTGAGAGCAAGATTCCTGGCTTTTCACTACAATCTCCCTACCAATTTACAAATATGTAATATGTGTTGTTATTGTCGGCAACAACATTCATTCATTCGAAATATTTTTGAGAATTGTTACTATTGTTAACAATAAAAACATATATTATACATGAGTAAATTGCTGTTTAGCAAAGCTAAGTTGTCCAAAGTCACACAAGTAGTTTGTCTCAAACTCCTGACCTCCCACCTCAGCCTCCCCAGTAGATGGGATTACAGGCTGGAGCCACTAAACCCAGCACTGGTAATCTGTGATAGAACTATGATTTGAACCCAAGCCTTTTGACCCTGAAGCCTGACGTCTGAAATGTTGCCCCCAACCTACTCAAATCTTGACTTCCCATTAACACCCAGCTCAGGTCATAACCCTCCATAAAGCCTTCCCTGACTATTGTATCCAAAATGAAAATAGCTCTCACACTCTGGATGTTGTAGGGGGGGAAAAAAGATAAAAAGAAAATAGCACCGATATATTTCACATATTCTATTGACTACCTCCACCGTCAATAGCATTAGCTATTATTTCACATTATCTGATTATAACTTAAGGGATCAGCAGCTTAGGTTGCTCCTTTAGTAAAAGCCGCTTAGAGACTATTCTGTTGTACTGATTAGTGATTAAATTTTTAGTTTAATATTACCTAAAAAACAAAACAAAACAAAACAAAAAACAGTAGTTATTTCAGAGGCTAAAGAAGTAAGTATGAACTGGCTTACTCTTCTACCATTTCTCCACAGACTTTAAAGCTACTCCAATTGTGGCTTTAGTTGGGCTATATATCCTCAGGAGCCACTAAATGTCTGAAATTTCTAAGTTTTTCCAGTTGCTGTTGATTCATTCTTTTCAGTTGTGACCATCTCTATTTTCCTCTAACCCTGTGATTGCGTCTCAGTTTCTAGTTCTTCATCTAACACAGCTGCTTCTCACTGGTAATATTTTATTTTAGAGCAGGGATCAGCAAACTGCAACTCACAGGCCAAATCCAGTCTGCCTTTATTTTCATAAAGTTTTACTGGAACACAGCCACGCTCATTTGTTTAGTATTGTCTCCGACTGCTTTTGCGCTATAATAGTAGCATTGAATAGTTGCAACAGAGAACAAGTGGCCCACAAAGCCTAAAATATTTACTATCTAGCCCTTTACAAAAAAACATTTGTGAAACCATAGCTTAGAGGAAACACAACTGAAACCCAGAAGGGTGAAGTTACTTGTCCAAGATCCCATAACTGGCAAGTGGCAGGGGCAGAGCTATTACATTCATTATATGGACCTTATACATTCTGAAAGTCATAGAACCTTACAACAGTTTCTCTCTACATCTCCGTAGGCTTCTTTGAGACTTTGGTAGTCAGAGAAAGTAATAGACGGGGTGTTAATGGAAAGTCAAGATTTGAGTAGCAGTCAAGAGACCACTTAAATCTCAAAAGCAATCATCAAAAAAGCAGAGTATAACGAATCTGCAGTACTCGACGGTACTGCAGTCTTTGGTAATCAATCTTCAGGTGAGTCCTCCAGAACACTGGCTATTTTGTTGGAGGAGACAAGGTCAATAACACTGGCTTTGTTTAAGAGCCTCCAAACTAATACTAAACAGAATCTGACTAGTCAAGAGTCCAATTTAATTACCTGAAAGAACCAGGCAGATAACAGAAGTGAATAAATCAGTCTAACATATAACATAATATAACAGAGAGTGAAAAAACCTTGGCCAAAAACTCAAAACAATTCTGTAAAACCAAACAAACATAGCTGCAGACAAGAGCAGAATTTGGCATCAAGCCACCAGTTTCTACCCCTGGCCTATGTTATCGATTTCTGTAAATCTTAAAAAGCCAAAAGGTAAACTCCTAGCCTTTAAATAACAAAGTTTAAAAAGAAAAAAACAAAAACTGATTTATTCTTTTATTAAAATTTTAAGAATAAAGTATCAAAACAAACCACTTGAATAAAACCTTCTTATCCCCAGGTAGCCTTACCTTCCACAACATACACCTTCGTCAAAGGAAAGTCAATACTCTTCGCCATCACTTCAATTTCTTCTTTAAGCTTTCCCTCAGGCAGAGGTGTGAATTTGTCAAATAAAGGGGCAATATAATCAGCATAGATTGTGACAAGAACCTGAAAAGCAAATGTCAGAACAACATATAAACATGTTCTTAAAGAAAAACCATTCTTTATTATACAGATTAAATTATATTAAAACAATTAGGTTGACCTCAAACTTGAGAACAAGGAACTTACTTGCTCTGGTATTCCCAGGCCCAAATAGTACCAGATAGTAAGAGCATAATATCTGTCTGATGAATTAAATTGAAATGAGTAGTCTGATAACAGAGTAAACCCATGAATTTTATTTTAGAGGATAATGCTACTAACAGTGATTAAAATCTCTAGGTGGTAATAAGTATAGTCCTTTCAAAACTATCTTGGGGATTTCTGATGCTTCATGAGCCAATCATAACACGCAGTTCTGCCTTTTAGCGTAATCACAATAGACCTGAAGTCTTTCCTAAAACAGAATTCGTAGAACTTGATTGTATGCTGTTACTTGGTTGGCTTATCAGCTAAAATTAATTAACTGTAGTTCATAATTGTACAACGTGGTTGAAAAAGCACTTCCTTAAGCATTTTTAGAGCATTTTCTCTGCTCTTTTTCCTCTTACTTTAATTTGCCATACAATAGATACCTATAAATCCAACTACCGCCCATTTTCTGATCTTGATCCCATCAGTGGAAAATGAAACAATGAGCATTACGTAATTCAGACTAAAATAAACCTCAGCTGGGGCATGGTGTAACACACCTGTAGTCCCAGCTACTCGGGAGGCTGAGGCAGGAGGATTGCTTGAGCCCAGGAGTTCAAGGCTGTAGTGCACTATGATCATGCCTGTGAAATAGCCACTGTACTCCACCCTGGGAAACATAGGGAGTCCCTGTCTCTAAAAAAAATAAAATAAAATAAACCTCACCATCGGTGGAGTTGAAGAGCCGATAGATGATAATTTCTGGGTATACTGAACAGACCATTTTGGTCTTTTTCATTTGGGTTTTTAAAAAGTTATTATTTGTAGAGACACAGTCTCACTGTGTTACCTAGGCTGGTCTTAAACTCTTGGGCTTAAGTAATCCTTGCACCTTGGCTTCCCAAAGTGCTGGGATTACAGGCATAAGACACTGTGCCTGGCCCTGAACAGACCATTCTGACTGTGTTGTAGTGTTTGTGTTGTAAAGTAGAAGTGAAGACACAGCACTTGAGAGTATGGAAAGAGAAGAGGAATAGGAGATGTGAGGGAGGGAAAATCAGGGGGAAAAGAGTGAGAGGGAAAAGGAAAGGAGAAGAAGAGAGGCAGGAATAGGTGGCAGTTGGGGAGACAAGGGAAGACAAAGGAGAAGGAAAGGAAGAAGAATGTGTTAAAGATAGAAGGGGAAAGGGAAGTAGATGGGGCAAAGAAGGCAGAGAGTGTCTAACAGAGAAGGGAAAGGCAGGTGAAGGGAAGCAGAAGAAAGCCAGTTAAATATATGCTTTCTTTCTCTTGTCCCTCTTAAATCTCATTTCTCTTCAAAATAACCATGATTTTAGGCAGTGGAGGTCAGTCAGGAGTCATTAAATTATCATACTTAGTCATTCTGGTGGGAACTCACAAATGCGCAACCCAAAACTGCCTGACAACTGAATCATTAAAAGTGACTAACAACTAGTTTCTATGACCTGTAAGAGTTAGCATAAGGAGAAGGAAATTTATGGTCAGTCAATACTCCTGTTTCTATAATCAAAAGCAGAAACCAAAGGGGAAATGTATATAAGCACCTATTTATATTTCAGCTGCTTCTTAAGAACTCTTTACATGCCAATGAAGATTACAGTAATCTCACCAAGGAACTTTTGTAAAGAAAATGAAATAAAGATTTTACTCACCAGAGACACAACTAATGTAAACAGCCAGGCATAAATAAAAAAATAGTCACCCCCAATTTTAATAATGTAAAGTAGAAGTGAAGACACAGGCAACAAAATACACTGAGTCACAACAAATTTCTTGATTGCATCTTTCATGAAGAACCCCAAAGTCTGCAAAAAGAAAACATTACCACAAGAAACTGAGAAACTGGTTTCGCTTTTTGAATAACTGATAAATAACTACAAAGGATACATTATTAAAGCAATTTTTTAAATTAACATGCAGTGAAACTATATTATATGACATTAGGCAGCTTAAGACAATGAGTAAATGTCTTGCATCTTACAGGTGAAAATTCATTTAACCATTATTAACTGAGGACGAGTGCAGTGGCTCACGACTGTAATTCCACCACTTTGGGAGGCCTAGATGGGAGGATTGCTTGAGTCCAGTAGTTCCAGACCAGCCTGGGCAACATAGTGAGACCCTGTCACTAAAAATTAAAAAAAAAAAAAAATTAACCCAGTGTAGTATAATTCATCTATAGTCCCAGATACTAGGGAGGCTGAGGTGGGAGGATTGCTTGAGTCTGGAAGGTCGTGGCTACAGTGAGCCATGATCCTGCCACTGCACTCCAGCCTAGGCGACAGAACGAGACCCTGTCATAAACAAACAAATGATTATCAGTAGCTGAAAAACAATAGACATTAGTGCTAAAAGAGTTTATAACATAAATTTCTTTCTTTTTTTTTTTTTAAGAGACAGGGTCTGGCTCTGTTGCCCAGGTTGGAGTACAGTGGCACAATGATGGCTCACTGTAGCCTCAACCTCCTAGGCTCAAGCAATCCTTCCGCTTTAGCCTCTCAAGTAGCTGGGACTACAGGTACATGCCACCATAACTGGCTAACTTTTAGAATTTTTTTGTAGAGATGAAGTCTCACTATACTGCCCAAGCTGGCCTTGAACTCCTGAGCTCAAGTGATTCTCTCGTCTTAGCCTCCCCAAAGTGTTGGGATTACAGGTGTGAGCCACTGTACCCAGTAGAGGCTTTCTTTTTTTTTTTTGAGATGGAGTCTTGCTCTGTCACCCAGGCTGGAGTACAGTGGCGAGATCTCGGCTCACTGCAAGCTCTGCCTCCCGGGTTCACGCCACTCTCCTGCCTCAGCCTCCTGAGTAGCTGGGACTACAGGCGCCCGCCACCATGCCCAGCTAATTTTTTGTATTTTCAGTAGAGACGGGGTTTCACGGTGTTAGCCAGGATGGTCTCAATCTCCTGACCTTGTGATCTGCCCACCTCGGCCTCCCAAAGTGCTAGGACTACAGGCATGAGCCACTGCACCTGGCCTAAGTTTTTTTTCTTTTTATTTTTTTTAATCAACGTTGACCAGGTTGGCCTTGAATGTGTAGGCCAACGTCGCCTCCCCGAGTGCCAGGGCAACTGGCCTGAGCCACCGTGGCTCCCAAGACTTTCAGCTATGATCTTTACCATATCTGCAGTTCCGTTTTTTCTCAATTCATACCCTGAAATAGTAAATTATATTTAAATTATAAACAGTACAGGATAAAAGCACAGAAGTTTTTCACATTAAAAGAGAACATTTGTTATTCTTTATTATACCTGTTGATTGAAACCATGTTTTTCTTCTATCACAAAAGTATTATAAAGACTCCATGGCAAACCAGTCAATGCACTGAAAAGTGTAGCCAACAGCAGAAACACCAGGGACTGAGTGATCTAAGCAAAAGAAAAAACAAAAATCCAGTTTTTATGAACTACTAGCAAACAAATCAACAAGTATCTGCTGAGCACTTACTACATCTCAAGCAATATGCTTGATTCTATGGATAATACAAGCTCTGAAACATCATCCCTGCCTTCAAAAAAGTTTACTTTTGAGAGACGTAAACAAGAAACAAAACAATTCCTTTTTTACTACACAGGCACTATATGAAAGGTACCTTAAATCATATAGACAAATCCCTAAGATAAAGAGCCTGGATTCTTGGCTTACCACATGGAAGAAAGTCACCTGATAACTAAAAATACTCACACTGGACTATTATGTGATTGAGAAATAAACCATTGCAAATACGCCTGTGATATTCTGGGATTTGTTATCATAACTAATGTTATGCCAATACGGCATGGGCAACCAAGGACTACGCAGACAGAGAGGCAAATCTAACATTGGGAGAAGCCAAAAAATTAACTTTAGTAGAAAGCCTGCCAAGCCAAAAGAAATACCATGACAAATATATGCTAATAATCACATACCTCATATTCTGGTCCAAAGCCAGCATAACCACAGAACCGTCCAGAAAGTCTCCAGAGATAAGGTATTCCTCCAAAGAGAAGAATAAGCTATAAAACAAAGCATACTTTGTTCGCAGTTGAACAGTACTAGAAACTATCATATGAGAAAGCATGGTATAAAGAAAGAAAGGACAAAATAATCATCTATTAAAAAAAAAAAAAAAAGAGGTCAGTACTGTGGCTCATGCCTGTAATCCCAGCACTTTGGGAGACTGAGGCAGGAGGATGGCTTGAGGCCAGCAATTCAAGACCAGCCTGGGCACCAAGGTGAGTGGAGACCCCATCTCTACAAAAAATTTAAAAATTAGCTGGGCCTGATAGTACCTATAGACTCAGCTACTTGGGGGGCTGAGGTGAGAGGATTGCCTAAGCCTAGGAAGTCAAGGCTGCAGTGAGCTGTGATCGTGACACTGCACTCCAGCAAGGCAATAAAGTGATACCCTGTCTCAAATAAAATAAAATAAAATAAAATAAAATAACAAAATAAAATTAATTTTTTAAAAAATAGACCTGCCGGGTGCGGTGGCTCACGCCTGTAATCCCAGCACTCTGGGAGGCCGAGGTGGGTGGATCACGAGGTCAGGAGATCGAGACCAGCCTGACTAACACAGTGAAACCCCGTCTCTACTAAAAATACAAAAAATTAGCCGGGCGTGGTGGTGAGTGCCTGTAGTCCCAG
>NW_012117365.1:1862731-1863979 GCF_000951035.1 Colobus angolensis palliatus
AAAAAAAAAAAGAAATTGTACTGCCCAAAACACATACAACTTTGTGCAACTCATTTGTCAAGAGGAATCAATTTATTTATTCTCTCTACAGGACAGGACCTTAGGAGCACAATGATCAATCACATTCCTTGACTGGAAGCACAATATTCCCATTGGTTCAGACATAGTTCCTCATGGTTTCAGGGTTTTTGGTACTATCGTATTTCATGGGTATCCTTCCAATCTAATTCCCATTTTCATATATGTATCTACAAATAATATAGTGATTTATGTATGCTTTTAAAGAACGTATATAAATGACATCATATTGTATGTATCAGTCTACGATTTGGTTTTTATACTCTAAATTTTCTTAGATCCATCCATGGTGGACTTCAACTTTATTTGGTATTATCAGGATATTTCCTAAAGTGTTTATAACAAATTACACTCCCATCAGCAGTACTCGAGTATTTCTGTTTCCCCACAATCTCACCCACACTTTAAACTATTCATCTTTTAGACTGTTACCAGTACATTGGATTGGTTTAATATCATGGGTCTCAAACATGGTCTCTGGACAGCAGCAAGAGCATCTGGGAATTTCATAGAAATGCAAAGTCTCAGGCCCTACCCCAGATGTACCGAATCAGAAGCTGGAAGTGGGACCCAGCAGTTTCTAGGTAAACCTGATGTATATTAAAGTTTGAAAATCATTGCTTTAATAAATTGTTTTCTTTTTTTAAGAGACAGAGTCTCACTCTGTCACTTAAGCTGGGGAGCAGTGTTATGACCATAGCTTACTGTATTTTTTAACTCCTGGGTTCAAAGGCTCTTCCCGTGTCAGCCTCCCAGGTAGCCAGGACTATAGGTAGGCGCCACCATACTTGGCTAATTTTAATTTTTTGTACAGATGGGGTATCTCTATGTTGCCCAGGCTGGCCTCAAGCAGTCCTCTCACTGTGGTCTCCCAAAGTGCTGGCACTACAGGCGTAAGCTACTGCACTCAGCCCCAATAAATTGCTTTTCAAAAGGCTCCCCTAACACTACCTCCAGGTATTTCCACTTTACTACAACTAACTCACCCTTAGACATAAATCTTGTTTTCCCAAAAGACACCACTGTCTGACATATGCTCTAGTTGTTTAAGTAATTGACCTGGGATGGTATTTCTTTCAGCCATTTCCCAATACTAATAAATAATGTATAATTGGCCGGGCACAGTGGCTCACGCCTGTAATCCCAGCACTTTGGGAGGCCGAGGCGGGT
>NW_012117365.1:1864952-1875477 GCF_000951035.1 Colobus angolensis palliatus
TTTTTTTTTTTTTTTTGAGACAGGATCTTACTCTGTCACCAGGTGGGGGTACAGTGGTGTGATCACAGCTCACTGCAGCCTCGACCTCCTGGGCTCCAGCAACCCTCCCACCTCAGCCTCCAGGGAGCTGGAACTGCAGGTGCACATCACCACACTCAGCTGATTTTTAAAAAAATTTTTTTGCAGAGATGGGGTATCACTATGTTTCCCAGGCTGGTCTCCAACTCCTGGGCTCAAGTGATCCTCCCACCTGAGCCTCTCAAAGTGCTATGATTACAGGATTGAGTCATCATGCCTGGCTTCACTACTACAGTCTTGAAAAGCAGGCAGGGAAAAGGGTATAATCATCTCTATTTAATAGATGAGGCAACTGAAACTCTTGAACTGAAAGGTTACTTTAACTGAGAGGTTAAAGTAACTTGTCCAAAGAAACCCAATGACTAAGTAATTCCTATGCATTGAGCTTCATTTACATTACCTCACTCGCTTAGTCCTTGCCACAAACCATACAAGGTATGGCTTAACATCCACACACTTCTCATTTTATTTTCATTTATTTTTTAGATGGAGTCTCGCTCTGTCACCCACGCTGGAGTACAATGGTGCAATCTCAGCTCACTGCAACCTCCACCTCCTGGGTTCAAGCAATTCTCATGTCTCAGCCTGCTGAGTAGCTGGGATTACAGGCACGTGCCAAAAAGCCAGGCTAATTTTTGTATTTTTAGTAGAGACAGGGTTTCGCCATGTTGGCCAGGCTGGTCTCAAACTCCTGACCTCAGGTGATCCGCCCCACCTTGGCCTCTCAAAGTGCTGGGAATACAGGCATGAGCCACCGTACCCAGCCCACTTCTCATTTTAAGGATGAGAAAACTTAGGCTCAAGAAGGTGAAACTGCTCACACAGAAACATGCAAAAATTACAGAAGCAACAATTTAAACTTTTCAACTCTGCCCTACTCTGCTCCCCCACCACTCCATTTCTTCAGTGGGCCCTTTATTAATATCTGTGAAATATCAGAGAAAGTGTCTCAGAGAGGCTGGACATTTTCTGTCTGGATGCAATGTCATATTTATGTGAACAGTGGCAACCATAACTGGCCACACAAGGACTCTATTTAGGTCCCATCAGGTAGAAAGTACTATGGCAAAAAAAAAAAAAAGTCGAAACTAATCTTCTCACTTGATCTCTGTGATCAAAACATACAAACCTACTAATTTTAATCAAATAGAAATTAATGAACTTGTTTCCAAACAAAACAAGGTTTCAAAGTTACCCAAAATACTCTTCCTGCCAAGCGTAAATACAGCCACAAAATCCCCAGAGATAAATTTAGCACATTCATGTTGCAGTCTTCAGAGTTTCAAGAATGGTTTCTTCAATGTCATTTTAAAGACTCAGAAGAACAGAGTTTGAAACCCAGTTATCCTACTTATTAGCATGTCCCCTGACCATTAAACATGCAAGCCCTTTAATTTATCCAAGTCTTTGCTTCCTCAGCCATAAAAAGGGAATAATAATGCCTATCCTTTCTACTTCACTGTTGTAAACATCAAACAATAAATATAAAAACTATGTATGAAGTGAAAATCATGACGACTATTACTGTTCCCAACCTTAGCCCGTCAGTACTCTTTCTAGTTTGAGCCACAGTACATTACAAAGCTCTCACTTTATATACATATTCTCCCTATTTCTGTTATCTCCTAGAACAAACAGTCACCAACCATAATTACCAAGCTACTGTCTATCTTTCCTGGCACTATTTACCAGGGACAACCAAGGAGATTGAAAATGCTTTTCCTATCATTTTACTATGGCCCTGTAGAGGGTAAAGTCAAAGGACTTCCAAGAAGCAAACATCAGAAAGACAATAGTGTCTATCTCATCTAATTGCCTTGTCATCATTAAACAGAGAATTCAGACCTTTCGGAGATGAAGAAAAATATGGGAGCTATTAATCAGTATAGAACAAGAACTCTGAGTATTACTTCTTCAGGCAGTGTTGTAAGCTGTTCAGCAATTCCTCTGGAGGCCGGGCGCGGTGGCTCAAGCCTGTAATCCCAGCACTTTGGGAGGCTGAGACGGGCGGATCACGAGGTCAGGAGATCGAGACCATCCTGGCTAACACGGTGAAACCCCCTCTCTACTAAAAATTACAAAAAACTAGCCGGGCGAGGTGGCGGGCACCTGTAGTCCTGGCTACTCGGGAGGCTCAGGCAGGAGAATGGCGGAAATCCGGGAGGCCGAGCTTGCAGTGAGCTGAGATCCGGCCACTGCACTCCAGCCTGGGCGACAGAGCGAGACTCCGTCTCAAAAAAAAAAAAAAAAAAAAAAAAAAAAAAAACAATTCCTCTGGAACTGGTGAAACAGAAGGGGAAATGTCAGTTGACAAAACAGCAAAACTCAGCTGTCAGACATCGATTGCAGAAAGGAGAGGCAAATACACTTACCAAGCAATGGAGGGAAAACATGCAAAATATTAAATCAAGTTTGGAAGCAGCTAGCTTTTGGGGAGAATAATACATTTAAGATCTTGGATATGCTTAATGTATTTTTTAAAGTTACTATAATTCTTTTTTGAGCTCCCATTAGTCTTTTTTGGACCAAGGCCATTAAATAAATACATAAGTAAACTCTCTTTTATCTATTAAAAAAAAAAAAGAAAGAATAGTGTCTAAATTAACCACTTCTACTTCCATCTGTCTCTGAAGGATGATTTCCTACTTGTGACCTGTCCCTAACAGAAGAAATGCTCAGATAAATGAACTAAAGCCAAGTCATTATTGAAAAGATTACTTAACAGCAATAGTTGTGTATCCCCAAAGCCAATGAGATTTTGTTTTCCAAATCATTTATTAATTTTTCTAAATACCAAAATTTAACTCTTCTAGAAGCATTGCCATTTTCCATCACCTTGGAGAAATAAGCACAGTTTCTAATAATTTGGATCTAACCACACTAGTCTTATTATTCCATACTTGTTAAGAAAAATTTTGTGATGAGCTAGACAATTCTGTCATTTAACACAGCTACATAAAGCCAGTTTCTTTAACTCATGAAACAATGATGGTATCTGATCATAATTCTTTTAAATTTAGGACTCTTTCTCTTAGTGGTACTAGTGGATCTAAAAGTTCTAGAGAAATGATGATGATGATGATCAGGATGATAAAAATAACAAAAGTGGCAGGGCACAGTGGCTCATGCCTGTAATCCCAGCACTTTGGGAGGACGAGGCAGGCAGATCACAAGGTCAGGAGATTGAGATCATCCTGGCTAACACGGTGAAACTCCATCTCTACTAAAAATACAAAAAAATTAGCCAGGCGTGGTGGCACATGCCTGTAGTCCCAGCTACTCAGGAGGCTAAGGAAGGAGAATCACTTGAACCCAGAAAGCGGAGGTTGCAGTGAGCCAAGATCGTGCCACTGCACTCCAGTCTGGGTAACAGAGCAAGACAAAAACAAAAACAAAACAAAACAAAACAATACAAAAAAGCAACAACAAAAAGAAACCCCACATTATTTCATTCAGTAAATAGGAACTATATGCTGATTATATGCCAGGCACTAGGTATAAAATGATGAACAAGACCTTAAAGTACTATTTCTTTAAGGAACTACCAGTCTGCCAATTAAACAGTCAAATCAGGCCAGGCACAGTGGCTCATGCCTGTAATCCCAGAACTTTTGAGAGGGTGTGGTGGCATGCAACTGTAGTCCCAGCTACTCCAGAGGCTGAGATGGGAGGATCATTTGCGCCTGGGAAGCAGAGGTTGCAGTGAGCCAAGATCACGCTACTGTACTTCAGCCTGGGTGACAGAGTGAGACTGTGCCGGAAAAAAAAAAAAAAAAAAAATCCAGGCAAATTCAACATAATGCGATAAGTAGTCTGACAGGAATAATGATAGGATGCTACCCTACCCACATGCATCAGGCAGGGAGTTTCAATTGGTTTCTTAGAAGACATGACATCTCAGCTGGATCCTAATGGAAGAGGATCTTTTTTCTACCTGGCTTCAGGGTAATAGTTCCCATATTCTGTAGTTTTAAACTGACTAAGCAGTTATGTTTCTGTCTTTTTTGCTCCACAGCCATTACTACCAATAACAAAGGTTAAGAAAGCATGCTGGGACTTGTAAGTGTGGCCCCCTCTTTTGTGTTACAAAAATATGAAAATGAAAACAACCATTATGAAGTATTAAACAATTTGACAGACTGTCTCTCCAAGAAGTAAATTACTCACAGTGCCTTCAATCTCTGAATAGAGTCCTGACCAAAAGCTGAAAGTGCTTTTATCCAGTTGATACAGTCGAGATTTCTCAAATGTTTCAGAATCCATGATCTGTCCTAATTCTGGTGGTACATGAGTTGTTGTTTTATATATTCTTCTCTGAAATATTTTAAAGAAAACACTTTAGTGAAACAGTCGATTATTATAATAGTCATTTGTGATCAAACATTGAATGGTTTATGGCTTGCCACTTATTTCTGTTGAATTTGCTTTATACCTACACAAATATTGCACTTGATCAAGTACATTAACCACTGAAACGACTGATGCAGGAAAATAAAAGCAGAACAAGAGAACCTGAGGTTAGCTGACTGGTAAAAATATAATCAGGGTTGTCACCACACTTCAGTTTGTATATGTAAACCAAAGTTGTAACATCACAACTTTGTAACACGTACTACTCATTCTGGGTATTACATACCTCCTATAATATGGAAAACAAATTCATGGAAAGGAGAAGCACACATGCTAATCGTGAGTATGAACAGATACTGAGGCTGCTCATTAAATTTGGTCCTAAATGCCAGAAACTTGAGGAGCACCAGATGGAAACATATCAGGTCTGTGAGAAAAGACCAACTTTCAGTCAGGCACGCTGGGTCACGCCTGTAATTCCAGCACTTTGGAAGGCACGGGCAGGATTCCTCGAGCCCAGGATTTCGAGACTGGTCTGAGCAATGTGGTGAAATCCCGTCTCAACAAAAAATACAAAAATTAGCAGAGTGTGGTGGTGTGCATCTGTGGTTCTAGCTACTTGGGAGGCTGAGGTGGGAGGATCACCTGAGCCTGGGAGGCAGAGGTTGCAGTAAGCCCATATTGTGCCACAGCACTACACCCTGGGTGACAGAGACTCTATCTCTTTAGAAGAAAGATCAACTTTCTCATTATACTAAATTCTAAAAGGTAAGGGTAATTTCAGTCCAGGAAATGAAATACAGAGAATGGATACCAAACAAAATAATGGGCCACTACAACATGTTTTCCCTATATATTGTTGTGTGCCAGTAAAAGCTGAGGGCAGGTAGAGCACGGTGGCTCACGCCTGTAATCCCAGCCCTTTGGGAGGTCGAGGCAGCAGGATGACTTGAGTCCAGGAACTCCACACCAGCCCGGGCAACATCTCCACAAAACAATCAAAAAATTAGCCGGGCACAGTGAGCCGTCCCTGTGGTCCTAGCTACTCAGAAGGCTGAGGTGGAGGTGGAGGGGTCATTTGAGCCCAGGAGTTCGAGGCTGCCGTGAGCTATGATGACGCTATTGCTCTTCAGCCTGGGTGGCAGAGTGAGCCCCTGTCTCTGAATAAAATAAATAAATATTCTATTCTGGCCAAGATGGTGAAACCCCATCTCTACTAAAAATACAAAAATTAGCTGGGCATGGTGGCACGTGCCTGTAATGCCAGCTACTCGGGATGCTGACAGGAGAATCACTTGAACCCGGGAGCCGGAGGTTGCAGTGAGCCGAGATCGCGCCACTGTACTCCAGCCTGGCGACAGAGCTAGACTCCGTCTAAAATGAAATAAACAAATAAAGATTAAAAATAAACAAATAAAAGTTCAGATCTCTAATTCATGGTTATCTCAGGTAAATTGTTAACTTTCACTTTCTATTTTACCATTTTAATACTTTAAACTAAAATGATGATTTTATGAAAAACGAGAAATATATATATTTTTTAATTTAATTTAATTTTTTTTGAGACCCAGTTTCACTCTTGTCACCCAGGTTGGAGTGCAGTAGTGCAATTTCAGCTCAAGCGATTCTCCTGCCTCAGCTTCCCAAGTAGCTGGGACTACAGGTGCACGCCACCACACCCGGCTAATTTTTCTATTTTTAGTAGAGAGGGGTTTTCGCCACGTTGCTCAGGCTGGTCTCGAGCTCCTGACCTCAGGTGATCCGCCTGCCTCGCGGCCTCCCAGCACTTTGTAATCCCAAAGTGCTGGGATTACAGGCATGAGATACTGCGCCCAGCCCGATAAGGTTTTTTTTTTTTTTCCAGCAGAAATAATATATGCACTTTAAGGGCGCAAGTTCTTGGAAGGACTGCAAAATCCTATGGTTAGGCACGATTACATAAATATCATGAGGAAGTTGGGTGTCTAAATCCTTTTGAAGGCTTATTCCAAAGATAAAGGAGGCCAAGTCTGGGCCCAAGGATCCCAAGGAAGCTGCAGGGAGGGCACGAGAGCCCAAGCCTTCCTCCAGGCCCTAACGGGATTAGGTCCCATGATAACGTTACAGAAAACTTCCTTGACGCACCAAGATCCCCCCCAAAGCCACAGCCCGCCATCGGGCCAAGTTACAAGACTCAGCAGGGACCACAGAGACAAGACTGGCGCAGGGACTGGAGCAATCAAGAGTCTCAGGGTCGAAGTCAAGGCTAGTCCAGGGCTGGCCGGGTGTGGGGGTCAGGTTGGACCCTGTCTAGGCTCACCTGCCGCTGTGCTAGGAAGGTCTCCCAAAGATACACTGTCCAGGAGAAGAGCAGCACGGCCCCGAAGATACGCTTCTCGGCCGGCATCTCCCACAAAGCGTCCAGCGATGCCCACATCCCCATGGCCACCCGGTTCCGCCGGCTCCTTCAGCGTGCACCGGTGCCACACCGACACTCGTCCCCTCAGAGCGTCCCCGCGGTGTCACAGCGATATCCGTTCTTTCCGAGGGCCCCTATTCCGATACCCGCCCCCATCCCTCCCTCTGCGCGCTGCTGGCAGTGTCACAGACACACTCTTCCCTTTGCAGACTCTACCCAGTCCCTCCTAGTTTCTATAGAAAAATCCCCCAGCCCCACCTTCCTCATTTCCGGCCCAAAGAGGGCGGGGACCCAGACGCCAAGTTCCCAGCCCTGCTGAGCTGTGTTGCATCAACATTCTTCCTCCACCTCTTAACGCTGGGTTCCGGTCTAGGGTTCTGGCTTTCCTCCTCGGCCCGTGAACGCGGCGAAGTTCTCGGCTTTCTAATCTCCAGAGCCGCAGTTCCATCCCCTGGGTCAGCGGCTTAACTTGACTGGGCTGCAGTATCTGCCCTCCTTCCCCCAACAAGGCGACAGGTAGTCGGGGCTGGGACCGGACTGAGTGGGCCGCGGCTCCCGCCTGAGGTGGCTTGGAAGGACGCGACAGCAGCCGATTTCCCAGTCTCTAAAAATCGTGCCTCTGAATTACAGCTAACTCAAAAGCGAGACCAGGCATTAGAAATGGAGTCTTTTGGCCAGTATTGGGGTGTTCGGAATTCAAGCGTATGAGAGAGTGGACGGTAGCGTTGAGAATTTTCATTTGAAAATCTCGTCTCAACCACCCCAAGTGTAGTCAGAGGCGGCATTTTCCCTGCAAGAGTGCCCTGGAACAAAGCAAGGATAGCGTGGGTTAGACGTACCTGAAATGAAAGCGTCTTACTTTAGGGTACAAATTTGCATCAGTAAGGCGCAATGCCATTTCTCTCTTGGAATTCAGAAGTGAAATATGGTGACTGGGACACCTGTACGTTTCTTTGACTTAAAAAGTGAAGTCAATTATTCTGACCGAAAGTTAATCTGACGATTAATTGGTTAAACATACTATCGTTGCTAATTAGCATAATTATTATTTACAATAAAGTGAGCTAAATAGCTACAACTGAAATATACTTAAATTACCGTGATATTGTGATGCTAAAGATGTATTGAAAATAATATCTTGAATTTCTCAACCCTGCCTAAATGCCTCTGAGAGTAATTAGTATAATTAAAAGTCACTAGAGAAAGTGGATGACTCTAATAACAGGATAACAAATTCTTTTCAAGTCAGATGGTTTCCAGTTCTTTGCTTTCAACAAAATTAATGGTGGCCCTATTGAATTGTCAGCTGATGAAGGAACACTATTTGGTTTTTGGCATGCAACTCAGAAAGAAACCAAACGATTGATTGACAGTCTTACAACAAAACTACTAGCATTCTCACCTATTTGTTTATGTAAAACCATTTCTCAGCACTTGTATCTGTGAAAACAACAGAATTGAAACTGAACCCTGTTAATCCACCAGTAGGAAGTATTCATCCAGATAAATGAATTAATTGGTGGGTCAGCCCCATCTGTCTAAGAGATGTGTTCCCAATAGAATTTCACCTTTTATAACTATGTATTATCGATATTTGTAATTGTGTCATTTTGATCCATTATATACTAAAGATTATTGTGATGATTACTCACTTCAGAAGAATTCCAGCGTAGAGCCATAAAGTTACAGGAAATTTTTTTAAAGTTTACTACATGTCGTATTTTTATTGCCAAGAAGTGATCAATAAAAGGTTGTTCAGACATCAAAGTATTACATTTGAATAACATTTTTTGTTAGAGTACAATCTAAATATGTTAGAGATAATAAAAGAACAATGTTGAAGAGCTCATTAGTGTATGTTTTAATGGATAATGGTGGTTATTCAGTTATGTAGATTCTCTTGGATACATTATAAGGAGTGATTTAACAGTTTTTAAAATTCTTTATCTTGAAAAGTTGCAATGATTTAACAGTTTTATCTTAAAATGTCAGTATTTATAATTTGCAAGAATTTACGTCCATTGCAACTATTTGAATTTATGATGAAACCTGTTAGGATACCAACTTAAAAATATGAGGGGTAAACACTTTTTCAAAATTTTCTCTCCCTCAGGCCATCATTGCTATGCCCTCTTCACTCTTGTCTTCAGCTATCTTTGAGTCCAAAGCCTCACAGGAGCTTCTACCACCCAAGTTTTGTGGCTAAGGGCATAGGTTTAGAGTCAAGCTGCTTGATTGCCAGCCATGGCTGCACCATGTATTAGCAAGTTATTTAATCTGTCTGTGCATCAGATCCTCCTCAGTAACATGAGAATAACATAGCATGTACTTACTTTCTTGTATTGTTAGGATCAAATGAAAAAAATGCATGTAAAGCTCCTAGCAATGTAGATGGCTCTGAGTGCCCAATAAAGGTTAGCTACTGCTTGGGAGAGGGGCATCATAGCATTGATCGGTCACCATGTGTCTGAAGAGTTAGGAGAGTAGGAGGCCCAGGTTTCAAAAAGCCAAGACTGACTGGAATTCATTCATTCAATCAATACTGAATGTCTGTGAAATGCCAGACGCATTTCTGGGTGCCAGGGATATAGCAGTGAACCAAAGCCCCTCTCCTGGAGCTTACATTCTTAGCTGGGGTGGATGCAGTGTTTGATAAATAATAAGCAAATATTTAATAGTAAAAGTGGAAGAGGTGGTAAGTGCTATGAAGAAAAAGCAGTAAAAAGGCAATACAGCATGTTGGTATGAGGGGTGCTGCTTTACATAAGTTGGTCAAGGAAGCCTTCTCAGATTAACTGGCATTTGAGACCCCCCCAAAAAAGTAAGAGAAGAAGCCATGTGGATATCTGAGGAAACTGCCAGTCAGAGTGAAGGGCAAGTGCAAAGGCCCTGAGATTGGCCAGTGCTTATCATATCTGAGGAATGGCAAGAGGCTGTGGAAAGAGTAAGGAAGACAGGGAGTACAGATCCATGCCATCATGCAGTCTTTTAGTTAAAAGACTTTTACTTAGAATGAAAGAAGAAGCCATTGCAGGATTTTGAGCAGAGCATTGCAGAATTTTCAGCAGACAATCCTCACTACAACGTGGAGAATAAATTTAATGGGGAATGGAAGGAGGGAGTGCAGTTAGGAGGCCATTTCAAGAATCCAGATGATTTAGCAGTTGCCAAGGATATCAGAAAACAAGAAAAAAAACCAGGTGAGAGATGGTAGTGCAGACTAATGTGGTGGCAGTGGAGAACTAGTGAATTATGGAAAGTGAATAATCACTTGTTTCTTTTTTCAGAAAGACAGTGCTAATAGAAGGGCTGACCCATGTGGAGTCTAAAAATGGGAACCTCAAAACAGGCTGTTGGCAGGCTTTTGCTAAAGGAGAAAGACTGGCAGGGTGTGTTGACTCACACCTGTAATCTCAGTTCTTTGGGAGGCCAAGGTGGGATAATTGCTTGAGTGCAGGAGTTCGAGACCAGCCAAGGCAACACAGTGAGACTTCATCTCTATAAAAATAAATAAAGGGGCCAGGCGCGGTGGCTCACACCTGTAATCCCAGCACTTTGGGAAGCCAAGGCGGGAGGATCATGAGGTAACACAGTGAAACCCCATCTCTACTAAAAATACAAAAAATTAGCCAGGCGTGGTGGCGGGCACCTGTAGTCCCAGCTACTCAGGAGGCTGAGGCAGGAGAATGGCGTGAACCC
>NW_012117365.1:1876050-1883149 GCF_000951035.1 Colobus angolensis palliatus
GGATCACGAGGTCAGGAGATCAAGACCATCCTGGCTAACATGGTGAAACCCCGTCTCTACTAAAAAAATAATAATAATAAAATAAAATAAATAAATAAAGCCCTGGCCATAAGTGCTCAGGCCCCAAGAAAAGAATGATCCCCCTTGGCTGGGCATAGTAGCTCATGTCTGTAATCCTAACACTTTGGGAGGCCAAGGGGGGTGGGTCACTTGAGGCCAGGAGTTTGAAACCAGCCTGGCCAACATGGCAAAACCCTGTCTGTACTAAAAATACAAAAAATAGCTATTGGATACTATGTTCACTACCTGGGTGACAGATTCAGCTGAAGCTCAGAGCATCATGCAATATATCCATGTAACACACCTGCACATGTACCCCTGAATCTAAAATAAAAATAAGTAAATTTAAAAAAATACAAGAAAAAAAACAGGCATGGTAGTGGATGCCTATAATCCAGAGGCTGAGGCAGGAGAATTGCTTGAACCCGGGAGGCAGAGGTTGCAGTGAGCAGAGATCACGCCACTGTACTCCAGCCTGGTTACCCTAACAAGAACAGCTGTTACTTGTTTTGCATCTAGCTCATTCTGCTTTCTAGCTCATATGTTCTGTCTCTCATATAGGCTACTAATTCTGTGTTACTCTGTTAAAAAAGAACAAAAACAAAAACCCTATAATGGTCCGTTTCTGACAGTATAAAGCCCAAACTATATGGTATGACCTTCAAGGTCCTTCATTACCTGACATCAGTCTACTCTTCAAAATCCTTCTTTTTTTGGCCGGGCGCGGTGGCTCACACCTGTAATCCCAGCACTTTGGGAGGCTGAGGCGGGTGGATCACAAGGTCAGGAGATCGAGACCATCCTGGCTAACATGGTGAAACGGTGTCTCTACTAAAAATACAAAAAATTAGCCAGGTGTGCTGGTGGGTGCCTGTAGTTCCAGCTACTTGGGAGGCTGAGGCAGGAGACTGGCCTGAACCCAGGAGGCAGAGCTTGCAGTGAGCCGAGATTATGCCACTGCACTCCAGCCTGGGCAACAAGAGCAAAACTCTGTCTCAAAAAAATAATAATAATAATAAAATAAAAATATACTTCCATGATGATCCCCCTTGGGAATAATATCTTCCATTTCTTTGTCTGCCTATGTAATCATTTATGGGACACCTCAATGTCACTTCCTTTGCAAAGCCTTTCCTGGCCCCACCCTGTATTCACCCACCTGTTTTCGTATTTAGTACACGATACGGGGAAGTCTCATCCAGGGGTGGCATTTTAACTCCAGTGGATCAGGCGGAAATTACAAATGGTCAAGATTACCCTTCCCTTAGGAAGATGCCACTTTGGAGCCTGCTCTCTCTTTCTCTCTATATATATATATAATATATAATATTTATATATAAATATGTATATATTTATATATGTATATACTTATATATAAATATGTATATAATATGTATAAATATTATATGTATATATATATTTTTAGACAAGGTCTCACTGTGCCATCCAGGCTGCTTGCTGCAGCAATCTCCTAGGCTCAAGAGACCCTCCTGCTTCAGCCTCCTGAGTAGCTGGGACTGCAGGCGTGCACCACCACACCCAGCTAATTTTTTTTTGATTATTTGTAGACATAAGGTGACAGAGTGAGACTCTGACTCAAAAAAAAAAAGTTATGACCCCACAGTATTATAATTCTCTGGTCTGAAATTACTTGTCTGTCTAGCCAAACTGAGTGCTCCTGAAGCACTCAGGAAAGATTCCTAGGGATTATCACAATGCTTAGCATAGAGTAGGTATCAGTAAAAGTTGGATAAAGTCAGTCTCCTTTACGTCAGTCTGTACCTACTCCCACCCTTGCTCACTTTTGAGTAATTATTGCAGGAGACCCCCTGAACTGCATATATACCTTTAGGCCAAAGACCAGCACAGAGGTCAGCCTACCTCTAAAGGACAGTCCATTGCAGAGCCCTCAAACAGCACTTTCCTCCTTTTTTTTTGTTTTTTTTTTTTTTTTTTTTTTTTTTTTTGAGAGGGAGTCTCGCTGTGTCTCCCAGGCTGGAGTGCAGTGGTGCTATCTTGGCTCACGTAAGCTCTGCCTCCCGGGTTCACGCCATTCTCCTACCTCAGCCTCCTGAGTAGCTGGGACTACAGGCGCCCACCACCATGCCCGGCTAATTTTTGTATTTTCAGTAGAGACAGGGTTTCCCGTGTTAGCTAGGATGGTCTTGACCTCCTGACCTTGTGATCCACCCTCCTTGGCCTCCCAAAGTGCTGGGATTACAGGCGTGAACCACCATTCCCACCCCCTACTTTTTATTTTATTTTATTTTATTTTATTTTTGAGATGGAGTCTTGCTCTGTCGCCCAGGCTGGAGTGCAGTGGCCGGATCATCTCCTGACCTCGTGATCCACCCGTCTCGGCCTCCCAAAGTGCTGGGATTACAGGCTTGAGCCACCGCGCCCGGCCCACCCCCTACTTTTTATTATATTTAGTCTAACCTTGTTGGCATGGACCTCAAGGCCATACACCTGACCACCCTCCCTTCTCTTTCTATAGTCTTAGATTCCAGCTCAGCTATCCTCTTCCCTCTATGGCAGCTTATGGTATCCAGCCTGCTGAGTGTACACCACAATCCTAGAGACATTTTAAACTACCACTGTATCCCACTTTACCCCACCATATATACAAGTAGAAGTTCAGCGCTACTAAATAGAGAGCCAGTCTTTGCAGGGTAATTTCAATAGAGTTCTCTATCTTTATTGATACGCCACTGCACACATGAGGGAAACAGTGCTTTTCTGGAAAAGATTGGAGTCCATCACATTTCAAATGGGGAAGTAAACCCTGATGTGGGCAAGGGACTCTGGCAGTCAGAGCAGCTGCAGTAGGGTTCAGAGGAACAATCCCTCTTCGTGGCAGGTTTTTGAGCAATGATTATCCCTTCTAGGTCTTTCACTTTGTTTTCCACTGTCAGAAGTTTTTTCAAAATTTTCTCTTGCAGACCCAAGGACAGGAAGATATTATTATTGTCTTGAATTAGGAGACCACTTCCTTCTGGGTTGGCTAGCAAAGCCTGAAAAATAGCTGAGCCCTTCTTGTAAAGTTTGTAGAGTGTGATTACAAACAACAATGTTTTCTAAAATGGAACAACAGAAGTTGAATGTTAGTTGCTACAGTTTTCTATCTATAAGAGAAAAACAAAACAGAAACTTAATAGTAACAGTAATTCCTCATTCCAATAACAAGTCTCCCATTTAGCAAAATATTTTCACATCTGTTTCATCTTTTGATTTTCACTGCAAACCACAGGTAGGCAGGTCAGGCAGGACTATTATTTGCATTTAATCAAGATTGTAATCATAGATAACCATTTTCTGAATGTCTGGAAGTTACTTTGCCTATGCATGACCTATTTATGCAGAAAAAACAGAACTAGATAACTATATACCTTCCAGTTTGAACTCTGTCATTGACCAAGGTTATATATTGGAAGTGGTAGAGCCAGGACAACAATCCAGAAATTTATACCTCCAAGTACACTTTAGGACATAATAGTCTGAAAAACTGGATTTCTTGGTCATAGAAAAGGTTCTTAAAATATACTAGGAGAGATCTGGGTACAATGGCACATACATGTAGTCCCAGCTACTAGGAAGGGTGAGGTGAGAGGATCACTTGAGCCCAGGAGTAGTGTGCTATGATGGCACCTGTGAATGGCTACTGCACTCCAGCCTGGGCAACATAGCCAGACCCTGTCTCTTAAACAAATTATATATATATATATTTTATTTATATAAAATAAATTTTAGGTGTGAACCACTGCATCCAGCACTTTGAGAGGCTGAGATGGGAGGATTGCTTGAGGCCAGGAGTTAAAGACCAGCCTGAGCAACATAGTGAATGTAGCAAGACCCTGTCTTTACAAAAAAGTTTTTAAAATTAGCCAAGCCTGGTGGTGCATGCCTATGGTTCCACCTGCTCAGGAGGCTAAGGCAGGAGGATCACCTGAGACCAGGAGTTTGAGGCTGCAGTGAGCTATGATGACACCACTGCACTCCAGTCTGGGTGACAGAGCAAGACACTGTCTCTAAAACATAAAAAAGAAATTAAAAAAAATAAAAGCATATGCCAGGCACGGTGACTCATGCCTGTAATCCTAGCACTTTGTGAAGATGAGGTGGGTGGATCACCTGAGGTCAGGAGTTCAAGAACAGCCTGGCCAACATGGTGAAACCCCGTCTCTACTTAAAATACAAAAAATTAGCTAGGCATGGTGGTACGCACCTGTAATCCCAGCTACTCGGGAGGCGGAGGAAGGAAAATTGCTTGAACCTGGGAGGCAAAGGTTGCAGTGGGCCGAGATCGCGCCATTGCACTCCAGACGGGGGGACAAGAGCGAGACTTCATCTCAAAATAAATAAATAAAAAATAAATGCATATGTATAGGACAGATTCTTGCTAGGATAAGAAAAAAAATCATCTTGTTCCTTATAACAACTAGCACCACTTTTTTTTTTTTTTTTTTTTGAGACAGAGTCTCTGTCGCCTAGGCTGGAGTACAGTGGCGCGATCTTGGCTCACTGAAACCTCCACCTCCCGGATTCAAGCAGTTCTCTTGGCTCAGCCTCCTGAGTAGCTGGGACTACAGGCATGTGCCACCACCACGCCTGGCTAATTTTTGTATTTTAAGTAGAGAGGGGGTTTCACGGTAGCACTACTTATTGAATATATGTGCTAAGATTTATATATATAATATCTCCTGTAATCCTCACAATACACATACATATGCGTGCGCACGTGCAAACACATATACACACACACATTCCTGTTCAAGATTTAGGCCAGTTGGTTTACATTAAATGAGATTTTGGAGAAGAACTGAATTTTAAATCCTAGAAATTCGGTTCCAACTCCAATTTTGCCAGCTCTTACAAACTATGTGAACCTGGGTGGGTGATAATCAAGTTCTCTCATCTACAAAATGGAGAAAATAATATCTGCCCTGACTACTATGCAGGATTGTGATGGTTTAAAATAGAAACGACCTGTGACCATAATTACTAAACAATAGTGACATATGAAAACAAGTAAATGCTAAAAAATGATCCAGTAACAACTTCTCTCTGCATTTATCAAGTAAACTTGCCACTCTTAAGAAAGCCATTTTAAAAGCCTGTCACCTTAAGTTTCCACTAAACCTCAGTGCACCTCAGTTTCTTCACTTGTCATGTGAAAATAACCTCTGTCCATTTCATGGAATTTTTGAGATTCTCAAAGCATTCGACTATATTGTATGTTAACTATTATTATTGGTGACTACACAGATGTAAAATCCTGTCTTTCACAATCCCAGTCAGTTAAATTCTTACTCCCCAAAGAACTCCTATATACTTTCAGAGCCTTATTTTGTTAAAACACAATAATGAGCACATTGTGATGACTTCACACATATGCCTTCTTATCAGTTACAGAACAATGGCATAGGAAGAAAGGCCATACTCATGATCCTAGCTATACTTTGTTGCCTATTCTAGAAACATAGTAGCACTCAAAGATGAATAAATGACCAAAACATTTTGAGGGTAAGGCTGTCTTTTCAGGTTACAAACATATTTGGTCTATTTTATTACAGAAGACAAGCCAAAGACAACTGTGAGAAAGAGCATTTTTATGCCCAAAGCCTAATTGATGGAGGTTTTCAAGGATAACCTACTTTCTGCCAACTTAAGAGACAAAGGTTTGCCTTGGCACATCTGCATGATCTTAAAACTGGTGGCAGCAATATGGGAGAGAATTAATCAAATTTCAATTTATAACTATAGAAATGTTTGTAACAAAAGAGTATAACCTGAATTGACCGAATACTTCGTTTCCATAAGGCATATATTCCTATTGCCAACAAAATCAAGAAAGAAATCCTCAAGATGATTTGCACAGCCAGAGCAAGATTATCTAATAGTCCCAAATTTGTTTGCTGAGGTGCACTAGTCTCTCCCAAAAAACTTGCTTGTATCCAATTCCACACTGTGCTCAGAGAATCTAAGAGGTTGTCCCAGTTAGAAGAGAAAGATGTTGACATTTTAATAAGTAGCAGCTCCAGGAACTACATGTGCAGAAGCTTCAGGAATCTAGATATCAGTTAGGGGTAGTGGCCTGGGGGCCCACATGTTCTGGAGCCATTGTGTGCTGTGCTTTGTGATGTCACTGTTCCAAAGGTCAGCTTGCTTCCCACTCACCCAACCAGTGAATCTTACTCAAAACCAACCAGGTACCGGCCTGGGTTTTCAGTTCATTCATATTGCTTTATCTGATCTTTGGCTAGTTCTGGCTCTAGCAAAGTGCTGTCCAGTACAACTTTCTGCAATAATGAAAATGTTCTTTATCTGCCATGTCCAATATGGTAACCACTAGTTACCTGAAATGTGAATAGTGCAGCAGAGATGGAATTTTGCATTTTAACTAAATTTGGCCAGGCACGGTGGCTGACGCTTGTAATCCCAGCACTTTGGGAGGCCGACACAGGTGGATCACTTGAGCCCAGGAGTTCGAGACCAACCTGGCCAACAAGGTGAAATCCTGTCTCTACTAAACATACAAAAATTAGCCTGGCATGGTAGTGCACACCTGTAGTCCCAGCTACTTGGGAGGCTGAGGCAGGAGAATCACTTGAACCTGGGAGGCAGAGGTTGCAGTGAGCTGATGTTGTACTCCAGCCTTGGTGACAGAATGAGACTCTGTCTAAAAAAAAAAGTTAAATAGCCACCTGTGGCTAGTGGCTTCTCTCTTATTTAGTGTAGATCTACATTTCCAACAATTCATCACATGAACAGCAGCTGTTTTCACATAATAAAAAAAGCTGAGGTGTATTGAGGTTGAATGGAAATGTGAGGAGATAGGATTTTTTATTTTTATTTTTTTGAGCTGGAGTGCAGTGGCATGATCTCAGCTCACTGCACCCTGTGCCTCCTAGGTTCAAGCGATTCTCCTGCCTCAGCCTCCTGAGTAGCTGGGATTACAGGCTTGCGCCACCACGCCTGGCTAATTTGTTATATTTTTAGTAGAGATGGGGTTTCACCATGTTGGCCAGGCTGGTCTAGA
>NW_012117365.1:1883399-1898391 GCF_000951035.1 Colobus angolensis palliatus
GGCTAATTTTTAAATTTTTAGTAGAGATGGGGTTTCACCATGTTGATTAGGCAGGTCTTGAACTCCTGAGCTCATGATCCACCTGCCTCCGCCTCCCACAGTGCTGGGATTATAGGCATGAACCACCATGCCTGGCCTTCAGTTCACCTTTAATAGTGGCATCCACCCACTCATCTGTCAGTCACTTCTACTCAGTAGTCGCATCATGCCCTATTAGGACTTACTGACTTATGCAATGCCTACTTTCAAGCCTTTGATCAATTCTTTTTTTTGAGACAGAGTCTCACTCTGTTGCCCAAGCTGGAGTGCACTGGTGCGATCTTGGCTTACTGCAACCTCTGCCTCCTGGGTTCAAACTATTCTCCTGCCTCAGCCTCTTGAGTGGCTGAGACTAGGCACGCGCCTCGCCTGGCTAATCTCTGCATTTTTAGTAGAAACGGGGTTTCACCATGTTGGCCAGGCTGGTCTCGAACTCCTGATCTCAGCTGATCCTCCTACCTTGCCCTCCTAAAATGCTGGGATTATAGGCATGAGAAATAGCACCTAGTCAGCCTTTGATAAATTCTTACAGGTTTTTCATTGCCTTTCAAACAAAATCCAAAATCTGTAACGTGGCTAACAGGGCACTAAAATGCCTGGTCCCTGCTTGCGTACCAAGTTTTCTCTTCCTCTGCCATTTGTTCTTTCAACTCCAGCTATAGTAGTCTTATCAATGCGACCAACACACCAAGCTGTTGAACCACAAAGCCTTGGCACATAATTGGATTACGATTACTCGCATTCTTTGCCTGGCTTCCCTGTCCTCCCCCAGGTTGGAGTTCAGTGCCTATTCACAGGTGTGATTATTGCACACTACAGCCTCTAACTCCTAGGCTCAAGTGATCCTCCCACCTCAGCCTCCCAAGTAGCTGGCACTACAGGTTATTGCCTGGCTAACTTCTATTGATTCTTAATGAAGCTTTTGCTGTCCTTTTTTGGTCCACTTCTCACAAGCCCCGCTATTCCCCCCGTTTAAAAATAAAAGCACTTTTACTTATGTGTACTGTTTTAATGTCTGTCTTCCCTATTGGATTTTTTTTTGAGGGGGTGAGGTTGGAGGGGTACAGGGTCTCACTCTGTTGCCCATGCTGGAGTACAGTGGCCTGATCTCAGCTCACTGTAACCACTGCTTCCTGGATTCAAGCAGTTCTCCTGCCTTAGCCTCCCTAGTAGCTGGGATTACAGGCACGCACGCCACCATGGCCCAGATAATTTTTGTATTTTTAGTAGAGACAGGGTTTCACCATGTTGACCAGGCTGGTCTCAAACTCCTGACTTCAAATATCCACCTGCCTCTGCCTCCCAAAGTGCTGGGATTACAGACATGAGTCACCACCACCAGTCCCCTATTGGATTCTTAAATCTCTATGATGCAGGAAAGAGTCTTGTTCAACACTTACCACCCAGGGGCTAGCAGATGGTATATGCTTTCTAAATATTTGGCTTCTTAACCATTTAGATAGCTTTCCTGGTCTTTTTTTTTCAGGCTATACCTGCCAAATACATGTTGACAGATTTTTAAATCTCTTGCCTATCCTGGTTACCTTCCTCAGAGTGAATCAAACCTCCAAATGCAGTCTGTCACAGAAACCACTCCTGCAGGAGTAGACCAAGGTCACAGAGGGATAGGCCACTCTTTCTAGACACAGTTCTATATAATAGGGTATAAAATCAGTAGTATAAAGCCAGGAGGTATCACAGTTTACCTTGGGGTAGGAGGTGAGGAGGAGCAACGTTTCTGAGTTTTAGAAGTTTCTGGCCAGGTGCAGTAGTTCATGCCTGCAATTCCAGCACTTTGGGAGGCTGGAGTGGGAGGATTGCTTGGGCTCAGGAGTTCAAGATCAGCCTGGGCAACCTAATGAGATCTCGTCTCAAAAAATAACAAAAACGAGTAAGTAAAAGTTTCAGAAAACTTGCCTTTTTCGTAGCTTTCGTGTTATTCACAGAAAAAAATATGCACCAGTTTCCCATCTCTATATTCAAAAATGAAGAAATGTCAACACCATGACTGTGGAGTTTGAGTTGAATAACCTGGCTTTCACCTACACTTCAAATTGTATTTCCCACTATTCACCTTCACAAACACATTACAGAACTGTGGTATTTTTGGTACTTCAAATACCACCTGCAACTTTCCATCTGTTATTCCTTTATACTAAATGTCCCTCTCTGACATTCTTCCAGTCAGAAGAGATTGGAAACTGGGCTCCATCTCTATTTGTGCCAGCCAGGCAAGATGCTTTGTCAAAAGCTTTGTCAAGATGCTTTGTCTCAAGTACTTTGTCAGATAAGGATAATAACCAGCACCTACTTCATTGGATTATGAAAATTCAACAAGATAATTTTATGTAAAATGCGAAAAAGCATCACCACCCTGAATTCTCACAGTACTTCCCACTTCAGGCCAGTGCTTCTAGAACTTTTCTGTGCCTAAGAATCACCTGGAGATCTTACTAACACGCACATTTGGGTCCAGTAGGTCTAGAGTAGGGCCTGAAATTATGCATTTTTATTAGTAACAATCTCCTAGGTGATGCCCATACTGCTGGCCCACTACCACACTTTAAGTAACAATGATTTGAGAAACTCCAGCCCTCCCTTCACCTTGTGAAAGCTTCTTGATGGCCCTGACAATTTTCCTCGTCTCCCATTGCACCTGGAATTGTATCTTTTTAAATGTGTGTACTTAAATATTTGGTGAATGACTATGTCTTAGGCAGTTCAGCTCAGTAGGCTATTTGGGACTGAGAAAGGATAGATTGAGCATGGAATACCCCGAGGAAGGCTAATAAAAAACTTTCTTCTCCACAGTTTCTTGCCCTTTTTCATACATGGGCTCATGAAAATGGGAAAAACACTGAAGCAAGAGAATTCTGGGTACAGGCAAGAATAGAAGCGTCTGGAAGTCTTCATTCCTACTTACCATTTGGAGGCACTCTTGAATTGAAAAAGCTTTGAAAACAAAGTCAGTGCTTTCAGGTCTGTGCCAGCGTTGGGACAAATTCCAGAGATAATCAAGTTAAAATGATTACTACAAGCTAAAAAAAAAAAACTCTTTGCCCTGTATTATCATATAGTCATTCATGCTGGTTTAAACATAAAAGTCTTTTTTTTTTTCTTTTTTTTTGAAACGGAGTCTTGCTCAGTTGCCCAGATTGGAGTGCAGTGGCACGATCTCAGCTCACTGCAACTTCCGTCTCCAGGGTCCAAGCGATTCTCCTGCCTCAGCCTCCTGAGTAGCTGGGATTACAGGCATCTGCCACCACACCTAGCTAATTTTTGTATTTTTAGTAGAGATGGGGTTTCTCCATGTTGGTCAGGCTGGTCTCAAACTCCTGACCTCAGGTGACCTACCCGCCTCGGCCTCCCAAAGTGCCAGGATTATAGGTGTGAGCCATCGCACCCAGCCAAAAGTATTTAATAAAGATCAAATGATGCAAACTGCTCTAACTGGGATAGACAGTGATCTTAGGATCAATTACTTAGGCTTGTACTTGAACGATTTATTTTTGAGACAGTCTTGCTCCGTCACCCAGGCTGGAGTGCAGTGGTATGATCTCGGCTCACTGCAACATCCACCTCACGGGTTCAAGCGATTCTCCTGCCTCAGCCTCTCGAGTAGCTGAGACTACAGGCGTGTACAATCATGCCCAGCTAATTTTTTGTATTTTTAGTAGAGACGGGGTTTCACTGTGTTAGCCAGTTTGCTCTTGACCTCCCAACCTCATGATCTGCCCACCTCAGCCTCCAAAAGTGCTGGGATTACAGGCGTGAGCCACCGTGCGCGGCCTAATTGGGCTCTTAAAATCTGGGTTTAATTTCACTGTGAATGGCCTCACTTGGTCCTTCCAGGGGCTACAAGTTCTTTGTGGTTGAATGGATATAGTTCAGTCTTAGATAAATTAGCTTTTTCTTATTCTGGACTAACCATCTCTCTAGTATGAGGAATTTTTACTAGGCCTACAGGTGCTTCTCATGATCAAATCACAAAAAGGGACCTTTCACCTATACCCCCTCCCTTCATAAGTGAGGAAATTCAAGTCACTGAAGAATTAGCTGGATTCCAAAGAAACAATAGTGGTCTCAGTCTCTAAGATCCTTGTTTCTGCCACTTCTTTCAACAGTCTTACTCAGATCATTCCAATTTCTCAGAATCCTCTGTTACCTACTGGGATCTGAGACAAGAAATGACTTGGTTATGGGGGTGCTTTAGACTCAGGGTAAGGTGACAGAATGAAATTCCTGAAGAGCTGACAAAACAAGAAAATAAGGTTTAAGGGTCAGAGAAAAGATCTTGAAAATCTAACCACAATAGGCCGGGCACGGTGGCTCAAGCCTGTAATCTCAGCACTTCGGGAGACCAAGGCAGGTGGATCACGAGGTCAGGAGTTCAAGACCAGCCTGGCCAAGATGGTGAAACCCTGTTTCTACTAAAAACACAAAAAATTAGCCAGGCGCGGTGGCACACGCCTGTAATCCCAGCTACTCTGGAGGCTGAGGCAGAGAATTGCTTAAACCTGGAGGGGCAGAGGTTGCAGTGAGCCGAGATTGCCCCACTATACTCCAGCCTGGGCGACAGAGCAAGACTCAATTGCGGGGAAAAAAAAAAAAAAAAAAATTCTAACCACAAGGATGATAAAGAGATGTTAGTTGCTTGAGTCACTTCATATCTAGCTAATGAAAGTGGTTGAAAACTTCACAAGGAACAGGAAATAAAACTGTATTAAAAGGACGTCCTATAGTCTAATAAAATTCAACACATCTAAAAGCCAAACTCACCTTGGTTTCCATTATCTTCCCAATCAATCCTCCTTTGTATACCTACCTCAAATGGTTGCATCAGTACCAAATCTTTTCCTTGACTCTCCAAACCCCCAAAGTCCTGTCTCCTTAAATATTTCAATTTCATCTACTCTGCCCTCTGCTGCATCAGTACATACACTCACCAAGCTTGCCTCAATTACTTCTGTTTCCAATTTCAGCTCCTCAAATCAAGTGAGCACTCCACACTTCCAGTGATATATGCCTATAGACTCAAGTCCAAATTCCTTAGTGTTCATGATTTAGTTCATGCTGTCTCTTCAATGATGTCATTCTCTTGTTCCCCTTTTATTGCCAGCATATCAAATTATTTGTAGTTTCCTAGAAACATGCCCTCTGAATTTGCTATGTCCTTCATGTTCTGGTTGGCATATCCTCTCCTTTCTACTCGGACAACATCTGGACATCCTCTGGGAGCTATCTTCACTCCCACAGCTAATTACTCAATCTCAGAACCTTCTTCCACAAAAACAAAAATTTTAAGATAAAAAGAACCTTGTTCTGGGATGGGCGTGGTGGCTCACACCTGTAACCCAGCACTTTGGGAGACCGAGGTAGCAGAATAACTTGAACTCAGGAGGGGGAGGTTGCAGCGAGCCGAGACTGCACCATTGCACTCCAGCTTGAGCAACAAGAGTGAAACTCCGTCTTAAAAAAAAAAAACAAAAAACAAACAAACAAAAAACAAAAAAACAAAAAAAACCTTGTTCTGAATGATTTAGTTAATAATAAAAAAATTACTGGGGTAAAATGTGAGTGGCATATTTCAGAAAATACAAGTGCAATTTCGGTTTACACGTGGCATGAAAACTCATTATGAGTAAACAACAAATGGGTGAAAAATTGTAATTTATTGAAACTCAACTCAAAAAATATAAGATGCTGTAGTGTACAATATATTACACAAAGCACCCTCAGGTGCACATTCAAGTCAAGTAAGAACTCCATATCCCTTTCCCTAACCCTCCCACCCTGGGACCTTAGTATTTGTTCCATATACAATCATGCACACTTAATTTGAAAAAGGAAGCCCCAGTATATTTTGATGTATTAATTAGCACCAAACAAGAGTACAGTTCTTTTTTTTTTTTTTTTAATAAACAAAAAAACCCAATCATTAAACCAACTGGAGAGCTAATGGATTCAGCCAATACTGCTGACATAGATATTATACATTCATGTAAATACACAGCCTATTCTACCTAAACAACGGTGTGGCTGCTTCTCAGCCTTTGTTCGAGTTGGCAAATGTCCCCATGTTGCAGTGTTGGAGCCAGTCTGTTACTAAAACAAAACTGCTACTTATGAACTTCCTACACAAAGCTCATCTGTCTTTTTTGTTGGAAATAAGTCTAAAATTGGTGTGGAAAACTTAGATCTTTCAAGAACCACCACTGGGCGAAGATAATGAAGCTGTTTTAAGGCAAGCTCTCCACAGTCTGTTAATGCTTTGTCCAATACGACCCTCAGGTTTTCCAAGGAAGGAACTGTTGTTGTTTCAGCTACTATTAAAGGTGGGATTGCAGTCAGGTTCTCATGAATTGTAGAGTCACTGGAAGAATGAGGTATGTCAACTTCAGGTTCATTGTCACTCACCATATTATTTGCCACAACGTTCCCTGTTAAATCATTACTGGACTGTGAAGAATTATTTAATGTTAAGTGCTCTGAAGGCTCCCAATCATCAAAATCATCTTCTTTCTCTTCACTTTCCTGAATAAATTTCAGAAATGAAGATTCAAATCCCATAGGTTTGTAGGTCTTCAAATCAAATGACCGGGGCTGTGAATGTTTCCTAAAATTCTCTTTTGGGATGTGGGTTGGATTTTTTACAGTGTTTTCTTGCCCTGAACCATGTTGCCTAGTTTCTGATTCTTTGATCCTTGGTAAAGGCAGTTGGAAACTTGTGAAATAAGTCCCACTTTCAGTCCCATTGGGATTAGGTATGGAATTTTCTATTTTACAAGGAGGAGGAGGCTGAACTATATTACACTGTTCCAGGGAAGTGGTTTCTGAACTATGGTTACATTTCAAAGTTCCCCTGTAAAGCAGAGTATCTGCATCAAATACTGAGCTGCTTTCTATGCACCCTTTCTGACCTCCATCCCTTTCACTTGAATGACAGGAATCAGTGTTCTGGATGGGTGCACTACTGTCACCCGGGGAATGGCTGTGTTCTGTGTGCTCTGATTCACAGCTTCTATTTTCTTCTTTCTTTATACAAGTATCTGCTTCAGAAGGGGGTTCCTCCTTAATTTTGGTACCGTACTTAACACAAACAACAAGGTTCTCCATCTGTTGCTCTAAATAGGCACTACTCATCTGATGAGTGCGTTTGTAATGCCTCACAATGCTGCTCTCCAACTTCACCACAGATAAGCATCCTTGAACCATGCAGGGGTACTGTGTGTGCTCAGAGTGCTCCACACACATATGGAGAGCCTCAGCTCTGGTTTTAAAACTTATTGGGGCTTTCTTTTCTTTGATTAAGCCACATTTTTTAGCTTTAGCATTAAATGATCTCCTGGTGGTCTGATGTTCATGCCCCTGAGTGTCAGCTGTTTGACATACCTTTTCACTCCTTAGTAGTCTCTCATTTGCTACTTTCTGGCTTCTAAACAAATCATCATAATAATCTTTATGTCGGTAATATACATGTTGTGAGTAATTACTGCGATGGGTGAAAATCTGGCCACAGCCATTAAGATCACAATGAATTTCATAATCTGAATGTATTTCCCCTTCAATATTATGCTGTTCCATCAAGTGGTGCTTCAACTTGTTGAATGTATAAAAAACAGCAGGGCACTGAGGCTGGTTACAAGAAAACCTTGCTGCAGATTCAGCTTCGGAAAGTACTTTAGGCTCTTCAGTATGGTCTAGGTTATGAGAGTCACTACAGTGCTTAGCAAGAGCTTTGGAACACAGGAAGCGTTTATTACATTCCTTATATTTGCAAGCAAATATCTTTTTACATTTGACAAGTTCCCTTTTGGTTCTTGCTTTGTCTTTCTCTAAACATAACTGTTCTTTGTTGTACTGATGTACAGTTCTGTAATGGCGAATTAAGCCTTTTAGATTGGTGAATGAGGAGTTGCAAGTTTTATGGATACAATGGAATGGTTTGTGGTATTTATTCAAAATATAACACAGATTTCCTTTAGCAACAGTTCGCCTGCTACCTCTGCCCTCTCTTCCTTCTTGTTCTTCTCTATGGCTGCCTATTGGTGATGAAATGTCAGATGTTTTACTTTCTGTTTCTTCACAAGATGATTCCAAATCTGTTTCAGAACTGCATTCATCCTTCTTAGGATGACAGTGTGGTTTCTCGGAGTTACTGTTGGGATCACCTCCAAGTTCTGCAGAACAATCACCTTTCAACCTATCTACTGAACATGGGCCTTCATGATCACACTTTTCATTATCTAATAGTTTGTGAGTTGCTCTGTCACTGCCAATTTGATGTTTATTTTTATAATGAATCCTAAGGTGTGTTTTTCTTGTAAATGACCTTTGGCAAATATGACATTGAAATGGGGAATACCGATGTTGGAACATGGTTAACTGAAGGACTTTTTCTTTTGAATAATTATGCTTTTTAAGATAATGCATTAACAGAGCCTCTCTGGTCACAAATTCATATTTGCATCCTTGAAGCTCACAGAAAAACGGCTTAGCCGCCAACTGTGCAAGGTACTGACTTGGCATATTTTCATCTTGATTCTGAAAATTAAGGTCTGAGATAGATGAAACTGATTGAAGAGACTTAGCACCACTGGATGGGTACGCCTGCAATGACCCTGAGAAAGAGCCATGTGTTATTGAGTTTTTCAAGCTTAAATGTTTCAAGCGTAACAGAAGTTCCAACATGGTATCCTCTGTACAGGGCCTTTTAGAAGCACAAATGGAGGATTCTGAGGAATAACCTTGATGTTCTCGTTTACATTTAATGTGAATATTGTGATCTAGACCTTCATCTGGGGAGTCACTGTTTGTATCTGAGCTGGGTTTAGGTTCTGTATCCAACTTTTCTGTTGTCTGATTATGTTCATTACCCAAAGAGGGAAACAGATCTTTCGTCTTTATCTTTTTGGGCTTGAAATGGTATGGATGAACCTTCCGTAAATGTTTCTGCATTCCTCTTGCATTTTTGTATGTGGAACCACAGCCATCAAAACCACAGGTAAACTTAGTCCCGTCAAAACAAACTGCCATACTGGAACATTTTTCTTTTAAACTGGAGGGCCCAAAGACTTTCTCATTAGATAACAATATATCCTGCATGGTTTCAGAGTGATCTAGTGTGTCAATTAACTCTTCATTCATTGAAGCTGAAGAGCTATGACTTAACTGATCACTAGAATTACTGTCACTGTTTTCTTTCAGGTTTTCTGCAGTTTCTGTATCTATTTGAGAATTAGCTGATTCTGCACAGAAAAGATCTTCAGGTAAATGTGATTTATCAGTTTGGTTAAGTAGATGGGGCTGATTAACACAATCTTGCTTTTCACCTGTTGCAGACTCCTCAAGTTTCACTGATTTCTTTATGTCACCATTTGAATTTTCAACATTATGCATTGAGAGGTGATTCTGGTATTCAATTTTGGAGTAATAGAACTTTTTACAGCCAAGAAAGTTGCACGTGTAAGATGCATCCCTAAAGTGTTGTGCTTCATGGTGGTAAAGCTGTCCCAAGTCACTGAAAACAATATTACAGCCATTTAATTCACATTTATAACGCAGATCATCATGCTTTTGTTTATGGTTAAGTAGTTCATTTACTGATCCAAACCTAGCATAGCAATCTATAGATACACACATATAAGGTTGAGGCCCACAATGCACTTGTTCATGCTCCCGAAGGTGAAAAGCAGACATAAAATGTCGTCGACAGTAAGTACACTTCTCTCTTCTATTTTTCATATCCAAGTAGTGCTTGGCATTTTCATCATTATTTTGGTGTTCAGCTTTAAGATGCACACTTAAGTATTTAAATTGCTTAAACACACGGGAACAGTCTGTACCAGGACATGGATACAAATCTCTGTCTTGCAGGTGGCAATCTTCTAATTTGCTGAATGTGACATATTCATGAGACTCTCCTTTGGCTTGTTCATTCAATGAATGGTTTTGCTCTGGGATTGCAGAGGGGCTCTTGGGACAAATACCCTTTTGAGAGCCTTTCAACAGTAATTTCTTTTTAGAGCGGTCCCTTCTGCTTGGTGGCATTTTAACATGCTCCATCACATGAGGAACAAACATTTCTTTTCTCTTAAATTTTTTAATACAAACTGGACAGGTGTAAATTCCATCTTCCATATGCATCTTAGAATGATGAAGAATTCTAGCCTCTATACATTCCCGCTTACATAACAAACAGAAAAACTTATACTGAAGCCACCTCTGATATCTTTCAGAAGAGCCAATGGGTTTTTTGTCTCTTTTCTCCTTATGCTGATCTGTCAAATCTCTTCTTCTATATTGTTTATCTTCTTTACCTTCATCATAGTCACTGAGAAATGACTCTAAAACATCTGTGTCATTAATGGACATTTCATAGCCACTTAAATCATCATCAGAATCTGAGGCTTCTTGTCCTAAAAGTTGGTGGCAGTGTCGTTTTAAAGTTTTCCAGTCCCAAAACTCAGGATCAAAAGGCCAGTGGGCTTTTAAAGCTAGTAAGAGCTCACATCGAAGAGAATTTGGAACCGGTGCATTTTCTTCATCAAATTTTTGATCTGGTTGCAAATACAGTTCTTCTAACATATTAAATCCATCCAAACTGGGTTCAATTAAGAATTCTGTAAGCTGACAGGCTCGTCTAACTTCTAAATCTTCTGGTAAAAGACAGGCAATTGTTTTACAAACTGATGCCTTCATTTCCTCATCTTCACTTGATCTGAGTTGAAGAGCTCTGACACACAGTAAAATTGACACCCCAAGACCAGCATCTTGTGCCTGTAAGTAAAACAGGATAAAAAAATTTTTTTTTTTGCATACAGAAAGATTATATAACTTTCACTGATACGAAATTTTAGGTTGTAAAAACTTTTAGAGTTCCTAAATTTTATCTTAAATCTTTCTTCATGAAAGATACATTTAGATATTTCTTGTCTCAACATGCAAAGAACTGAATTAGATGCTACAACTATGAACAATGTACATTTACTAGGTACTGTGTGTTAAAGCAGTTCCTTACTTTCAAGGAATTTATCTGCACCCTGAATGCATAAACAATAAATGCATGTGAATCCAAAGAAATTCAGGATAAGTAAGGTCACTGGAGGATTCAAAAATAGAATGATGTTGAGTAGAGGGGCAGTGTTTAAAAAGGCAGCAACCGGAAACACAGGTCTAGATGTGTCTAAGATTAAATTCAATTGAAGAAATTCTCTGGCCGGGCGCGGTGGCTCATGCCTATAACCCCAGCACTTTGGGAGGCCAAGGCAGGCATTATCACCTGAGTTTGGGAGTTCGAGACCAGCCTGACCAACATGGAGAACCCCTGTCTCTGCAAAAAGTACAAAATTAGCCAGGTGTGGTGGTGCATGCCTGTAATCCCAGCGACTCGGGAGGCTGATGTTCAAAGAACCCAGGAGGTGGAGGTTGCAATGCGCCGAGATCACGCCATTGCACTCCAGCCTAGGCAACAAGAGCGAAACTCCGTCTCAAAAAAAAAAAAAAAAAAAAAAAGCTGGGTGCGGTGACTCAAGCCTGTAATTCCTGCACTTTGGGAGGCCGAGATGGGTGGATCACAAGGTCAGGAGATCAAGACCATCCTGGCTAAAACGGTGAAACCCTGCCTCTACTAAAAAATACACAAAACTAGCCGGGCGAGGTGGCAGGTGCCTGTAGTCCCAGCTACTCGGGAGTCTGAGGCAGGAGAATGGCGTCAACCCGGGAGGCGGAGCTTGCAGTGAGCTGAGATCCGGCCACTGCACTCCAGCCTGGGCGACAGAGCGAGACTCCATCTCAAAAAAAAAAAAAAAAATTCTCTGCATCATGAACACTTGGATTTTTCAAAACTTTAAAGATAAAATAAATGATCCTTTCCATTTCCTCCTGAAAGAATTTAGTAATTTATCATCACCATCACAGGTGTACTGAATCTCAGCTTTCCAGGGAGAAAAGAGAAATCAGAAAATCTTGCTACGGCAGCAGGTTCTCAGAAACTAGTTTAAAATTAGGAAGACCTGGTCATGTGTGATAAAAGCTTGGTACATACAAGATAACTCTTTTTATCTGAGAGGCTGAAATGTGAAAATGACATGAAAAAAGAAAAGCAAAATATGTCAGAGTGGCTTAAAACGCACTGCTAAGAGCAGAGACTTTAGAATCAGACTGTGACTGCCTTTGAACCCCAGCTTCACAACAAGTAACAGGTTCTCAACCTCTAAACTTCTGTTTCCTTATTGGTAAAATGATAACAGTAATGGTAATACCAGATTTTCCTCCTCCTAAGGTTATAAAGATGAAATAGTAACACTAGCACATTGTAACTGTTCAACAGAATACGATGTAAAATAACGGAGTAAATTCCACTGTTTAAATCAGTCAACAATTTGCCAGGCATTTAATTCTGTGTTGGGCATCATTCATTTTAAATGCTGGGAACACAAAGAAATCACTGTCATTGATTTACAGAACCCCTACTACAACTTAGGCACTTATTTGAAATAAACTTTTTTGCACATATCCTCATTTTATAGACAAAAAATCCCCAACACTCAGAAGGTTAAGTTGCCCAGTGTCATCGACTAGTGAGCAGATGAGCAAGGACTTAAAAGCATTTAGGCCGGGCACGGTGGTTCACACTTGTAATCCCAGCACTTTGGGAGATCGAGCTAGGCACATCACTTGAGGCATGGAGTTTTAAGACCAGCATGGCCAACATGGCAAAACTCCATCTCTAATAAAAATACAAAAAATTAGCCAGGCGTGGTGATGCAGGCCCAAAGTCCCAGCTACTCAGGAGGCTGAGGCATTGAGAATCCCTTGAGCCCGGGAAGTAGAGGTTACAGTGAACCAAGATCATGCCACTGCACGCCAGCCTGGGCAATAGAGTGAGACTTCGTCTCCAAAAAAATAAAATAATAAAATAATAAAATAAATAAAATAGGCCGGGCGCGGTGGCTCAAGCCTGTAATCCCAGCACTTTGCGAGGCCAAGGCGGGCAGATCACAAGGTCAAGAGATTGAGACCATCCTGGCTAACACGGTGAAACCCCGTCTCTACTAAAAAATACAAAAAACTAGCCGGGCGAGGTGGCGGGCGCCTGTAGTCCCAGCTACTTGGGAGGCTGAGGCAGGAGAATGGCGTAAACCCGGGAGGCGGAGCTTGCAGTGAGCTGAGATCCAGCCACTGCACTCCAGCCCGGGCGACAGAGCGAGACTCCGTCTCAAAAAAAATAAAAAAAATAAAAAATAAATAAATAAATAAATAAAATAAAAATTTGGCCTCAAGAGTAGAAGAGATATGGACTGGTAGGTGGAAAGGGAGTGAGTGAGTGTAGAAGCCCTTGCAAACTGAGACTCCAACATTTTTTTCCTTTAAAACTAGTCAAGTGTAATAGTGAGAAGGGGAAAAAGAGTAGAACAGAGTTCAGTCTGTAACTGACTGCGAACCATCAATTGAGATAACTGTCTACCTTTCAGACGAGCCGAGACTAGCTTTTTTGAAAGAGAGGCATTACTTAGCCTGTATCAGCTAGGATCTGGTTCTGTTATGAATGGCAGACATCCCACAACAGTAGTGGCCTAAAGAATATAGAAGTTTCTCCCTCTCATTTGGAATGTAGTCCAAGTAAACAGGCCATGTTGCTTCAGTGGCTCCACAGGACTAGACCATGGGTCTCTTGACTTATTAGGATGATGTGATACAAGTTTATCATTTGTAAGTAAGAGCAGAGAGGACTTGGGGAAAGTCAGCTAAATGTTAAAATAATTCAGGTTCTCCACAAGTTATTAACTCCTTTTGGAAGACTGTGAGGTGGACAGCAAAGAATGGCCATTCTTTCTTCAACAGCCTAATCTGGTTGGGATGGTAACATTTGAAAAATCACTAACAACACTTTTCAAAGAAAAGTAACCAGAAATACCATTATATATTCTGAACAGATAGGCCAAAAAGTTACTGAAAGGAGTAGTGAATACATTTGGAATCAGGATATGGAATGTGGAGCTGAATTTTGAAGAAATTGGTGGGTCTTAAACTAGGAAGGTGAGGGATCAAGAGTGACTTGGCACATTGATGCAAGCGCATAGGATGTAGCCAAGTCATTTAACCTTTGTTTCTTTTCTTTTTTCTTTTTTTTTTTTGAGACAGAGTCTCACTCTGTCGCCCAGGCTGGAGTGCAATGGTGTGATCTTGGCTCATTGCAACCTCTGCCTCCCAGGTTCAAGCGGACAGGTGTGGCAGCTTACACCTATAATCCCAGCACTTTGGAAGGCTGAGGTGGGAGAATTGCTTGAGGCCAGGAGTTGAGAACCAGTCTGGGCAACAAAGCAAGACCCTGTATCTACCACTGCTCCCCGCCAAAAAAGAAAAAAACTACATGCCTGTAGTCTCAGCTACTCTGGAGGCTGAGACGGGAGAACTGCTTGAGTCAAGGAGTTCAAGGCTGTAATGAGCTATGATCACACCACTGCACTACAGCCTGGGCAACAGAGCGAGACTCTGTCTCAAAAAAAAAAAAAGAAAATAGACGCAAAGACTGAGTGTAGCTTTCTAGGACCTGAGAACAGACCCTGACTGGCAGCCAGCCAGAAAACAGAGACCTTAGTCCTGCAATCACAGGAACTGAAATCTGTCAATGATAAGAACAAGCTTTGAAGTGGATTTTCCACAGAGCTTCTGATAAGAACTTAGCCTAGCCAACTACATTTTAGCCAATGTGATAATCTTAGAAGAGAATCCTGCCACATTGTGCTGGATTTCTGATTTATAAAACTGAACTAATAAAAATGGACATTGTTTTAATATTCATTTTTGTGATATGTTATTCAACAATAGAAAATTAGTACCTTTATTAAAGATTTAAACAAAACAAAATGTTCTAATGGCCAATTATAAAGTAATTGTTTAAATGGGCAAGTTCTATAGTTACCTTGAAATGTTCTTTTTTTTTTTTTTT
>NW_012117365.1:1898856-1901778 GCF_000951035.1 Colobus angolensis palliatus
CTCCTGACCTCATGATCTGCCCGCCTTGGCCTCCCAAAGTGCTGGGATTACAGGCGTGAGCCACCGAGCCTGGCCTCTTCTAGCACTTCTTTAATTTTCTCCAACAGTCAAAAATCTTTTGGGGTCAAGATTAATAAGTAAGTTAAAGAATAACAGCTGCAAAGTTTAAAACATTTTTACTTTTTACTGTGGTTTGTAAATGTCTCTGAGGGAAATTTCTAAAAGAATAAAAAATGTTCTGAGTGACAGTTACATAGGTTTTTGTTTTTGTTTTGTTTTGTTTTTTGAGACAGGGTCTCATTGTGTCACCGAGACTGGAATGCAGTGTTGTGATCTTGGCTCACCATAACCTCCACCTCCCAGGCTCAAGCAATTCTCCTGCCTCAGCCTCCAAAGTAGCTGGAATTACAGGCGCCCACCACCATGCCCGGCTAATTTCTGTATTTTTAGTAGAGACAGGGTTTCACCAGGTTGGCCAGGCTGGTCTCGAACTCCTGAGCTCAAGTGATCCACCCGCCTCAGCCTCCCAAAGTGCAAGGATTACAGGCTTGAGTCACTGTGCCTGGCCTCTTAAAATGTTCTTAATGTGACAGGAGACACAACTTCATTCACAGTAATTAGAAATAATTACCACCTAACTTGTTCGGCCATCAATTTGTTTCTGATTAATTATAGGAAGTCAATCTGGAGAAGCAGTCATATGTGGTCAATTCCATTAATCTTATTAAAACCCATTATTTCTTATCTTCCTTTAAAGGGAATTTCCTGAGACATTATCTTCTCATGCATTTCTTTCCTCCAGCTACAGTTAGCAGAGAAGGCATAAAGTACTCACTTCAGTTTGTATAACTCTAATGAGGCAAAATAAATGCTGCTGAGTTTTAGCTATGACACCAAACTGACGACAGCGCTCCAAAAAAGTATCTAAAGAAGGGTCAATTCTTCTTTGCAGTTTACTCCAAAAGAGAGTCAGTTCCCTATAAAAAAAGAAGATCACGGTAAAACATTTAAAGTAACTGATATTTGCTGCCCTGCCCCCGGCAACCCAATTTTTTGATCTGTAGAAAGCTGACAGTAGAGAAAACAAAAACTAGATTAAAAACTATCTATATTCACCACTGCTTTCTCCCAAACTGGTAAAAATATTAAGAATCCTCCATAATGATTCCCTGACTTCTCTTGTGTTTGGGGGGAAAAATAAAAACAAAACACTACTTCCTTTATGGTGACATTTTAAAAAAACTTATTTAGATCCCTTGTTGTTCTAAAAGGTTTTATCCTTCACACTGATAATTATTATACTGATTGAATTAAGCCCTGTCCTAATGGGCAGAGATAATCAGACATCACTAAACTAACAACAAAATATATATACAACAAATGGATACTCTAATTGTACACTTCTATACAGTGATCTTAAGGGCCCTTTCCAGATCTAAAATACCAGGATGCTACTTAGAGCCTGTAGTTTGGAATGTTTAAATACTTCCAGTGAAATAAGTAAAATGGCACTTTTTGGAAATGGCTAAAATACAGGAATCTCACAAAGATTTATCATGGAAACAAAAGGAAAGCTTGAAAATAATAAATTAAACAAAAACATTTAAAGAATAAAACACTCAAGCAAAAAAGCATTAGAAACTCAAAAATGCCAAGAATAGAAATGCTAATGAGAATGTAAAATGTGAATGCAAGGAAAGCTAATAGTGAAAATAAAAAGAATGTTATCACTTCTAATAGCAAAACTAAAAAGAGGCCAGGCATGGCAGGTGGCTCACGCCTGTAATCCTAATATTTTGGGAGGTGAAGGGGGACAGATCACTTGAGGTCAGGAGTTCGAAACCGGGCTGGCCAACATGGTGAAACCTCCTCTCTACTAAAAATATAAAACTTAGCTGAGCGTGGTGGTGGATGCCTGTAATCCCAGCTACTTGGGAGGCTGAGAACAGGAGAATCGCTCGAACCCAGGAGGTGGAGGTTGCAGTGAGCCGAGATAGCGCCAGTGCACTCCAGCCTAGGCGATAGAGCAAGACTCCGTCTCAAAAGAAAAAAAAAAAAAAAAAAAACTAAAAAGAATGCTATCACTTAAAAAATGTGGCTCTTTTAAGTAAATCAATGGATACTGATTAAATAATTTTCATTTAAAAATCTGTATTATTTTCATAAGCCAATTTAAAATATTGCTATTAACACAGACTGTCTCCCAGAAAGTTGGCTACAAATCCAAAGCTTAAGAAATGGAAACATGTAATTTAAAGTAAATATATTTAACAGAATTTATTTTCTTATATTTCTAAAGAGGTAACTGGGGCTCTTGTAAGGTGAGTTTTTTTTTTTTTCCCCAGACGGAGCTTTGCTCTCATTGCCCAGGCTGGAGTGCAATGGCAGATCTTGGCTCACCGCAACTTCTGCCTCCCAGGTTTAAGCAATTCTCCTGCCTCAGCCTCCCAAGTAGCTGGGATTACAGGCATGTGCCACCACGCCCGGATAATTTTGTGTTTTTAGTAGAGATGGGGTTTCTCCATGTTGGTCAAGCTGGTCTCAAACTCCCAACCTCAGGTGATCCACCTGCCTCTGCCTCCCAAAGTTCTGGGATTACAGGCATGAGCCACTGTGCCCAGCATAATGTGAAACTGTTAAGTAGTTATAAAACTTGCTTCAAAGATTGAAATGAATGGTGTCTCAAAAGATAAATGATTGGTCGAGGTGGAGGCTGCAGTGAGCCGAGATTGCGCCCCTGTGCTCCAGCCCGGATGACACAGCAAGACTCCGTCTCAAAAAAAAAAAAAAAAAAGAAAGAAAGAAAGAAAAAACAGAGGCTGGGAAGTTTGAGCTGTAACAAATACAATTAATTTAAAATGCCTTTAAATATTTGCCTTTCTGGGGCTGGGCGCAGTGGCTCACGCCTGTAATCCCAGCACT
>NW_012117365.1:1905958-1914284 GCF_000951035.1 Colobus angolensis palliatus
CTCTACTCTCTTGGGCTCAAGAGATCCTCCTGCCTCAGTTTCTCAAGGAGCTGTGACCACAAGTCTGTACCACCCCACCCAGCTTTTTTTTTTTTGAGACGGAGTCTTGTTCTGTTGCCCAGGCTGGAATGCAGTGATATGATCTTGGCTCACTGCAACCTCCACCTCCCAGGTTCAAGCAATTCTCCTTCCTCAGCCTCCTGAGTAGCTGGGGACTACAGGCACATGCCACTATGCCTGGCTAATTTATGTAATTTTAGTAGAGACGGGGTTTCACCATGCTGTCCAGGCTGGTTTCGAACTCCTGACCTCAAGAGATCTATCCACTTCAGCCTCCCAGAGTACTGGGATTACAGGCTCAAATAATTTTTTCCCCTCAGATGGAGTCTTGCTCTGTCACCCAGGCTGGAGTGCAGTGGTGCAATCTCAGCTTACTGCAACCTCTGCCACCCAGGTTCAAGCGATTTTCCTGCCTCAGCCTCCCTAGTAGCTGGGATTACAGGTGCCTGCCAGCATGCCTGGCTAATTTTTTTATTTTTAGTAGAGAAGGGGTTTCAGCACCTTGGTCAGGCTGGTCTTAAACTCCAGAACTCGTGATCCACCCGCGCTGGCCTCCCAAAATGCTGGGATTACACGCGTAAACCACCATGCCCGGCTGCTCAAATAACTTTTAAAAACAGTAAGTCAGAATGTCCAGGGATTGGTATTCCAAATTAAGTATTTCAGGCTCCAAGTATGTTAACTCCAAATAAGCATGATCAAAAACGGGCATTTATGGTGTATTTCGTAAAAATATTTGCATAGTTATAAATCGATATAAAATGATTACCCACCCAAATATATAAACATGCCTGAAATCATGACAGCCAGTATATTACTCATGAGGATGCAAGATGTCACTTCAATCATCCATTCAAATCTGTACACTGGAATACTGAAACCAACATCCAATAGTAACCGACAGCCTGATAGATCAAACATGCACTAGGATAAGTCCTTCTTCAATTACTACAATAATGTGACTTTTTAAAAAAAGCCAACCATTGAAAATCATGGAAAATGATTCCATTGTATGTATGCTTCCAATGCTGAGATGATCTACTGTGCCCACGATTTTGCCCATTACCTAGCTCATTTCAACAAATTATATATAAATTTATAAAAATTGGAAAGGAAATTTAGCTCTGTTAACAGCAAGAAACACATTTTGGTAGGAATTTAGCTACTAAGCAAGAACTTTAAATTACTCTGTGTTTTGGCCAGCGTGGTGGCTCAGCTGAGGTCAGGAGATTGAGACCAGCCTGGCCCACATGGTAAAACCCCGTCTCTACTAAAAATACAAAAAATTAGCCGGGTGTGGTGACTGGCACCTGTAATCCCAGCTACTTGGGAAGCTGAGGCAAAGAATCGCTTGAACCCGGGAGCAGTGAGCTGAGATTGCACCACTGCACTGAAGCCTGGGTGACAAGAGCGAGACTCTGTCTCAAAAATAAATATATACATATATGCATACAAACATTACTCTGTGTTTCTACATAGCAAGAAGCCCATGAAGTCAAGTTAACATGTTACACTGGGATTCAGAATTTAGGCATTTTAGGAATGAACTAAATAAAACTGTGGAATCAAGGGATGACCATCCCCTAAAAAAGGCTATTACAGAAAAAAAGTTTCTAAGCTAATACAATAGTAATTGACCCCCATGACCTCTTTCCTCTCCCACAAAATTCTGTTAAATAAAACACATATGCTAGTCTTCGCCAGTTACTGAGGACACAACTGTGAATTAAACAACATATTGGTTGGTATATCAGTCTAGCTGGGGCAGAACAGACATGTAACTACATCTGAAGAAACACAAATGTGTAACACAAAATTTAAGTTCAGACATATTACAGAAAGCAAAGGCCAGTCTATCAAATACTCAATGAAAGCTTACTGTGGAGGTTCAAAGTTCAACTTTATGACTTTAAAATGGCTGCAGTAATTACACCTCTCTCTATATACATCATCTCACTCAAAATGGTCAGCTTTTTCAAATGCATGGCTATTCCAATTATATTACCACTGAGAGGCATCTACAGGGAGCTTACTCCTCTAGTACTTCTTTTTTTTTTTTGAGATGGAGTCTTGCTGTGTTGCCCAGGCTAGAGTGCAGTGGTACGATCTTGGCTTACAGGAAGCTCCGCCTCCCGGGTTCACGCCATTCTCCTGCCTCAGCCTCCCGAGTGCTGGGACTACAGGCACCCACCACCACGCCCAGCTAATTTTTTGTATTTTTAGTAGAGACAGGGTTTCACCAGGTTGACCTCATGATCTGCCCGCCTTGGCCTCCCAAAGTGCTGGGATTACAGGCGTGAGCCACCGAGCCTGGCCTCTTCTAGCACTTCTTTAATTTTCTCCAACAGTCAAAAATCTTTTGGGGTCAAGATTAATAAGTAAGTTAAAGAATAACAGCTGCAAAGTTTAAAACATTTTTACTTTTTACTGTGGTTTGTAAATGTCTCTGAGGGAAATTTCTAAAAGAATAAAAAATGTTCTGAGTGACAGTTACATAGGTTTTTGTTTTTGTTTTGTTTTGTTTTTTGAGACAGGGTCTCATTGTGTCACCGAGACTGGAATGCAGTGTTGTGATCTTGGCTCACCATAACCTCCACCTCCCAGGCTCAAGCAATTCTCCTGCCTCAGCCTCCTGAGCAGCTGGGATTATAGGTGTGCACCAGTACCATCCGGCTTTTTTTTTTTTTTTTTTGAAACGGAGTCTTGCTCTGTCGCCCAGGCTGGAGTACAGTGGTATGATCTCGGCTCACTGCAACCTCTGCCTCCTGAGTTCTAGCAATTCTCTTGCCTCAGCCTCCAGGGTAGCTGGGATTACAGGCGCATGCCACCACGCCCGGCTAATTTTTGTATTTTAAATAGAGATGGATTTTCACCATGTTGGCCAGGCTGGTCTCAAACTCCTGACCTCAAATGATTCACCCACCTTAGCCTCCCAAATTGCTGGGATTACAGGCATGAGCTACTGCACCCGGCCGATAGCTATATAGTTTACATTTCCAAATATTATCTTCATGGTAACTACACTCAAGAATGATACTCCCAAGAAATAAATTCTAGCATATGTGTTTAAAAATAAGCATGACTACTTTTATTACTTTGTATTTCAACTTTATTGCCACATTTAAAAAATACCGGTATCTCTCTTATCCAAAATACCACTTAATTTAAAAGTTTTTTTTTAAACAAATACTCCTTATGTCCCACTACCTCAAGCATAACAAAATAATCTATCTCATTTGAACAGAATTCCTGTGACTAATTTTCCTTAGTAAAATTCAATGTTTTTTGTGGTTTTTTGGAGATGGACTTGCTCTTGTCTCCTGAGCTGGCATGACCTCAGCTCACTGCAACCTCCACCTCCCAGGTTCAAGCGATTCTGGTGCCTCAGCCTCCTAAGTAGCTGGGATTACAGGTGCCTGCCACCATGCATGGCTAATTTTTGTATTTTTAGTAGAGATGAGGTTTCACCACGTTGGTCAGGCTGGTCTTGAACTCCTGACCTCAGGTGACCCACCGACCTCGGCCTCCCAAAGTGCTGAGATTACAGGTGTGAGCCACGCCTCGCCATAATTCAATGTTTTATGTTATTCTAATATTCTAACTCCAGCATCCCACTACCAAAAAAAAAACTTTCGAAAACAATGGAAGGGTTAAAAAAAAAAAAAAAGATGTGGCTAGGCGTGGTGGCTCATGCCTATAACCCTAGCACTTTGGTAGGCTGAGGCGGGTAGATATCATAAGGTTAGGAGTTCAAGACCAGCCTGACCAACATGGTGAAACCCAGTCTCTACCAAAAATACAAAAATTACCTGGGCGTGGCAGCCTGCACCTGTAATCCCAGCTACTCGGGAGGCGGAGGGTGCAGTGAGCCGAGATCACATCACTGCACTCCAGCATGGGTGACAGAGCAAGACTCGGTCTCAAAAAACAAAACAAAACAAAAAAAAGCTGTGATTTCTCCATGAATTGCCTGAAAGAAGCTTACTTTTAACAAAGTGTGAAATGACTAAGATTTTCTTTCCTTTACTCATTATAGCTCCTGAGGAGGCCACAAAGGGAAATCTCTATTAATTCCTTCCTGCTATAGAAGAACAGCATTAATCCTAGAGCCACTAACAGCTCTGGAAGAGTGAATGGTGGGCGACTAAAGAAGGGAAGAAAAATTTTAAACACAATCTATAACACATTCCATATATGATTTATTATTTGTACTGAAAATCTAGCTATAATGGTAGATACTTTTTTCATTATAAAGAAATTATATTTAAGTCCCCATCTCATTATCTTCTTTCTCACAGGAGGTATAACTCTGGCATAGTGGATTTGGTGGCAAAAACTACAATTTGAATTTTGGCCTATGCCAAGAAAACACGTATACAGAAGAAAAGCACTAGATTAGAAGTTTAAAACCTGGGCTTGAATCTCAGCTCTACCACTTTAGCTTTGAGACCACGGACAATTACAAGTTTTCTCTGGTCCCTATGATCCCCCAACTGCCTCACCTGTGCAATGATTATTATGAGGACTGGGTGAGATTACAGCACATAAAATTTCTACATAAAATAATAAACAAAAAGAAATATAGTAACATACAACAGTATTAACCATAAAACTATTAAAATAGACAGACGATCCAGAGGGAGATCAATGAGGGCTGAAGTACACAAAAGGCTTTACTAGGTTTTCCTATAAACAAAATGCTCATTTCCAATTTTAAGCCATCCTTAGAGGTTCTGAAACACTCAGAGTTCCTCTCATCAAGATAATGCAAATCCAACCCATTCTTAGAATTAAATCTCAAATATTACTTCCTCCCTGACACCTTTAATACTCTGGTATACAGTGAGCACCTCTCTCTGATCTCCTATAGCATTATCCATACCACTAATCTGATACTTACTGACAGAGAGTCTTACATTTTAGAGGTTTCCTGTGTATCAGGTTTGTCCCTTTGGCCTAAATAGATTCAATACAGTTAGAATGAAAGAACCATGGATACACTTACTGTTTCCTTTTTAGCAACTAAGTATTCTGTAGGCAAACAAGATATAAATTGAATTAAAACCAAAATAATGCAATTCAACTATATAGTTCCAAAGTTGCAAAAGAGATTACTATTCAAATGAATTTCTTTTTTAGTGCTAGTTTGACCTAGAAACCTAGATAATTCGATCCTTTTCATCTGTGGGTTCCCAAATAAGAATGGGAATGACTACCCAGAAGATACTAAAAAAAATGAAAAGAAAAACAATCTAACACAGGTTTGTTTCATATTGACAAAATTTTATCTTCAAGATAGAAGACATATATTGGAGTTAACAGACAACCCTTTATGGGATAATCAAGAGGAATATTTTATCCTTTCTTGACTAGATTAAACCAATGATATTTTTAATTAAAAGATTTTGTGTGGAAGCAAGAAGCTATTCACAGTTCATGCTAGGTTTTAAATTAGAAACAAATTAACATTTTACATAAACCCTAAATGCTATATACTATGTGCTAACAAATAAAGAGTGTAAAACTAAATATACTTACCAAGAACAATATACACTTGCAGTTTGGAGCTGCTGGGTAAGGTAAGTCGTACAAAGAACAAATGCTGTGTTATCCTGCCCCTCAGATTCCAGATTACAAATGATGTCTAGTACTTCCTTGCAGTCGACCTTTGCAATCTATCAAAAATGAGATGACTAAGTCAAAAAGAAAATGGTGACTTTTCAGTAAACTTTGTTATATAATGAGAAACTTCTTGATGAAGCAAAAATTAGAGACATAATTTTCTCCTGCTAATGAATGAGTCTTCTGGCATGAATATTTCACATAAGAAAATATTAAAAAAGGGAACAGACACTATAAGGAAGTTCTACTACAGTCTCAATATAGATAGAAACATTTTTGCATTTAAAAAAAATTACGAACATTGCTACCATATAGATGATTCAAATTATATATAATAATCTCAGGTTATTTTTACCTTAAGTATTATTATCTTTTTTTTTCTTTCCTGTTCCTGTCTTCCCCTAGTACCTATGACCACAGCTGGGTCACTCTGGTTACAGATAGTAAAACATATGGCTTATCCTCACTGTCAGTGGGGCTAAAGGAGGCCAGTTCAGGAACTGTTTTAAACACAAATGCTACATTAACATCATTTTTTTCATAGAAGGAAAATTTCTAGTGTATTAATGGGTTTTTCAGACCATCAAAACCCTTTTTAGAAATACATCTTTTCATTTACATGACTTAAATCTTAAAAAAAACAAACAAAAACCCTCTAGACAAATCAGTCAAATTTTTCTGGGGCTCCTTTCCTACATTGAAAAAGAGCATAAAACAAGTGAACTAGACTTTAAAAGACCCTTTCTCATTCTTTTTTGCATCAGAGCAAATGAGGTAAACAGCTCAACTCCTCCAGAGTGCTATGTAGTTACAAGGGGGTGGTTCTAAGGCTCTAATTTTAGTCATATCTTCAGGTAGGTGCAGAAAGGCTTTTTTTAAAGCTCAGCTCAAATGTTATTTTCTTACAGAATCGTTTCCTAACTTCTGAGGTCATGTTATTTGGATCGCTGTCAAACACTCAATTTCTCCTTTGTAGCACTTATTTCTAGAACTTTATTTTTTCAAATACATTTTACTGTATTATTTCGTTTTTTGTCATACATCAACATGACAAATCTGTAAGACTGGCAAGGCAGGCAATATCATTTCCATTTCACAAATAAAAAATGAGTCAAAAGTTCATTTTTAAATTGAAAATGTTTAAATTGGGCTATTTATTCTGCCTTGGGCCAACATTTAACCTACTCATACTGGCCTTTACCTTTTATTATTGTGTGTGTGTGTGTGTGTGTTTTAAGACAGTGTCTTACTCTGTTGCTTAGGCTGCAGTACAGTTAGGGTAATCATGGCTCACTGAAGTCTCTACTCTCTTGGGCTCAAGAGATCCTCCTGCCTCAGTTTCTCAAGGAGCTGTGACCACAAGTCTGTACCACCCCACCCAGCTTTTTTTTTTTTGAGACGGAGTCTTGTTCTGTTGCCCAGGCTGGAATGCAGTGATATGATCTTGGCTCACTGCAACCTCCACCTCCCAGGTTCAAGCAATTCTCCTTCCTCAGCCTCCTGAGTAGCTGGGGACTACAGGCACATGCCACTATGCCTGGCTAATTTATGTAATTTTAGTAGAGACGGGGTTTCACCATGCTGTCCAGGCTGGTTTCGAACTCCTGACCTCAAGAGATCTATCCACTTCAGCCTCCCAGAGTACTGGGATTACAGGCTCAAATAATTTTTTCCCCTCAGATGGAGTCTTGCTCTGTCACCCAGGCTGGAGTGCAGTGGTGCAATCTCAGCTTACTGCAACCTCTGCCACCCAGGTTCAAGCGATTTTCCTGCCTCAGCCTCCCTAGTAGCTGGGATTACAGGTGCCTGCCAGCATGCCTGGCTAATTTTTTTATTTTTAGTAGAGAAGGGGTTTCAGCACCTTGGTCAGGCTGGTCTTAAACTCCAGAACTCGTGATCCACCCGCGCTGGCCTCCCAAAATGCTGGGATTACACGCGTAAACCACCATGCCCGGCTGCTCAAATAACTTTTAAAAACAGTAAGTCAGAATGTCCAGGGATTGGTATTCCAAATTAAGTATTTCAGGCTCCAAGTATGTTAACTCCAAATAAGCATGATCAAAAACGGGCATTTATGGTGTATTTCGTAAAAATATTTGCATAGTTATAAATCGATATAAAATGATTACCCACCCAAATATATAAACATGCCTGAAATCATGACAGCCAGTATATTACTCATGAGGATGCAAGATGTCACTTCAATCATCCATTCAAATCTGTACACTGGAATACTGAAACCAACATCCAATAGTAACCGACAGCCTGATAGATCAAACATGCACTAGGATAAGTCCTTCTTCAATTACTACAATAATGTGACTTTTTAAAAAAAGCCAACCATTGAAAATCATGGAAAATGATTCCATTGTATGTATGCTTCCAATGCTGAGATGATCTACTGTGCCCACGATTTTGCCCATTACCTAGCTCATTTCAACAAATTATATATAAATTTATAAAAATTGGAAAGGAAATTTAGCTCTGTTAACAGCAAGAAACACATTTTGGTAGGAATTTAGCTACTAAGCAAGAACTTTAAATTACTCTGTGTTTTGGCCAGCGTGGTGGCTCAGCTGAGGTCAGGAGATTGAGACCAGCCTGGCCCACATGGTAAAACCCCGTCTCTACTAAAAATACAAAA
>NW_012117365.1:1916679-1926971 GCF_000951035.1 Colobus angolensis palliatus
AAAAACATGAGACTCCTTTTAAGCTGCAGTAATGCTACAGACCAGTACTATGATGCCACACGGACCTTGCATATTTCTTTTTTTTTTTTTTTTTTTTTTTTTAATTTTTGTAGAGATGAGGTCTCACTATGCTGCCCAGGCTGGTCTCAAACTCCTGGCCTCAAGTGATCCCTCCTGCCTCAGCCTCTCAAAGTGTTGGGATTATAGGTGTGAGCCAACACCCTGGCCCTATTATTTTACTTTTTTATGTACTTTCACTTTGGCTCTCCAGCTAGACTATAAACTCGAGGACAAGAGCACAGCTTTATAAATAATATCCCAAACCCCTGTAAACAAAATCCTGCAAGAAGAAAAATAGCCATATCAAAATGTATGTGCCTAGCAAAGCAGTGTCATTTGCTAAATACCTGCACTGTGCGAAGTACTAGAGATGCAAGCCAATCTAATTTTTGCCCTAATGGATATCACAGTCTAGTCAGGGTTATTAGTAGGGAAGCAGTTACTAAGAATTAAATAGCTACAATGAGAGAGTATACAGTATTTTAAAAATATCTCTGGTAGGAAGAATCTAACCCAAATTTGGGAACCAAAAAAGACTTTCCGGGTAAAGTGGCACCTAAGATGAGTGGGAATGAATAGGAATAAGCCATGGGAAAGGGAGAGTGAATTGCGAAAGATACTCCAGGACAAGAAGAAAAACACATGCAGTGGCCTAAATAAGAGTGAGCATGGCATTGAAGAAAACAGAAATAAAGTATTTCAGTACTGTTGTGGGTAACTCAGCAATACTGTGGGAGCATCAAGTCTTGAGAGTTGCTAGGAGTAGAAGCACTTCTGTTTTTTTTTTTTTTTCTTTTTTGAGATGGAGTCTCGCTCTATCGCCCAGGCTTGACTGCAGTGGCATGATCTCAGCTCACTGCAACCTCTGCCTCCCAGGTTCAAGTGATTCTCCTGTCTCAGCCTCCTGAGTAGCTGGGATTACTACACCATGCCCGGCTAATTGTTTAATATTTTTAGTAGAGACAGAGTTTCACCATGTTAGCCAGGATGGTCTCGATCTCCTGACCTCATGATCCGCCCGCCTCAGCCTCCCAAAGTGCTGCGATTATAGGTGTGAGCCACCGCGCCTGGCCAGTACTTCTGTTTTTCTATTATCATTATCTCCGTGCCTTCTAAGTTACCACAGGGATTGTTGGTAAACATGCTCCTGCACTGGCCTAAACAAGCAAAGCTTAACTTTCTCTACCAATGTCTCAGATTAAACTTAACTTTAACTTTCTCCAATTATGCATTTTCAGCAAATATTAACATTCTTTTAATTAGCTCTTAATATTGCTGTTTACCTGGCATTTTAAAATACACCAGTATGCCTGATAATGAAATTTCTGCTCAAGAGGTTCGTAACTCCGAAGCTTGGTATCTCACACACACATTTTCATTATCTATTAACTTGACTGTTTTGCTTCCATCAAGGTTTCTATTGTGAAGGCGCAACTAGTATATAGTGGGGGCTTTGTATAAGCTTCCAATTCAAGAGCTCATTTGTCTTGTGCCCACTTATCTGAGGTAATAACCGAAATATCACTCTAGACTTATTTTCCACTTTCATTTAACTAAATGAGATATCTGATCATTTTTACAAATGAGAAAAACTGAAGCCAGAGTTTTTTTTTCCATATCTGTTATCTGTTCCTCCTTATAGACTCTAAATTCCTTGAAAGCAGGTACTAGATCTTATTTTATACTTTTATCCCCCTTGGCACCTGTCATAGGATATTCACACAACAAGCACTCAGTTAACATTCTTTGACTTGAAGAGAATCTCAGTATTATGCCCCAAATACCCGTACCTTCTTGAATATAGAGGAAAAAAGATACAATAAATAAAAGTAAATAAATAACTGAAAAAATTCATGTAAATTAAAATGAGATAACACCTCACTAACAAAATATCGTTATACTACTTGTCCTCAATCTTTTGCAATAAATAGCGAGGACCACACTAAAAAACAAATATATGCAAGAAAATACTTCACAGCTAAAGTAAATTAAAATGAAGGTCATCCACAAGCTTCTGAGAGTTTTAATGAGTATCTAGGAAACATCTTATACTTAGATACTAAAACAATTTTTTGTTCTTTTTTTTTCTTTTTTTTTTTTTTTTGAGACAGAGTCTCTCTCTGTCGCCCAAGCTGGAGTGCAGTGGCATGATCTGGGCTCACTGCAAGCTCCGCCTCCTGGGTTCACCCCATTCTCCTGCCTCAGCCTCCCGACTAGCTGGGACTACAGGCGCCCGCCACTGTGCCCAGCTAATTTTTTGTATTTTTAGTAGAGATGGGGTTTCACCGTGGTCTCGATCTCCTGACCTTGTGATCCGCCCACCTTGGCCTCCCAAAGTGCTGGGATTATAGGCGTGAGCCACCGTGCCTGGCTTTTTTGTTCTTAAATATAATTTCTAGTCCTGGGGCTAACAATTCTATAGCTGGTAAGACAAACTGAACATGTGTTTCAAATAATCAAGTATGCTTACTATCTATTTTACCACTAAAATACAAGTTCCTTAAGGGCAGAAGTCTGTTTCTTTCACCACTGTATCTTCAGTGCCTACAATAGTGCCAGGTCCATGAATGAACATCAGTAACTACTTGTTAGAATGAAAGATAACTATAAGATAAATAACATGAAGAATAAATGGGACAGAGGACTGAAGACAGGAAGAATAACATTGACTGAAGTAAGCCACAAAGATTCCAAGGAAAATAATTACTGGGGAGATAGCAGGGTCTAGATGGACAGGGGAGAGTGCAGCCCAAAAATAAAAAGCCAGAATGAGCAAACTAATTAATGTGAGAGTAACTGTGACATGTGAGGAGGGAAAAGGTTATCTGATATAACGGCAATGAGTGATGTCACGTAGACGACACTCCGTGAATGAAAGGCTAAACAAGTTGAGAGACTTAGGATAGAGCTAAATCACACACTGGGGGAAAGATAAGACTGAATAAGGCCATGTCACAGAGTTGTGCAGTTTTGCATGGCACAAAACTAACCAGCCAAGGGAGTTACTGGGAGCTGAAATTCAGTCCACTTGTCAAGCCCTAAGAGGCTTTTGCCCTCAGAAGATGGAAGACCTTTGAAAGGCAACCATATGAAGGTAGTGGTAGAGGGTTGAGGGTACTTTTGGCTGATTTCCACAAAATTATCATGCAGGCCAATGGTAACAGAATACTAAAGGACCCAAAACTTACTCATTGGGTTTTATGGGGAAAACCAATTTTTGTTATTGTTTTCACTTGGATATATATCCAAAAGAAATCACTTGAAATCGTAGTTTGATTAATTACTATTTACTAGATTTCTGCTAATTACAAAAATATTTACAATAGAAAACCCAGAACACAGAATAAAAATCATCTTAAATCTTACAACTCAATGATAACCAGTATTAACAATGTGAATTTTTTTCCAGTATTATGTCTACATACACGTTACACAGCATGGGTTTAATATGTGACTACTGCAAATATGTACGCATTTTAAAGAAAGGTGATACTATGCTGGTTATATGTTACTTCTTTTACCTTATGCGATGTTGTGACTTAAGTAGGAGTTGGGGTTTTTTCTCTTTCTTTCTATTTTTGAGATGGAGTCTTGCTCTGTTGCCCAGGCTGGAGTGCAGTGGTGCAATCTCGGTGCAACCTCCGCCTCCCGAGATCATGCAATTCTCCTGCTTCAGCCTTCTGAGTAGCTGAGACTACAGGGATACGCTGCCATGCCCAGCTAATTTTTTTTGTATTTTAGTATAGACGGGGTTCCACCGTGTTGCCCAGGCTGGTCTTGAACTCCTGACCTCAGGCAATCTGCTCGCCTCGACTTCCCAAAGTGCTAGGATTACAGGCGTGAGCCACCGCACCCAGCCCATTTGTTTTTTTACTATAAGAGACAGGGTCTTGCTCTGTGGCCCAGGCTAGAGTGTAGTGGTGCGATCGCAGCTCACTGCAGCCTCGAACTCCTAGGTACCAGTGATCCTTTCTCCTGCCTCAGCCTCCAAGGTAGCTGGGACTACAGTCGCACACCATCATGTCCAGTTTATTATTTTTTTTGTAGAGATAGAATTTCATATTGTTGCCGAGGCTGGTCTTGAACTCCTGGCCTCAAATGTTCCCCCAACCTAAGCCTCCCAAAGAGCTAGGATTACAGGCATGAGTCACTAGACCCAGCCTTAAGTAAGAGTTTTTACAGATGTATTCAACAGTCCAGAAAAACAGGAGTGGGTGAGGAGAATATAGAGGCAAAGAGATCAGTAAGAACAGAAGTGGCATGAGTGGACATTCTGGCATTCTTGTCTCTCTTTTTCTGGAGAGAGTCTCACTCTGTCACCCAGGTTGGAGTGCACTGGCACGATCTCAGCTCACTGCAACCTCTGCCTCCTGGGTTCATGCAATTCTCCTGTCTCAGCCTCCTGAGTAGCTGGGATTACAGGTGTGTGTCACCACACCTAATTTTTGTATTTTTAGTAGAGACAGGATTTCACCATGTTGTCCAGGCTAGACTCAAACTCCTGACCTCAAGTGATCTGCCTGCCTCTGCCTTCCAAAGTGCTGGGACTACAGGCACGAGCCACTGTGCCTGGCCTGGTCTGTGGTTTTCTTTCTTAGGATGTCTTTGTTTGGTTTTAATATCAAAGTAATACTGGCTTCATAGCATAAGTCGGGAAGTGTTCCCTCTTTTTCTATTTTTTGGAATACTTTGTGAAGGACTGGTATTAATTCTTCTGTAAATGTTCTGTTCAGTGAGACCCTGTGGATGTGGGAAATTTTCAAATTACCCTCTTTACGAGTCATAGGTATATTCAGATTTTCTATTTATCTGTCAGTCAGTTTGTGTTTGTTTTTTTTTTTTCTTGAGACAGAGTTTCGATTTTGTTGCCCAGGCTGGAGTGCAATGGCACAATCTCGGCTTACTGCAACCTCTGCCTCCTGGGTTCAAGCGATTCTCCTGCCTCGGCCTCTCGAGTAGCTGGGACTACAGGTACGTGCCACCGTGTTCAGCTGATTTGTTTTTTGTATTTTTAGTAGAGACGGGGTTTTACCACGTTAGCTAGGCTGGTCTCAAACTCCTGGCCTCAGGTGATCCATCCGCCTTGGCCTCCCAAAGTGCTAGGATTATAGGCTTTGAGTCTCTGCACCCGGCCTCAGTGGGTTTTATCTTTCTAGAAATGTGTCCATTTTATCCAGTAATGTAATTTGTTGGCAAACAGTTGTTCAGAATATTCCTTTATAATCCTTTTTATTTCTGTAAGGTTGATGGTAGTGTCTCCTTTTTTATTCCTGATTTGAGTATTCTTTTCGTTCTTGTTCAGTCTAACTGAAAGTATATCAATTTTGTCAATCTTTTCAAAGAACTAACTTTATTACTTTTCTTTATTGATTTTATATTCTCTATTTCATTTATTTATACTCTAATCTTTATTATTTCCTTCCTTCTGCTTGCTTTCAGTTTAATTTGCTCTTCTTTTTCTAGTTTCTTAAGGTAAATGGTTAGGTTATTGGCTTAAGATATTTCTTTTTTAAAATCAACATTTTACAAATATAAATTTCCCTCCATAAATATTGGTATGTTGTGTTTCATCATTCATCTCAAAGTATTTTCTGGGCTGGACGTGGTGGCTCATGCCTGTAGTCCCAATACTTTGGGAGGCTTAACTGGGAGGACCACGTGAGCCCAGGAGTTCAAGGCTGCAGTGACCTATGATTGTGCCACTGCACTCCAGTCTGGGGAACAGAGTGAGAACCTGTCTCAAAAATGACAAAACAAAATACAACAAAAAGTCATTTTCTAATTTATCTTGTTTTTGGTTTTTTCTTTTAATTAATTGCTTATTTGGGAAGGTAGAGTTAAATTTCACTTATTCGCGAATTTCCCAAATTTCCTTCTGCTATTCGTTTCTAATTTTATTTTACTGTAGGTAGAGAACATACTTTATGTATTTCAATCCTTTAAAATTTTTTAGGTTTGTTTTATGGGCTAACACATGTTCTATCCTGGAGAATAGACCATGTGCATTTGAGAAGAATGTATATTTAGCTGTTGTTGGGTAGTCTATAGATGTCTGCTCAGTCCACTTGGTTTATAGTGTTGTTTAAGTGTTCCATTTCTTTGTTGCCTAGTTTTCTATCCATTATTCAGAGTGGGTATTAAAGTCTCCAACTCTCATATTTGAATTGTCCATTTATTTGCCTCTTTCATTCTGCTATTTCATGCATTTTGGGCTCTATCATTTCTCAGACTGGACAAGTTTGCTGATTCTTTCCTCTGCTAACTCAAATTTGATGCTGACCTTCTCTAGTGAATTAACTTGAGTTGCTGCACTTTTTGACTTTAGAATTTCATTTTGAGAACTGGAATTTCTCAATTTTATTTTGAGACGGGGCTCACTCTTGCCCAGGTGGGAGTGCAGAGTGGAGTGATCACACCTCACTGCAGCCTTGACCTCCCAGGCTCAAGTGATCCTCCCACCTCAGTCTCATGAGTAGCTGGGACTACAGGTGCATACTACCACGCCCAGCTAATTTGAAAAAATTTTTTGTCGAGATAGGCTCTCTACATGTTGCACACGTAGATGTTGCTCAGGCTGGTCTCAAGAGCTTCTCCCACCTCGGCCTCCCAAAGTGCTGGGATTACAGGCGTGAGGCACCTCACCTGGCCTCCTTTAATTCTTTAGGCAAGTTTCCTTTAGTTCTTTGAATATACAGTTGGTCCTCGCTATTTGCAGACTTGGTATTTGTGTATTAGCCTACTTGCTAAAATTTATTTGTAAAACCCCCAAATCAATAATCAGAGCACCTTTGTGGTCATTTCACAAGCATTAAAAAAAAAAAAAAAAATCAAAGTTGATAAATGTTTTATTTTTTCAAAAAGGAATCAAAGTAGATTTAAGCTTATTCATATAATACTTTATTCACTTGCATCCTTGAGTAGAAGAAAGGTGGAAGTTACAGTTAGCAAACTTATATTTCAAGTAACCCTAGGTATCTTTGGGAACATCATCTGTTAGGTTCAAAGACATTATCTGGGAAAAAAAGAATACTGATCAGTTTTAAAAACATGAGACTCCTTTTAAGCTGCAGTAATGCTACAGACCAGTACTATGATGCCACACGGACCTTGCATATTTCTTAAAGAAATAAATGGTCACCAATGCTTCCATTTAAACCCTATCACAGTGTGTATCTGAAAGAAGGCTGAAATGTCTTGCCAAATTCTTGACAATGATATGTCCGATAGACTCTTCATAATGACCCCTCTAGTGCAATCATACACCAACCAAAATACCCACACATAACCCATGAAAATAAGACCAGAAGTGAGATCCACATGCATACAAAGTTCTGGGAAGATGTCTCTTCAAACCTATGAAAAAGAACTGTGCTTTAGGAGATAAAATATCTAAACAAGCAGATCTAAAATATCTAAACAAGCAAATCCTCAATTTCTTTACACAGCCTTTCTGTCGTTAGTGTACTGAGTGTATATCTCATTCCTTGCATGATCACAAGGATAAAGTAAAAGTATTAAGACTTTCAAAATAAGCAGGCAATTAAACACCAGTGGTCTAACAGGCAGTCAATTAGCATAAAAGAAGGTGGTGGAGGTGGCATATTTTAAATTTCAAATTTAATTAAATCTTTTGTAATTATTCCTTGTTCAGAATTCATCTTAATCTTGATTCTTACTTAAACTACATCTGGAATTTCTATACTCCTGTTTACTTTTTCTTCTACTCCCAAACTGAATTCCCACTGGATCCTGTTTAAATGTTATCTGCTCTATCATTTATACCTAGTGACTGTGTCAATTCCCAAGTGTTAGGCTGGTGAGTAAATTGGATCCTGTTTGTCTTTTCCTTTCCCCATCAGGAAAAGAAACAACCATCTGCTATCGTGTCTATCAACCTTCGGTGTCTACACAGAAGATGTAGTTCGTTCAAGGATTAAGAATGAAACGGACCCCTGCCTTAACTGTGCCAAGAACTCTGCCGACAGATTTCTTGAGCTCTTTAAAATAGAAGTGCTTCATGTTTAAAATGTTACCTTTTCTATATGGAAAACCTAATCTTTGCAAAGATTTCCCCTTTCAGTAATGAAAAAATATAGGAAACATCCACTTGGGACACCAGGCCACTGCCAAGTCTATAACATTCATTAAAATCCTTTCATATGTAAAGTTAATAGCAATGTCACCTCATTCAATTCTACATAAATAAAGTATCACAACCTAAAACTCCAGGATTCCATGGAATTCTTCTGCCTTCCAGACCTACCAGATCTCTGAAAGGACTCACTCTTTGCCCACTGGGTTCTGAATTTTGGCTTTCAGACGACCCAGTCAATTAATCTTAATTGTATGTGTCTGGCTAAATCTTCCCCAGCAGTGGTTTCCTATTACATATGCCTACTATTGGGATACCCACAGGTGCCAACATACAATATACTTTTATTCCCAGCTGTTGCTCAAGTTAACTCTTCTCCTGAACTCAGGTGAAGTAGATGGCAAATACGTAACTCTGCTACCTTAGAACATATGCTGAATTTAAACTCCAATTAATCAACATCTAGTGAGTCACTAGTAATTTTCCAAAGCAGACTAAAGATTATTTTTAATTCTGTTGACACTTGCAAAAGAAAAGTATCACTAGGATAAGAGACTGAATAGTGGCTGGGCGTGGTGGCTCATGCCTTGTAATCCCAGCACTTTAGGAGGCTGAGGCAGGCAGATAACATGAGGTCAGGAGTTCAAAACCAGCTGGTCACCAGTAGAAACAGTGAAACCCCATTTCTACTGAAAACATGAAAAATTAGCCAGGTGTGGTGGTGCGTGCCCATAATCCCAGCTACTCAGGAGGCTGAGGCAGGAGAATCGCTTGAACCCAGGAGGCAGAGGCTGCAGTGAGCTGGTATTGCACCATTGCACCCCAGCTTGGGCAACAAGAGTGAAACTCCATCTCAGAAAAAAAAGAGAGAGAGAGCCTGACTAATTATGATGATACGATGATACTAGAGTTCCTTTAAAATAATTTTAAGATAACTTCATGTGTACTAAATGTTTTTGCATTGGTATATTTAACAAATTAATCCAGATCATGACAAAAATGTTTTAAATCACACCTATATGTATAAATATGAACAGGATGATATATCACCAAGATGTTCCCAATCAGACTATGGTTTATCAGTGTCTAACACATGGAAATAGGTGGTAGAGTGGAAAGAAGGCTGACCAAGGAGCCAGGTGACCTGCATTCCAGCTGGGCTTGGCCTCTCTAATAAGCTTAATGCAGGAAGGGCCTTGGAAACATTATCAGCTTGGCTTCAGTTTCATCACTTGTAGAACACGGAGGGTTAGACCAACTGATATGTTTTTTTTTTTTTTTTTTTTGAGACGGAGTCTCGCTCTGTCACCCAGGCTGGAGTGCAGTGGCCAGATCTCGGCTCATTGCAAGCTCCACTTCCTGGGTTTACGCCATTCTCCTGCCTCAGCCTCCCGAGTAGCTGGGACTACAGGCACCCATCACCCCACCCAGCTAGTTTTTTGTATTTTTTAGTAGAGACGGGGTTTCACCATGTTAACCAGGATGGTCTCGATCTTCTGACCTTGTGATCTGCCCATCTCGACCTCCCAGAGTGCTGGGATTACAGGCGTGAGAGACCAACTGATATTAAACCACTGAAATAGACTGAAAAATTTAATTCTTGTAGAGCAGAGGTTAGCAAACATTTTTTGAACAAGAGCAGACAGAAAATATTTTCAGCTTTTCTGCCCAGAGAGTCTGTTACAACTACTCACCTCCGCCACTGTAGCACAAAAGCAGCCACAGACAAGAAATGAGTAAGTGTGACTTCGTGCCAGTAAAACCTTATTTATAAAAACAGGTAGTTGGGTGGGTGCCAACCCCTTGTTGTGAACAGTATCAAATCATATTTCCAATGACACAGTTCCCTGCAAACTCAACACAATCAGGAAAAATCCCGTTTCCATACATTGTTATTAATAATCCAGAAAAGATCATGTATAAAACAAAGCTGATCATCTTCCCAGACTCCCCCTTGTCCCTCCAACCATTCTTTCTTCTAATTAGCAGCAGAACACCACTATTCTTCCAGTCTTCCAAGCTAGAAGCCTTATGAGCCTCTTGAAAGTATCTCTGTACATCCTCCTCTGTTTCTGCCCTGTCAGCAAGTCCTGTCCTTTCTCCTCTTGCTGGCTACTATCTCTTGTCTTAAACATAATAT
>NW_012117365.1:1927236-1932320 GCF_000951035.1 Colobus angolensis palliatus
CTGTAGTCCCAGCTACTCGGGAGGCTGAGGCAGGAGAATGGCGTGAACCCGGCAGGCGGAGCTTGCAGTGAGCTGAGATCCGGCCACAGTACTCCAGCCCGGGGGCGACAGAGCGAGACTCCGCCTCAAAAAAACAAACAAACAAACAAACAAAAAAAAACATAATATATACTATTTCTGTCTAGTCTTCCTAAAACACCACTTCAGTCATGTCACTTCCTAATTTCAAAGCCTTCTTAATTTTTACTGCATCAATTGTAACCACTAATGCAATGGAGTTTCCAAGCCCTTCTTTTCCAACCCCAACAGGTCTTATTTCTCACAAGGCTTCAATAACCACTCTCTGCTCTAGGCAGGGTATTTATTCTGTAGCGGATCCCTGCAAAGTACTCGTTAGTACCTGTGCCTTTACTACCACTCAGTCATCTCCAAACCATTCTTTCCACCCATCCAAAACCCACCATTACTTAAAGCTCCAACTCAAGGATCAATTTTTCTATAAACACAGAATTCTCTATCTTTACACTTCTACTGAATTTAGGGCAGTATCATAGAGCTTAGTACTTATCTTCCTGTAACTATTTTTGGCAAACAAACTGGGCCATACACAATTTGCTGTATTTGCCAATGCCTAATACGACATTAGAAACAAAACAGGTTTTAATTAAACAAAGGCTGAGAGAGTAAAGTTATTATTATAGGATGAGGAATCAAAACCAAAATGTAGTATTTTCTCAGTCTGATTAACTTTCCCAAACATAAACTACTGCAGCTGCTATTAGAGGTAAGGAATCTATCTCCTTACACTACCTGATACTGCAAATAAATAAATTAGCATACAGGTTTATAGTTGGTCCCTTATGATCGCTTTTTTTTTTCTTTTTTAAGATGGAGTCTCACCCTGTCACCCCAGCTGGAGTGCAAATGGCGTGATCTTGGCTCACTGTAACCTCTGCCTCCCGGGTTCAAGTGATTCTCTTGCCTCAGCCTCCCGAGTAGATGGGATTACAGGTGCACGCCACCACACCTGACTAGTTTTTTGTATCTTTAGTAGAGACGGGGTGTCACCATGTTAGCCAGGCTGGTCTTGAACTCCTGACCTCATGATCCGCCTGCCTCGGCCTCCCAAAGTGCTGGGATTACAGGCGTGAGGCACTGTGCCCAACCCATATGACTGCTTTTAAAAATGTAAATGAAGTCATATGAGGCTAACTATCTCTGTGTATACTACATTGTTTCTCTGTGCAAATTCAGATTTCACCTCTGCTCAACCTTGACTTCAACTGCTCCTCCCTAGTTCTGCACCCCAGGCTTAAAGAATTCTTATACTAGAGTCTATATTTGTACAACATCTAAAATATGCCAGGAACTGGGTTAAGTGCTTTTGATATTATCACATTTAAACGATCCAGACATTTTGCGAGACAGCTACTACTGTTTTGCCTACTTTACAGATAACGAAAATAAAGCTACCTGGCCAAGGCTGTATGTCTAGTAAACGACAATGTCAAGATTCAAGCCTACATATTTTGATTGTTGCTCTCACTTCTCTAGATGTCTTGTGAAAAACATACTCTACCTATGCTTCTCAGTAAATTCAATCCAGTAATCAGCCACCCACAAGCCTCAGAACTTCAAAGTTCCCTCCCATCTTTTCTAAAGTTTCCCCTCTGGGTAACCAAAAGAAATAAAAACTTGCCTGTGCAACAAGTCTACTTTAAAACCAGAATCCAGGAAGAACCAGAAGGTTGGCAGTGCCAGTGAGTTGGATCATGTATATGAGATGTGTGAGTGTCAGATTAATATGTATAAAAGCAAAGCAGGGGCAGATCACCTTGGATTTAAACCCTGGGCCCACCACTTACTGGACATCTTACTACTATAGGCCAGTAATATCATCTCTCAGAGCCTCAGTTAATTTCTATAAAATTCATAGTGTTTTTGTTTGTTTGTTTTTGAGACAGGGTCTTATTCTGTCATCCAGGCTGGAGTGCAGTGGTGCAATTTCAGCTCACTGCAACCTGCACCTCCAGAGCTCAAGCAATCCTCCCACATCAGCCTCCCGAGTAGCTGGGACTACAGGCACATGCCACCACACCCAGCTAATTTCTGCCTTTTTTTTTTTTTTTTTTGTAGAGATGGGGTTTCACCATGTTGCCCAGGTTGGTCTTGAACTCTTGGCATCACGCAATCCTCCCTCCTCAGCGTCCCAAAGTGCTGGGATTACAGGCATGAACCACCATGCCTGGCCTAAATTAATAGATTTTTATAAGGATTAGATACTAACATGTTTAAAGCACACAGCACAGTGCTTGGAATAGACAAGTGAGCAATAAATGTTTTCTGCAGTTATATTTAAGGTTCAAGTAGAAAGTCTGAAAAGACAGGCAATGCAAAGAATTTTATCCTTTGATTTCTTTATCACCAGAAAGTCTAACAAATTAGAACATTTGTTAATGAGGCCCTAGGTCATGGCTTCAATCCCCATTTGAGGAAACTACATGTTGTCCACTTCATAGCCACCAACTGGCTGTTTCATCTCAGCATCCCGTATCTGTGCTCCTGTCTAGGGTCATTCCCCAAAACAAAGATGACTAGCATTCTGTTTCTCTCTATACTTTCCCTGCCTAGACAATCCTCTCAGATTCACACTACTACTAAATCTCAAAGTCCAGGCCACAGTGCTTCCAAATGGAATGTTGCTAACCCAATATCCATCCCAGAATAAAGTCTGTGAGCACTTGAAAAAATAAGTTAGTTGATAGAAATGCAAAGACTACCAGGAGCCAGGACAGAATCAGGAATTTCTGGAGTCAGTATTTTGGCCACTGGGAAGTACCTTAGATATAAGTACATCTTAAATCTCAACAAGGGGCCGGGCGTGGTGGCTTATGCCTATAATCCCAGCACTTCAGGAGGCTGAGGCGGGCAAATCGCTTGAGGTCAGGAGTTGGAGACCAGCCTGGGCAATGTGGCAAAACCCTGTCTCTACTAAAAATACAAAAATTAGCTAGGTGTAGTGGCACATGTCTGTAATCCCAGCTACTCAGGTGGCTGAGGCAGGAGAATTGCGTGAACTCGGGAGGTGGAGGCTGCAGTGAGCCGAGATCATGCCACTGCACTCCAGTCTGGGCGATGGAGACTCTGTCTCCAAAAAAAATTTTTTCAACAAAAAAATCTGATAAAAGATTCCCACAGTGGGGAGATATGAGCTGGGCCACAGCAGGGGGTCTTAGCCATTTGAAATAACTACTGACCCAAGCACTGATCCAGGATGCAATCAACCCATACAGAAATCTGAATCACAACACTATACTTGGTTTCATCTTGGTTCACATTTTTATAAATATACAGCTAGCATATTTCAAAATAAAATAAAGCTGAGAGAAATATAAGATCATAATTTTAAAATTCAAAAAGACCTCCAAGCAAAGTTTAAAAACTTACAAAGCATGAGTGGAATGTTCCAGCTTTGACATTCTGGTCATAACTCAGGTAACAAAGCTAGAAATCCTAGTAACAAAAGATCAAGGGATGAGGCTATACCTTTCATTAATTCATTCAATAAGTAATGAGTGCCTACATGGCTAAGCATTCTTCTATAATATAGGGATATACCAGTAAACAACCTATGTTCCTGTCCTTACGGAATTTACAATCTAGTGGGAGGAAATACTGAATAATCAAATACAATGCCTAGTAGAAACAGTAATGTGTACTACAAAGAAAACACAAATAGGTAGAAAGACAGAGTGATGGGGTCATTTTAAATGGGTTAGTATATAATAATGACAGCAGATACTTAGGGAAGAGTGGGGGATAGGGTAATATTTTAGATGAGACAGCAAGGAAGGCCTCTCTGATCTGGTAATATTGAACAGACAAGAGAATATTTAGAGCAGACACGAGGTAACGGAGTAAGTCATTCAAATTATCTTGTGGAAGGGAATTCTGGTCAGAGGGAAAAGCAAGCACAAAGCTCTAAGACAGGAACATGCTTGGCTTGGCTTGTTCAAACAACAGCAAAGACAAGGTGGTTGGGGAGCAGTGGGCACTAAGATAACAAGATAAGGTGAGAAAATGTAAGAAAAGTAGCCAGGGGCCATGGCACATAGAATAAAGAATTCTGAATTTATTTTGAGGAAGATGGAAAGCTATTAGACAATTTTGTGCAGAGGAGTGGCATGGCATGACAAGTTTTAGAGAGATTATTCTGCCTATATTCAAGATAAAATGTAGAGGCCAACAGTAAAACCAAGTATGCCAGTCCAGAGGCTTCTGCATTCATCTTTGAACCCCAATGCCTAACACAGCATTTGGCATATAAACCCTAAGGTAAATACCAACAACAATAATATTCCTTATCCTATGTCTTTAATATAATATTACTGGTAGTACACCAAACTCAGGTTTGAATCCCAGCTTAACCACTTTAGCTTTGTAACCTTGAAGCATACAACCTAATCTGAGCCTGACTTTCCTCATCAATAAAATGGAGATACCTCAGAGCTACTGTGCTGATTAAATGTAGCAAAATATATACAGCATTTAGCTAGGTGCCAAACACATAGTGAGGACTTAAAAAAAAAAGCCTCATAAAAGCAAAGTCCACATATCAGGAACATCAAGAGCTTAGTTATGGACATGTTAAATTTGAGATATTAGCTCTATAAGTAGAGATGGTAATTAGGCAATTGGGTATGGGTCTGGAGTTTGGAGGAGGGAATAGGGCTGGAGAGAAAACTTTTGGGATGCAGACCATACATGGTATTTAAAGCCAAAGATGAAGGAAATAAGCCTAGTTAAGTGTAAAAAGAGAAGACCCAGTGGCAGAGTCGTTGGGTACTGAAACATGTACTCATTAGACAGCAAAGTAAAACTGAGGAGGAGTAATCAATGAGGTAGACAGAAAACTGAAAGTCATCATTAAATTTAGTGATATGGTATACTGCTGGGGCAAAGGTCATATTAGAATGTCTTGAAAGAAGAATTGGCCGGGCGCGGTGGCTCAAGCCTGTAATCCCAGCACTTTGGGAGGCCGAGATGGGCGGATCACGAGGTCAGGAGATCGAGACCATCCTGGC
>NW_012117365.1:1932810-1935515 GCF_000951035.1 Colobus angolensis palliatus
AAAAAAAAAAAAAAAGAAACAAAGAAGAAGAAAAATGTTCGATGGGAAATTAAGACAATTTGTTAGGAAATTATGCTTAAAAAGCCAATGGGGCAGTAGCTAAAAGTAGAAACAGGATTTAAAGCAGCGTTATTTTTATTTTATTTTATTTTTTCGAAGACAGAGTCGCGCTCTGTTGTTCTGTTGCCCAGGCTGGAGTGCAGTGGCGCCATCTCAGCTCACTGCAGTCTCTGCCTCCTGGGCTCAAGCAATTCTTGTGCCTTGGCCTCCCAGAGTGCTGGGATTACAGGCATGAGCCACCACCTCTGGATCTACGAAGGGCTTTTTTAAGGAATAAATAATAGCATAAATGCCAGTGGAGTGGCATAACAGAGATGGGAAAATTGATGATGTAATAGAGAAAAGGAGAACTGCTGTAGCATTATCCTTAAGGGACACAACATCAACTGAAATACAGAAGTGAAGGAGGCTGGCCTTAGCTAGGAGAACAGATAAAATTTATCTCTAGTAACAGAAGAGAAGATTCATCTACAGCATTCACAGATGCTGGTAGATGAAGAGATGTTTCAGAGACAGAGCTTATAAAAATTCTCTTATTTATCTTCTCAGCGCTTCATTTTTTTCAGAGAAATAGGGAGTTAAGTTCAGCAACAGAGAGTGAAACAGGGCAGAAAGTGTTATAGTATAGTTTTGAAGAGTAAGAAAAAACTATGCAACTATCTAAGAGTGGGAGAATGAATGGGATAAAGAAATATAGGCTGGGCACAGTGGCTCACACATAATCCCAGCACTTTGGGAGGCTGAGATGGGCAGATCGTTTGACCCTGGGAGTTCGAGACCAGCCTGGGCAACATGGCAAGACCCTGTCTCTCCAAAAAAAAAAAAAAAAAAAATTAGCCGGGCATGGTGGCATGTTTCTGTGGTCCTAGCTACTCCAGGGGCTGAGGTGGGAAGATCACCTGAGCCCAGGATTTTGAGGCTGCAGTGAGCAGTATTTGTGCCACCACACTCTAGCCTGGAGTAAAATTAGCTGGCAGATTTTTCTCCGCGTAAGTTTGGCCCCATGAGTGCAGGTAAACACATAAAGAGTAGGTGAAGATTTAGGGATAATCAGGATACTGGTAGTCAAACAAGTACAATTAAGAGAGAGACCAGCGGCCGGTAGTAGTGGCTCACACCTGTAATTCCAGCACTTTGGGAGGCTGAGGCAGGTGGATGAGGTCAGGAGTTCGAGACCAGCCTGGCCAAGATGGTGAAACCCCGTCTCTACAAAAATACGAAAAAATTAGCCAGACAAGGTGGTGGGCGACTGTAATCCCAGCTATTCGGGAGGTTGAGGCGGGAGAATTGCTTGAACCCAGGAGCCGAGATCGCACCACTACACTCCAGCTTGGGCAACAGAGCAAGACTCTGTCAAAAAAAAAAAAAAAAAGAGAGAGAGAGACCAGCAGAGGACCTGAGAGTACACGCAAGGGAGTGATAATAATGATCCGACAATGACAAAGCAGAGCTAAGTAGGGAAGTGAGTACATCAGGGGGATGAGGGAGAATGAAAAGGGGACAAGATCAACAGATCTTGATTGATCCTGGTGGAGTCTGTATATTAAAGGGAGTAAGGTGGAAAGATAGATAATGGTATTTGGAGAGTAAGATATCACAAGAAAAAGTTTCAGAATTACTACAGCATAAAACCAGATCCTTGGGACTCCTACATCTAATAAAAAATTTCAGTTCAGAGTAAGAATCCATATGTCAGAATTGAATGGCAGATAAGAGGATTAAAGGTAGATGATGAAACAAAGTTTAAGAATCTCTAGTTTTTTTCTGTATGTCAAAAACCATTAGAAAAGTCTAACTCCAAATTTAAGAAAAACAGTAATTCAGGTTTTTTTTTTTTTAAAGGATGCAATCTGATAGATAAAATAGCTGTTTTATGTTTTTTGGGTTTTTTTTTTTTTTTTTTTGAGACAGAGTCTCACTCTTGTCACCCAGGTTGGAGTGCAGTGGCACAATCTCGATATCTCGATGCACTGCAACCTCCGCCTCCTGGGTTCAAGCGATTTTCCTGCCTCAGCCTCCCAAGTGGCTGCGATTACAGGTGCCCACCACCATGCCTGGCTAATTTTTGAACTTTTAGTAGTACAAGCTGAAGCAGGTGGATCAGCTGAAGTCAGGAGTTCAAGACCAGCTTGGCCAACATGGCGAAACCCTGTCTCTACTAAAAAGTACAAAAATTAGCCAGGCATGGTGGTGCATGCCTGTAGTCTCAGCTACTTGGGAGGCTGCGGCACAAGAATCGCTTGAACCCGGGAGGCAGAGGTTGCAGTGAGCCGAAATTGCACCACTGCACTCCTGCCTGGGTGACAGAATGAGACCTTGTCTCAAAAACAAAACAAAACAAAAAAGACTCAACCCTTATTTTCCATGGTATCCAGTTTGGCCACTTAATTGTTCAGGTTGTAGTCACGGAATCTAGAGTCCTATACTTTTCTGCTTACAAAATTAAATGTATAAAGTAACTTAAGCTAAAATTAAGTGCCATTTTCTTTAGTTTATACCTTGATGCCACAATTAAACAACTTCTGCATTCCCCAAACATGGAGACGTCATTACTTTAAAAAGAAAAAACAGGCCGGGCGCGGTGGCTCAAGCCTGTAATCCCAGCACTTTGGGAGGCCGAGACGGGCGGATCACGAGGTCAGGAG
>NW_012117365.1:1935608-1939593 GCF_000951035.1 Colobus angolensis palliatus
GAGGCGGAGCTTGCAGTGAGCTGAGATCCAGCCACTGCACTCCAGCGATTTCATAGCAAATCATCACCCAAATAAGTAAACATCCTTCTGTATATTCTTATCTACTTTTCAAATCTACTCTAAAATATTACATTCTATCTGTTGAGCAGTTAAATATATGATAAAATCGTACATTTTGGTAGCCTGAAAAAAATGAATCTTGGTTTTCATTCTAAAGGGAAAAAATAAACCATGCAATATAAATCTATTAAATTAATACCAAGTTTGAATGATGACAATTATTTACTCACCTCCTTAATAGCATCTTCATTAGGGAGCATAGAACATAAACATGTGATATACGCTTGCTGGAAAGATGACACATTTGAAATTTCTTTAGATTCTGCACATAGTTTTGATAAAGCAGTAGCCTGGGGGATGCAGTTAGATTTCAACAAATGTTTTATTCGCATTTGCAGAAAGGAAGGTCCTTCTTGTGCAATCAATTTATTGACTAGAAAAAAATGAAAAATAAAACAGTTTGACAACATACCACATAACATGTCAGATTTGTTAAGATGAACATTTCAGATCTTTTTATTTGATTTTTAATAAAAATTTAGTTTATATAAATGGGAAGTTTATTCCGGTCTCAATATTCATCTAACAGAGATGAGAGGAAAATTAAGAAACAGTGAAATGAACTATAAGCATAAATGCAAGAAATGAACTGAATGCTTATGAGACATCAAGTTTTAAGCTGCATATTTTTATATACCTTTCATTTATTCTTCACACCACCACCAAGGCAAGTATTATTATCCCCAGTCTAAGGTTAGGAAAATTAATATTCACAGAAGTTAGGTAACTTGCCAAGGATTCCAAAGCCAGTGGTGCTCTTTCCTCTAAACCAGGCATTTCTCAAAGTGTGTTCCACCGACCAAAAGACCTGAGAGATAGTCCTAGAAAAAAAAAGGATTCCTTGGTCAAATCTCTGAACAGTCCTGCAATAAAGAAAACTGTTCACTTTTATTTAAAAACCCAATGCTTCCCAAACTGATTTGACCAGAGAACCCTTTTATACATATTAGTAACCTGTAAAACATGTGTTCCTGGTTCAGTACACACTTTGGAAAATGCTACTCTGAAAGCTTCAGAAGTACTGAAGCTCAGTACTTCTGTACTTCTGAGCCATACTGAATATTAGGCACTTGGCATTGACTGAACAGTGCTCTGGATGAGCCCTCAATTTTCGAATAGTAAATATCCAACAAGTATGTGACATCACTACATAATATTACTTAAAGAATAGAGGTGAGAATATTGCATGTCAAGCCAAGTGGTGAGTAAACAAACTGCTTTAGGTGGTTAATCTAAAACAGTATCTCTCAGACTTGAAAGTGCCTTCTGGATCACCTGGGGAGCTTATTAAAATGCAGATTCTGATTTCAGGTCTGGGACCTGAAATTTTGCTTTTCTAACAAGCTCCCAGGTGGTGTGTGTGTGTGTCTGTCTGTCTGTCTAGAGTAGCAATCATTTATACTAAGGATAAATGACTGGCCCAATTTTAACTACATATCAGAATCAATCGTAAAATTATCCTTTAAAAAAAAAATAAAGAAAACAATATAGATATAATCACAGATTTCAAAAGGACACAAAAAGCTATACAGTTAAAGTTTTTATCCCTCCTACCCTGACCCCAGTGCTCTGGTTTCCCACCCTGAGAAACAACAAGTTTCCAATTTCTTGTTTATCCTTCCAGAAATATTCTGAGTATGGAAAACATTTTCATTTGCCACTTAATATATAATACAGGTTACTCTATCATCTGTACGGTTAGAGCTACCTTCTTATTTTTAACAACTGAATAGCATTCAGTGGTATGGATATACTATATTTAACCAATCCCCTACTGATACACTTGCAGGCTATTTCCAATCTCTGTCAATCATCAATAATGCTGCGACTTACAACCCTATATATAGGTCATCTGAAACATGTGAATAAATCTACAGAACAAATTCTTAGATGCGGAATTGCTAAAGGCTCTGTTCATTTGTAATACTGACTTATATTGCCAAATTGCTCTCCAAAAATTGTACCAATTTATATTCCCATCAGCAATATGTAAGTGCCCATTTCCTAAGGCACTTCAAAAAGTTCTGGATTCCAGAGCTCCAACTCTGGAGATTATGATTTAGCAAGTGGAGTCTGGACCTTGGGATGTATGTTTTTTGGTTTTAAATCCCACAGATACTCTAATATGTAGCCAAGGTCAAAAAGCACGGAGGGAAAACAGGTCACAATCACTTGGACTTTTCCATTTTCGTCCAACAGTTACTAAATTCCACAACATGAACTCACAATCATACCCTTCACTCACATAGCTCCTTATTCCTTACTTCTATTTTCAGCAATGATATTCTCTCAATTATGCAACAATAAAATTTTGGCATTATTCTTCCTTGATACTTCCTTTCCTCAAGGAAATCAACTTAGTTATTATGTCCTAGCAATTCTTTTCTAATCATCTCCAATCTCATTCATGCCTATTACTTCCTGTCACGTCTCCCCTATATCCTATTCTGCCTAACATCAGATTCTGCTCTATTTATCTGCCATATGAGGTTGTAAGCGATTCTGCAAATCCCATAGGAAACAACGTACCTGATAACAGGCATATTACCTATACAACCTATTGCCTTACAAATTCCCACAGCATTTTACTTCTTTCCCCACATTTAGTTTTCTCTAAGAACAGTGATAAGGGATTATAGTGTACAAAGGTTAACATTTCAGGCTTTAGAATCACTGATCTGAGGTTGAAACCTGATTCTGACACATAGCTGTGAGACCCTTGGACAAATTAACTGACCTCTCTGAGACTCAAGTTTCTTCATCTGTAAAAAGGTTAGTTATATCCATCTCACATGGATGAACAAATTAAAGAAATACTAGCGATGCAGATAAGACTCACCACAAGGCCAGACATAGAGTAAATGTTCAATAGTACTTACTATTGTCTCTGATATCTCCTTTATTACACTGTCAGCAATTTGAGAACAAATATCATGTCTCGTTAGCCTTTGTATTCCCTAAAGCTTAGTGCACAAGGCCCTGTATATTACAGATGTTTAATTAAACCATGCACTTAGCAACTGAAGGGTCATCACTCTCCAATCAAAAACGTTTTAACGTCATCTCACCTGGGCTGAAATTCTGCCTCCACAATTTTAACTACGTGGTCTTGGGTATGTGTAATCTCTCACCTGTTTCATGGATTAAATGAGATATGAAAGCACAAATACAGTGCCCAACACAGAGCAGGCACTCTGAAAACCATAGCTATTATTTTCTATGCGGTAAGCTATTTTATTCAATAATTATAACTATAGTTAAACTGCTGCTAAATCAATTTTAACATATAGCTCAATCTTGTATTTTACAAATCACTTGAAGATATCAATCTTTAAATTTCTTTATCGAAAGGAAATCTACCATATGCTTCAATATTTAAAACAATGTCTCCCAATCATAATCTTTTCTGTATCTCATTTCTTCAAACATTTCAATAAAAAAATTTGTTTTAGTTTTTATACCCTCCCTTCCATCCAAATTTAACAATTGAACTGGTTTGCCATATTTCTTTGCCTTCTCTTTTTCAAAACCATTTAAATGAAAGGTGCAGACATCATGACACTTCATCTTATACTATATACTTCATTATGTAAAAAGAGTAACACTTAAGATCCAGTTGAAAAACACTTCTGCCAGGCACGGTGGTGCACACCTGTAATCACAGCACTTTGGGAGGCTAAGGCGGATGGATCATCTGCAGTCAGGAGTTCGAGACCAGCCTGACCAACATGGTGAAAACTCATCTCTACTAAAGACAAAAAATTAGCCGGGTGTGGTGGCACATGCCTATAATCCCGGCTACTTGGGAGGCTGAGGCAGGAGAATCACTTGAACCCAGGAGGTGGAAGTTGCAGTGAGCTGAGAT
>NW_012117365.1:1939643-1941912 GCF_000951035.1 Colobus angolensis palliatus
CCGGCTACTTGGGAGGCTGAGGCAGGAGAATCACTTGAACCCAGGAGGTGGAAGTTGCAGTGAGCCGAGATCACGCCATTGTACTCTAGCCTGGGCAACAAGAGCGAAACTCGTCTTTAGAAGAAAAAAAAAAAGAGGCCGGGCGCAGTGGCTCACGCCTGCAATTCCTGCACTTTGGGAAGCTGAGGCCAGATCACCTGAGGTCAGGAGTTCAAGATGAGCCTGACCAACATGGAGAAACCCCGTCTCTACTAAAAATACAAAATTAGCTGGGCATGGTGGCACATGCCTGTAATCCCAGCTATTCAGGAGGCTAAGGCAGGAGAATTGCTTAAACCCCGAGGCGGAGGTTGTGGTGAGCTGAAATTGCGCCATTGCACTCCAGCCTAGGTAACAAGAACGAAACTCCATCTCAAAAAAAAAAGAAAAACAGCTCTTTCATGGCGTCTTTACTGATCATGTCACATGAATGTCAGGTAAAAGTATCAACAATTGGCACTTATTACAGAAGACAATCAGTGATATGAACATCACTGCTTTTTGGTATCAAATATATTAAATATCTGGTCTGCAGGGGCAGCAGAGATATAAAGAAAGCTTTTTAATCTTTTGACCCAAAATTAGATTAAGGGTCAACTGAGAAAGGAGGCAGGTTACATGTTACCCACCACTTATACTGTGGTCCTCAACATAATTCCTTAGATACGGAGGTTATCATGTACCTATTCAGAGTCTTAACGATAGTGGGTGCTTAATTAATATTTACTGAATAGACAAGATACCAAGAATGTTAGGTAAGCAATGCTTCTCCCCATTTACTGATGTTTTTTCTATGTTAAAAATGATTAATTACTGTTAACTCCAGAGGTGGGGTGACATAGTTGATTAGTATATCAGGGGAAAATACACTAAGGATGTTTAACTCAACCCCACCCTTTCTCCCTCTTGGGCTTGGGCCTGCCTGCACAAAACATGCAATCTCCTCTGCCCCAGTCAAAGACTTATCTGGATAGGAATCTGCCCAATTCTGGGATGTTTCTGAAATTACCTGGCTCTAACAGCTTTTGTCAATAACAAAGGTGTTATTTTAGCCTCCATCTATCTACATTTATAAAGGGATGCCGTTTATTGAGGACCTCAACGGAAAACAATTAACACCAATCTTTTTCTATTTAACAGCTCTTTTACTTATTCTTTTTTTTTCTTGTCAGTGCAACTGGTAAGCACTAGAATGATCAGAGGAAACAGATCAAGAGAAAATCTAAGTGCCTTTATGCCCATCTTCTCACTATACAGAGAGGTCCAAACACCATGTATATGGTAGGTGCTCAAGCTGGGTGAATGGATAAGCTAACTGGGATATTTTAAAGGATCAACAATCAAATGGCTACTTCTAAGACCTAAAGATAATCTTAAAATGTGTAATAATTATTCTAAAATCTGTTTTTATAGCAAAAAATGTACTTAACAGAGTGTAATCCTTTGAACTTTCCACTAACTTGACGGAAATGAAGTTACAATTGTTGGCTATTTCAAACAAAATATTTTGTGTATCTAAAATCCAAATATCAATTCAAATCCATAATTTTTCTGGTCTTCGACTGACAATTTTGCAAATAAAAAATGTCATTCTGGCTGGGTATGGTGGTTCATGCCTGTAATCCCGGCACTTTGGGAGGCTAAGGCAGAAGAATCTCTTGGGCTTAGGAGTTCAAGACCAGCCTAGGCAACATAGTAAGACCCCCATATCCACAAGAAATAGAAAAAGTAACTGTGCACAGTGGCGCATGCCTGTAGTCCCAGTTACTTGTGAGGCAGAGGCAGGAGGATCGCTTGAGCCTGAAAGGTAGACACTGCAGTGAGCCGTAATTGTGCCACTCCAGCCTGGGTGGCAGAGTGAAACCCTGTCTCAAAACAAAACAAAACAAAAGCAACAAAACTTCATTCTTTGCATCTCTCTTTTATAAAACAATGAATTCCAATTATTTCCTATATATAGAAGAAAAAAGAAATTTTTTTCACGGCCCTCGGTTGTTGCAGCCAATAAAAAAGATATAAGCAGGCCGGGCACGGAGGCTTGTGCCTATAATCCCAGCACTTTGGGACGCCAAAGTGGGTGGATCACAATGTCAGGAGTTCGAGACCAACCTGACCAACATGGTGAAGCCCCATCTCTACTAAAAACACAAAACTTAGCCAGGCGTGGTGGCACGCGCCCGTAATCCCAGCTACTCAGGAGGCTGAGGCAGGAGAATCACTTGAACCCAGG
>NW_012117365.1:1942875-1951266 GCF_000951035.1 Colobus angolensis palliatus
TTTAAAAAAAAAAAAAAAACTAGGATGGGGCCAGGCACAGTGGCTCATGCCTGTGATCCTAGCACTTTGGGAGGCCGAGGTGGGTGGATCACCTGAGGTCAGGAGTTCAAGACCAGTGTAGCCAACATGACAAAACTCTGTCTCTACTAAAAATACAAAAAATTAGCCAGGCGTGGTGGCGCCAGCCTATAGTTCCAGCTATTCAGGAGGCTGAGGCAGGAGAATCACTTGAGCCTGCGAGGCAGAGGTTGCAGTAAGCCATGATTGTGCCACTGCACTCCAGCCTGGGTGACAGAACAAGACTCCGTCTCAAAAACAAATAAATAACTAGGATGTTTTCACTAAGTAAAAGAGTGCCTTTAAAATGTTTTCCTGAATTCCTCCCTGGTAAAATTATCACCACAATTCAAGATAGGTGATATGTTGCATTACTGTTGGATATTTGGAGTGCCCTACTATTAGGATCACTCATATTACTAGCAGACTCTGAAGACTTGAAAGATGGCCCTGGTGGAGGCTGATTTAATTATTTTTTGTTTTTTTTGTTTGTTTGTTTCCTTTGGAGATGGAATTTCTCTCTTTTTGCCCAAGATGGAGTGCAATGGCGTGATCTTGGCTCACTGCAACCTCTGCCTCCCAGGTTCAAGCGATTCTCCTACCTAAACCTCCCAAGTACCTGGGATTACAGGCACCTGCCACCACACCTGGCTAATTTCTGCATTTTTAGTAGAGATGAGGTTTCACGACGTTGGCCCAGGCTGGTCTTGAACTCCTGACCTCAGGTGATCCACGTGCCTGAGATGCCCAAAGTGTTGGGATTAAAGGCATGAGCCACTGTGTCCGTTGATTTAATTATTTTAAAGCCACCGGTGCTGCTTTCTTTTAAAGAATTCTGCAGTATTCACACAAGCTGCCTATTCCTCTAACAGGAATTACAGGAGTATTACTTAGTGACACAAATCGTTAAATAATTGCTTAAATTCGTCTAAAAACTTGCTATTTAAATGATAGGTGACTCTAAAATCTAAGTTATTAGCTCAGCAAACAAACAAAATGTATTTACCAATAGTTTGTTCATTAAAGTTCAAGGGTGAGGGAAAAGGAGTCGGAAAATTAATTCAGTATAAATGATGACGTGTATGTCTCACTGTCCTCTACTACTACTGGGGATTATTGATTACGATGAGCTTGTTCCCATGTTCTAAAATTCTTACTTGTTTCCCTTATTTTAGACTGCTGAAATTCTCTAGCAACATGAGCTTCCATTTATGTCAACATTTCTTTGGAAACTATAAGCCAAAAATGTTCACAGGCCTAAGAATATAGTTTAGTATTCACTCAAGTGAAAACCACAAGATATAAAGTCTCCCCCATCTGCATTTGCTGCCTTGTCCATTTATAATATAAAATAAAAATTAAGGGTTTTTTATCTTTTGGATTTCAACAGGGATCATGTCTTAACATTTATTTGTACCCCTACTACATTTATTTACTGAATACATGTTAAAAAATATATCCTACACATCTGATAAACCTGAAAAGGCTTACACACTTTTAAGCTGAAAAGTGGAAAAAGAGGCAACTATTTTATTCAAGCAAGCTATCTAAGAAAAGAATAAAGAAATGTGAGAGATTTCTCTCTAAAAGGGATAGAGGTTGAGTATCCCTAATCCAAAAATCTGAAATCCAAAACGTTCCCCAAATCCAAAACTTTCTAAGCATCAACATGATGCTCAAAAGAAATGCTCACTGGAGCATTTCGGATTTTCAGATTAGGGATACTTAACTACTAAGTATAATGCAAATATTCCAAAATCCAAAATACTCCCAAGTATTTGAGATATGGGATACTGGAACAGTATTAATATAGTAGTAATAGTCCTAATTAGGATTTGCCCTTCTAGAATGCCATATGCCAGAACAAAACGACTGGCAGGCTTCAGAACACAGAGTGACAAAAATCAAAGTGCTACACATGAGAGATGATTTTAGCAGCTGTACAGATATGTGAGATATTAGGACTGCATTACAGGGATTTAAATAGGCCAAGAACATGACAAAGAATCCTCTTCTCACTAAAGAGAACATTATATCATTTCATTTTGGGTTATGCATTCCAGAGGAAAGAAATGTTCAGATAATGAAGTGTGTCTGTTAATGTGCATGTCTTTATTTGTGCCTACATGAAACAGGTCTAAGCTGCTATAACAGGTCTAAGCTGTGTCCTCAAGGAAGTGGTTAACAAAGTAAGCTCAGGGTTTGAAATCTGTGTGTAACTTTGGCCAAGCTAATTAACTTCTCTTCAACTGTCTCCCCATTTGTAAATGGAGATTCAAATAATCCTCACACTATAAGGTTTGTAATTTGATTAGAAGATATAAAACAAGTAACATGTAGTATAAAGCAGTGGTTGGTACATAATTAGCGATCAATAAATGAATGACAGAATGCATTTATTTTTAGAGATGAGTCCTATTATTTTAGAGATGAGCCCTGTCACCCAGGCTGGAATGCAGTGATGTGATCGTATTTCACTGCAGCCTCCGACTCCTGGGCTCAAGAGATTCTCTTGCCTCAGCCTCCTGAGTGGCTGGGACTATAGTTATGTACCACCATGCCCAGTCTATTATTTATTATGCTTTTATTTTTTTTCAGATGGAGTCTCACTTTGTTGCTCAGGCTGGAGTGCACCAGCGTGATCCTGGCTCACTGCAACCTCTGCCTCCTGGGTTCAAGTGATTCTCCTGCCTCAGCCTCCCAAGTAGCTGGGATTACAGGCGCCCACCACCATGCCCGGCTAATATTTGTATTTTCTAGTAGAGACAGGGTTTCAGCATGTTGGCCAGACTGGTCGCAAACTCCTGACCTCAAATGATCCACCTGCCTTGGCCTCACAAAGTGTTGGGATTACAGCCGTGAGCCACCACACCCAGCCGGGTATAATTCTTAAAGTGTTAGGAAGAAAAAGGTGAACCTTAGATGTAATGAAATAGTGTTTTGTATATTGAAGGTTACCAATAAGTATGCTACGAAGGATCCAAATATTGTTCCTTTATAATTGTGTATGATTTTGATAGCTTTATGCTGTGTAAACTTTGTTTGAATAATGAAACTTTTCTGTTGATTTCTACAAAACCAAATTAAAAAAAAACCATTTTTAATACATCCCCTTCAAGGGACGGGCCTTTTTGTCATTTGATGAACTTAACACCAATATATAATAAATTTGTTTTTGTTCTAAGGCTTTAATTTTAGTTTGCTAGGAGTAATTAATCAGGTGTCTTGGATATGGAAAATTTTTCTGAGTTAAAATCAACTCACCTGCAGAGACTGAAGGAATGGTAGCCAGACTTCACAAGGCAGTTCACTTTCAGATACTGAAAGCAGTAATTCAAAACAACTCCTACAATAAAAATGAGTAAGTATATAAAGGTGGTTACAGTAATAATTAAGTAGAGTATGACAGCAATACTAAAAATCTATTTTACATTTGTTTAGACTATTTTAAATGTTTTTACTCTTCAAAATTTTCTTCAGAGTTGTTATACTGACTGTTCAATCTAAAAAGGAGGAAAAAAGAAAGACCACAAGGCTTTATATTTACATTATTGCTTTAGTACATTTGGTAAGAATATAACAAGCTCTTTAGAAATCACATTCTAAGCAGTTTTATTTTGTTTATTTGGGTGTGAAGAGGCACCCATATAGGACAATTCTAATTCCAGCAGACAAAAATGGGAGCTCAAACTATTGTCAATTCAGCTGATAAAATGATAAATATATGTAACTGTTATCTATAGGTTTCTGTCACTTGCAGAGGAAGCAGGAAGACTGGCAAAGTTGTTTCCTTACCTCTAAAAAAACCAAGTGTAAGAGTTTCCTTTTTCTGACTATTATCCAGAAGACACAGAAAAGAAATAACAGGAAGATTTTTTTTTGAGAAAAGAAATGCACAACTTGAATAATGATCAACTCAAAATACCAAGGAATCAACACCTCTCTAAAACCCTGCAGAATTATCCTTTACCCCTTAGAGATTACAAAAGGTAAAACAGAAACTAAGACTTGGTAGAAGGAAAAATAGGATCATAAAACCAGGAATGCTGGTCTTCCATAAAGGGCCATTGGAGACTAGGAAGCAAAACAGGTGAGGCTAGAAAAAAAAAAAAAAAAACCATCTAGACTAGAAGTCATCTCACTAAACAATCTACAAGTTGAACAAGGTGATGCCCAGCTAAAACCGAATAGCTGTTGTATCTTTTCAATTTGCAGATGAAAATTACAATAAAGGTGTAATTTTGTCTAATATTATGCAGTTAAATATTAAAACAACAGCTAAATCATGTTTGTTTGTTTGTTTGAGACAGTCTCACTCCATCACCCAGGCTGGAGTGCAGTGGCGCCATCTTGGCTCACTGCAAGCTCCACCTCCCAGGTTCAAGCGCTTCTCATGCCTCAGCCTCCTCCCAAAGTGCTGGGATTACAGGCGTGTACCACCATGCCCACCCTAAATCATGATCTCTTTCTTGGGATGGTAATCTTATACTGTACCCTGATATTTTTTGCTAATAAAATTATTCTTAGTTCAAATATAATCAAATTGCAGAATTTCATGTTGTTTTTGCCAAGATGTTCTTCAAAGACTACCAGTTTCCAGGTATTCTGTCATTTAAATCAATCTATACCTAAGGCACAGAAATATATCATTCTCAGATTCCAAGCCTGAATAGGAAAAGAGACTCTAGTGGCAAGTTAAAGATGATGTTGCTTGGCTGGAGCTTCACTTGGACTGTATCTCCTGGCAACGTGAGTACAAAGGAAATTTCATTCAATGGTATGACTCTAACGGTGCTCTGAAGAATAAATGTGATGCCACTGTAAAGAGAAACCAGGCAAACAATACGACCAATGGTACTCAATTTTAAGAGTGATTTAAGTTCTTAAACTTACAGTACTAATCTGCCAAGCACTAAGAGGACATCTTCACATTCAGTAGTTAAGTATGGACGTGCACTGGCAAAGCTTTGGATGGCAAGTCGATATACCTCCAGAAGATACACAATATGTTCTGACGCATTCTTGTTGCTTGCATATTGCAATAAGGTCTACAAAATAAAATTAAAAATTATTTACAAATAAAAATAATGAAACAGATTGTCTTTGTCCTCAAACGCACCACATAGCTCTCCCATTTTTTTCCTAATAGATGCATATACTTTTTATTTGCCTTTTAAGGCTCTGGTTTGTTTAGAAGATTCTATTTTCATCACTTAATGAATTATTTCTGCTGAGTTAAAGAAACGGCAGAACTACTCTTTTGATATCAGAATAATTCTAAGAGTAGAGCCATAAAATGTCTAGTTGTTCTCACTATAGTTCTGGAGTTGCCATCTCTAAAATTCAACGAGTTTTCAACCATGTGCCAAGCACTGGATACATAAGAATAAGACTATGATCCCTGCCTTCTACAGCAAGAGATGAATTATTCCTGAGTGTTGACTCTCAGTTCTACAGCCCCATAAAATCCTTTTTTTTTCTGTACATACGGAATTGATTAGGCTTCCAAGGGTTAATTTATGCTAACTAATTTGTAAAAGGTTAATGTTATATTGGTATTTTTATTTTTCACTAGCCCTGTATCCTCAACAAAATACATATTTATTTTTTATAAAGTTTATGAAAAATATTAACATATAGGCCAACACCAGTTTATTTGGTTACAATGGGGGGAATAGTCCCCTTACCACACAGGGTACCCTATTCCTCATACTGTGGCATCTGAGAAGTTATCTGGCGACTAGGGAATCTAAACCAAAAGAAAATGAAACCACAATAAAGCCTGATAAATTATGTGTGTCCTATCACTAAGAATCTGTCCAAATGATGGTGGAAAGCTGGCTTATGTTCTCCCTGGACAGTGTTGAAAAACCACTGCCAAATTCATGTTTGGGGACTCTCCTTCTGAGTTCCATGGAGTTGTTTTCTCTCTTGTTCATATATATTTTCCTTCTGACAACTGATTAGGTTTTGCCTATGCTTAATTGGTATATCTAGTTAAGACCTGAAGTATGTATTATAGCCTAACACAAGCAGGATACAACCTTCTCCCTGGAATATACATTCTGTCTGACAGGGCTGGGGAGTTCCTAATAGGCTTTTGGTTGGGGATACTTCAATAGGCAAGTCTTATTTTCAGAAGGTAGCTTTAACTTGAGTGAAATACATCTTATCTGAATTCATTACCCCAGAATAACGTCTTCAAAGATTCCTAACTTCCTGTCTTTGATTTTTTTTTTTTTTGCCTAAAGAATTACAAATAGCTACAACAGCAGCGCAGGATTCTGCTGGATTTTCTGCAGCTTTAGTTTCCACACCAATGGCCCCTGTATGAGTTCTGGTAACTGACTGTTAGCATCATCTTGATTACTTTAAAATTAAAAAAAGAGAGAAACAACTTACAAGGAAATATACCATAGACCATTATACCATATACAGTAGAAGTTCTCTTAACATATTGCATTATCTGATCTTTGCATACCTGAATCACTATAGTCAGTTGAGCTATTTTTAGTATACCCACCTACTCAGTTAAGTGTCTTGCTACTTTGTCACAGTCACTTTAGATAAATGCGCTTCTGTAATTTCAGAAGAGCATCATGTCATCACTTAATCAAATCCCTAATTTTAATAAAATTAAAAAACTGAGTAGCATTATAAACTGACCCCTAAGCAATCCTGCTTCCCAGCTGAATTAGTAGAGAGAGAATGCAGAATGGGTGTCTGTTATATAAATAAGATTTCACCTAATCTCCCTTAAGAAATTTATTAAAATCAGGCAGGCACTGTGGCTTACGCTTGCAATCCCAGCACTTTGGGAGGCCAAGGCGGGTGGATCACGAAGTCAAGAGATCGAGACCATCCTGGCCAACATGGGTGAAACCCCGTCTCTAAAAACACAAAAATTAGCTGGGCGTGGTGGTGTGCACTTGTAGTCCCAGCTACTTGGGAGGCTGAGGCAGGAGAATCACTTGAACCTGGGAGGCAGAGGTTGCAGTGAGGCAGTGAGCCAAGATCGCGCCACTGCACTCCAGTCTGGCGACAGAGTGAGACTCTTCCAAAAAAAAAAAAATTATTAAAATCTATGTTACAAAAAAATTCTGGTTTAGGTCAATAAGTTACTTACTGTCTGAATGGGCTAATCTAAGAATTAAGGAGTTTCAAAAATTTGTATTTAGTGCCAGATTTTATGTTCCTTAAAGTCAGACATTATGTCTTATCAATCTTTATAGCCCTACCACTCCTCTACCCACTACCACCCCCACAGGACATTCTCAAGTCTCACTAAATGTCTGCTGAATACATTCACCATTTTATTCATTTGACAAATATTTTTCAATAGATTATCACACATGAAGTGCTAGATGCGGTGGGGGCGGGCAGACATGTGGCCTATCCTCACAGAGCTTTCAGAATGAGTCAATACAACATGATGGCTAAAACCACACATGCAAATTAACCAACTGCTAACTAAAGTATGCAAAGGGAAGGACAGAGTGCATACAGATGGGGTTAGTCTTTCCACAATCCACCTGTCCACTTAGAATGCTCTTGCCACCAATCTAATAGCTTCTGACAGACATTCCACTAGGACTTATAGAAGTTACACAATTTCAAAGATTCAATACTCTGAGGAACTTCCAGTTTGCTCTATACTAAGTTATACTTTTTATATTCCTAAATCTTTACCCCCTCATGTGTTGGTTCAAATTAAGTAGTGAAATCTCTTATACCCATTATAAGCATACTCTGGGTATGTGAAGAATGGCTGGAATAATCAATCTTCTTCGTTATCACCCTTTTTTTTTTTAATTTTTTGAGATACAGTCTCACTATATCACTGCTGGTGATCCTCCCACTTCACCCTCCCAAGTAGCTGGTACTACAGGCATGAACCACTGTGGCTGGCCAGGCTTTTATCTTTTTTTTTTTTAATGATGTCTCACTCTGTCGCCCAGGTTGGGGTGCAGTGGCGCAATCTCGGCTCACTGCAACTTTAACCTCCCAGATTCAAGCGGATCCTTCCACCTCAGGCTCCCAAGTAGCTGGGATTACAACTGTGGGTCACCAGGCCCGGTTAATTTTTCTGTCTTTAGTAGAGACGGGGTTTCACCATGTTGGCCAGGCTGGTCTCGAACTCTTGACCTCAAGTGACCTGCCTGCCTTGGCCTCCCAAAGTGCTGGGGTAAGTAACTACAGGCAAGAGCCACCTCACACCCAGCCTTTGTTTTCTTTTTGCTTTTTTTTTTTTTTTTTGAGTCGGAATCTTGCTCTGTCGGCCCAGGCTGGAGTGCAGTGGTGCGATCTCGGCTCACTGCAAGCTCCACTTCCCGG
>NW_012117365.1:1951731-1970115 GCF_000951035.1 Colobus angolensis palliatus
AACCCGGGAGGCGGAGCTTGCAGCGAGGCGAGATCGCGCCACTGCACTCCAGCCTGGGCGACAGAACTAGACTCCGTCTCAAAAAAATAAATAAATAAATAAAAATAAAAATAAAAAACTGGACTAGGCGAGGTGGCTCACGCCTGTAATCCCAGCATTTTGGAAGGCCAAGGCAGGTGGATCACTTGAGGTCAGGAGTTGGGACCAGCCTGGTAAACATGGTGAAACCTCATCTCTACTAAAAATACAAAAATTAGCCCGGCGTGGTGGCACATGCATGTAGTCCCAGCTACTTAGGAAGCTAAGGCTGGAGAATTGCTTGAACCCGGCCAGCATTCAGTGGTACAATCACAGCTCACTGTAACCTCAAACTCCTAGGCTCAAGTGATCCTCTCTCCCACCCACCTCAACCTCCTGAGTAGCTAGGACTGAAGAAGTGCACCACCATGCCCAGCCAATTAAAAAAAAATTTTTTTGTAGGGACAGGATCTCTTTGTTGCCCAGTCTGGTCTCAAATTCCTGGGCCTCAAGTGATCCTCCCACCTTGGCCTCTCAAAGTGCTGGGATTACAGGTGTAAGCCACTGTACCTAGCCATGGTCTCTTATTTTTCTTTAGGAACTGAAATCACAATTGGAGAAAAGGGGCAATAAATGACAAAGATGACCTCCTAAAGTTCATTCTACAGTGACCAAATTAATGGCCTCTCTCTTTTGTTTCAGTAAATTCACTTATTCCACAAATACCTACTATTTTGTAGCAGTACTGTGCTGGGAAGTAAGGATGGAGACTCTATTCCTGCCCTTGAAAGGCTATGATATATACTAAGGGGTCAGATATATATGTAAAAAATTAGCTCACTTAGGCACCATATTTGACTATTCTAAACATTCTTATTGGGGTGTTCTCATTCACATCCCAAGCGATTACCCTCAAATTACTCCCCCAAGTCCTTGCTATATACCTCAACTGCCTATTACATATTTCCATCTGGGTGTCCTATTCAAATCTCAAACTCAGCATGTCCAAAACCAAACATCTTCCCCAGCAAATATGCTCTTCCTCCTATGTTCCATCTGCCTCCTTTCAGTAGCCTGAGCTAAAAAACTATCTTTGAAACTACCACACTAAAGTTTGTTGATTCTATCTCAGAAATATATTTGTCTCCTGTCCCTATGCTTTATCTCTGTAGCCATTCACCTAAACCAGGTCCCCAATATCCCTCATCTAGACTATTACATTGGCTCACTTCTCCAGGCTAAATAAGCTCCAGTTCTGTAAATGTGTTATATCACAGTATGTCTGTACACTGAAAACATTAATGTCCAAGGGGAAAATGACAAGAAGAAATTAACTAAAATGCTTACATGGTTAGCACTGAGGTAGCAGGAATATGAGTAATTTTTGTCATCTTTATACTTTTCTAAACTTCTCAAATTTTCTTTAATAAGCATGACTACAGTTTCAAAGCAAAAAAAAAAATCTCCCCTCACCCTCAATTCTATCTACATTTCTCACTACGTGGTTTCAAGGAGCTTGGCAGCATTCTGACTATTCTTTGAAACTATCAAGAAAGGAGAATTTCTTTCAGGATGGTCACATTTAATGTAAAGAATACATTCCAATTTAAATCTCACATAGTTCAGGATTAACTTTCCTAATGAAACAAATACAGTTATATTTACTGAGCACATAGTATGGATTAGGCACTTCCTAAGAGCTTTACAGGCCACTAAACTTATTTAATATGCACAACTCCATGAGCTAGGTGATTTATTATCAGCCCATTTTAAAAATGAGGAGCCACTGTCAAGTTGTCTTTGGGGGATTTTTTTTTTCCCCTTAATGAGGAAACAGAGATTGAATTATTTGGCCAAAGTCATCCAATAGGTAAGTGTTGGATTCAGGATTTGAACTAGAGCCATCTGGCTCTTCAGCCCACACTTAATCACCACGCTTTCTTTATGCCTTTTCACAATTCAACTATTTTAAGTGTGCTTTTAAATTCTGCCCCCTCACCCCCCAGCATCAGCTTTATAATATTTTGCAGCAAGTTGTGTCATGGTCATAATTTGGCCTTCTTCCCGAGTTTACAACATCTAACTTCCATTTTAAAGTGACTGCTTCTGGGGAATGTTTTCAAGCAATGGCACTGACAGATATCCTGTACTTCAGAATGCCGGTGGGTCACAAAAAAACTGACAAAAGATAGCTAGTGTTTATTTTCAAAGCTGTATGTCCTATGGCAATAGGAAGTTACATGTTTTCTAAGAGAGGGGTTTGAATTATTTCAAAGTTTGCACATAAAGCAAGAAACCTTGATTTAAATTTCTCCACTTGTGAAACTCCCAGGAAATTAAACATTTCAGTAAAATGTGACTGCACTACAAGAGATAGACTTCCAGGAGAGGGCAGCACTTGAGATGGATCTCTGAAGTATGAGCAACAGTGACGGGAACAGGAGGACTCCAAAGAGAGAACTTTAAAGAAATCAGAAAAGATGAATAGACAACTAGATGACTAGAACAGATGGGAGTAAATGGTGAAGAGACTTAAATGTCAGTAATGAGGATACCTCTTGATGGAGGTTTCCCTTCAAGAGACTAAGCTGAGAGTGAGATGAAATGAAATGGAGAGAGAACAGCTGGCTGCTTACAACCAGGAAGTTAAGTGGCTAGAGGAAATTAAACCCCCTAAGTCTTTAACATATGCTGCTACTATGCCCCCTGCCTCATTTTCTATATTGGTAATAGGTGGTTTTTTTTAAAGCCAGAGATATGACTAACTTTTACTCTATCTATCTATACTTGTTTTCATCCATCCTGATTAAATTTCACCGGATTCAGTCCATCAATCTCAGCCTACTAAGATTATTTTTAGATACCGATTCTGCCACAGGATTTAACTATGCTTTCTAGTTTCATTTCATTTTCAATTTTTAAAAATGCCTTTTGCTGTTCTGTCATAAAAATAACATAGCATTGTTAAATACATATGCAAAAATAAAAATTTAATAACCCATAATACCACCATCCAGAAACAGACCACTATTAACAGGCAATACATTAAGCTTGAGGGGTTTTTTTTAATTATTTTTTTGGAGATGGGGTCTCCCTCTGTCACCAGGCTGGAGTAGAGGGGCGCGATCTGCGCTCACTGCAACCTCCGCCTCCCAGGTTCAAGCGATTCTCCTGCCTCAGCCTCCTGAGTAGCTGGGATTACAGGTGCCCACCACCATGCCTGGCTAATTTTTTTGTATTTTTAGTAGAGAAGGGGTTTCACCATGTTGGCCAGGATGGTCTCAATCTCTTGACCTCGTGATTACTGCAAGCTCCGCCCCCCAGGTTCAAGCGATTCTCCTGCCTTAGCCTCCCAAAGTGCTGGGATTACAGGCATAAGCCACCATGCCGGCTGCTTGAGGGTTTTTTAATGCCTAAACCAAATATTTTAATAGAATCATGCTATATGTCTTTCCATTTGTTGTAAAGTTTTCTTCAATGTCAGTGGTTTTATGGTTGCAGAACTTTGTGTGAGTATAATTTATTACCCAATTCTTTATGGACATAATGGCTTCTAACTTTGCAGTATTATATATAATATTAAGATGAACACCCCTATAACACTAAAATGAGCACCCCTATATCTAATTTCTCTCATGTATCCATGACAATGTACTTATAATAATGTCCTATAAATGGAATTGCTGGGTGCATAATTTTTAAGGCTTTACACAGTGTCAAATTCTGCTCCGGAAAATTTGTTCCAATGTACATTTCTATTATTGGTGTTAAAAGGTGACAGACTGAGGAGCTGTAACAATTATTAGATATTATCATTGTAATATAACTTTTGAGGATCAGCTTACTAGAAGAAATACAATACTTTGTTTATTCGATTTACATTCTTTTCATCACTGTGGCAGTTCAAGAAAATTTTTCATATATTCCTTTAATAATCTAATCTTAACACCTAATTACTACAGAGTAATCCATAAAAGACACACAGACCAGTGCAATCTAACAGAAAGCCAAGAAATAAATCCACGAATAAATCCTTGTGTATGTGGTCAAATGAAAATGATTTTCACCTAGGGTGCCAAGACCACTCAATGGGAAAAAGACAGCGTGCTTCACTTCGCTTTTCTTTTCAGATGGAGTCTTGCACTGCTGGTCAGGCTGGAGTGCGCAGTGGTGCCATCTTGGCTCAACGCAACCTCTACCTCCCAGGTTCAAGCGATTCTCCTCATTCTCCCAAGTACCTAGGACTACAGGCACAAGCCACCACACCTGGCTAATTTTTGTATTTTTAGTAGAGATGGGGTTTTGCCATATTGGTCAGGCTGGTCTCAAACGCCTGACCTCAAGTAATCCATCCACCTTGGCCTCCCAAAGTGCTGGGATTACAGGCGTGAGCCACTGCACCCAGCTGAAGACAGCCTTTTCATTCAACAATGTTAGGAAAACCAAATATTCATATGCAATAGACTGAAGCTAGACCTTACCTTACACCATTTACATAAACCAACTTGAAATGGATCAAAGATCTAAACATATGAACTAAAATGATAGAACTTTAGGAGAAAACATAGATAAATAGCTTCATTACATTGGATTTGGCAATTATTTCTTGACTATGACACCAAAAGCACAAACAACACAAGCAAAAATAGATAAACTGGACTTCATCAAAATTAAAACTTCTGTGCATCAAAGGACACTCTCAAGAGAGTAAAAAGGCAACCCGTAAAATGGAAGAAAATACAGCAAATCATATATTTGTCGATGGATTAATATCTAAACACATAAAGACCTCCTGAAACTCAACAACAAAAAACAAGCCAATTAAAAATTGGGCAGAAGACTTGAAAAGACATTTCTCCGGCTGGGCGCGGTGGCTCAAGCCTGTAATCCCAGCACTTTGGGAGGCCGAGACGGGCAGATCACGAGGTCAGGAGATCGAGACCATCCTGGCTAACACGGTGAAACCCCGTCTCTACTAAAAAAAATACAAAAAACTAGCCAGGCGAGGTGGCGGGCGCCTGTAGTCCCAGCTACTTGGGAGGCTGAGGCAGGAGAATGGCGTAAACCCGGGAGGTGGAGCTTGCCGTGAGCTGAGATCCGGCCACTGCACTCCAGCCTGGGCGACAGAGCGAGACTCCGTCTCAAAAAGACATTTCTCCAAGGAAGATGTACAAATGGCCAATAAGCACATGAAAAGATGTGAAACACCATTAATTAGGGAAATCCAAATCAAAACCATGAGATACGACTTCACACCCATTAGGATGACTATTATGTAAAATAAAAGAGGTCAGGCCGAGTGGCTCACACCTGTAATCCCACCACTTTGGGAAGCCAAGGCAGGTTGATCACTTGCAGTCAGGAGTTCAAGACCAGTTTGGCCAACATGGTAAAACCCTGTCTCTACTGAAAAAAAAAAAAAATTAGCCAGAAATGGTGGTGGGCGTCTGTAATCCCAGCCACTCAGGAGGCTGAGGCAGAGGAATCGCTTGATTCCAGGAGGCAGAGATTGCAATGAGTGAAGATCGTGCACCTGCACTCCAGCCTGGGTGACAGAGCAAGACCCGGTCTCAAAAAAAGAAAAGTAAAGAACAGAACAAGTGTTAGCAAGGGTGTGGAGAAATAGGAAACCCTGTACATTGCTGATAGAAAAGTAAAATGGTGCAGTGGTTTGGAAAATGGTATGGTGGTTCCTTCAAAAATTAAACAGAAATACCATATGATCCAACAATTTCATTTCAGTGTACATATCCCAAAGAAGTGACAGCAGGATCTTGAAGAGGTATTTGTACACACATGTTCATAGCAGCATTATTTACAATAGCCAAAAGGAGGAAGAAACCCAAATGTCCATGAACAGATGAACAAAAGTGATATATCCATAAAATGAAGTATCATTCAGTCTTAAAGGGGAAGAAAATTCTGACACATGATACAACATGATGTATCTTGAGGACACTATATTAAGTGAAATTTGGCAGTCACAACAAGACAAATACTGTACAATTTCACTTATATGAGGTACCTAGGAATAGTCAAATTCATAGAGACAGATGGTAGAATGATGGTTGCCAGAAGGTGAAGAAAAAAGGGAATGGGGAGTTAGTATTTAATGGGTACATAGTTTCACTTTGGGAAGATGACAAAGTTCTGGAGATGGATGGAGGTAATGGTTGCACAACAATGTGAATGTACTTAATGCCACTAAGTTGTACACTCAAAAATGGTTAAGATGGCAAATTCTATGTTATGTATACTTTCCCACAATAAAAGTACCAAAAAAAAAAAAAAAGAGTTAACTTTAAGTCTAGAGATTTTAGATTAGAAATTTTCAAGAGCCGGGCGCGGTGGCTCAAGCCTGTAATCCCAGCACTTTGGGAGGCCGAGACGGGCGGATCACGAGGTCAGGAGATCGAGACCATCGTGGCTAACACGGTGAAACCCTGTCTCTACTAAAAAAAAATACAAAAAAACTAGCTGGGCTAGGTGGCGGGGGCCTGTAGTCCCAGCTACTTGGGAGGCTGAGGCAGGAGAATGGCTTGAACCCGGGAGGCAGAGCTTGCAGTGAGCTGAGATCCGGCCACTGCACTCCAGCCTGGGCGTCTCAAAAAAAAAAAAAAAATCACTCATATATATATATCTATAAATATACCTATAAAACACTCATATATATCTCTATAGATAGGTATATCTCCATATTTATAGATATACCTATCTATAGAGATATATATGAGTGTTTTTATTTTTTGTGTGTGTGAGCCAAAGATTTATCTGTTCATTTACTGCATTTGAAATACTCTTTGATGACATCCTTGCCCTAAGACTCCCTGAAAAATATAGAATGCTTCAAAAATTTGCATGTCATCCTTGCACAGGGGCCAAGCTAATCTTCTCTGTATCATTCCAATTTCAGCGTATGTGCTGCCGAAGCAAGCATGAGTGATTTTTCCATCCGTCCCTCACACCATATATAAAAATTACCTCCAAATCGATCATAGACTTAAATGTAAAACCTAAAACTACACAATCTCCAGAAGAAAACAGCAGAACTTCCCTGTGGTCTTGGATTAGACAGATTTCTTAGATATAACGGGAAAAACACAATTTATCAATATTAAGAATTTATGTTCTTAGAAATACACTGTTGACCAGCGCGGTGGCTCATGCCTGTAATCCCAACACTTTGGGATGCCGAGGCAGGCAGATCACGAGACCATCCTGGCTAACGCCATGAAACACTGTCTCTACTAAAAATACAAAACAAAACACAAAAAATTAGCAAGGCGTGGTAGTGGGCGCCTGTAGTCCCACCTACTCAGGAGGCTGAGGCAGGAGAATGGCGTGACCCCAGGAGGCGGAGCTTGCAGTGAGCTGAGATCATGCCACTGCACTCCAGCCTGGGTGACAGAGCAAGACTCTGTCGCAAAAAAAAAAAAAGAGAAATACACTGTTAAGGCCGGTTGTGGTGGCTCACACCTATAATCCCAGCAAGGGCAGATCACTTGAGGTCAGAAGTTCAAGACCAGCCTGGCCAACATGGTGAAACACTGTCTCATCTAAAAATACAAAAATTAGCCAGGTGTGGTTGCAGGCACCTGTTCCCAGGCTACTCAGGAGTCTGAGGCAGGACAATCGCTTGAACCCGGGAGGCGGAGGCTGCAGTGAGTTAAGGTCACGCCATTGCACTCCAGCCTGGGAGACAAAGTGAGACTCGGTCTCAAAAACAAATAGTTAATTAAAAATAAATAAATAAATAAGAAATACACTGTTAAGAGAATAATAAAAAGAGAGAAGGCACAACCTAGGGAGAAAATATTTGCAAAAGCATGTATCAGAAACACAAACACAACACCTCTCAAAATTCAACAATAAGAAAACAATTATTTTTCAATGGCAAAGTAACCCCAGCATTCTGGAAGGCCAAGGCAGGAGGATTGCTTGAGACCAAAAGTTCAAGACTAACCTGGGCAACGTGGCAAAACCCCACCATTACAAAAAGTACAAAAAAATAGCCAGCTGTGGTGATACAAGCCTGTGGTCCCAGTGATTTGGGAGGCTGTAGTGGGAGAATCACCTGAGCCTTGTGGGCTGAGGCTGCAGTGAGCCGAGATCACACCACTGCAGCCTGGGTGACACAGTAAGACCCTGTCTCAAAATTTTAAAAAGCCATTAGGGAAATGCAAATTAGAATCACAATGAACTAACAGTAATTTTAGAGTGGCTAAAATGAAAAACACTGGCCACACCAAGTGTTAGTGAGGAGGTAGAAAACTAGAACGCTCACACACCATTGATACGAATGTAAAATAATACAACTACTCTGGAAAACCTGTCATGTGACCCAGTCATTCCACCTAGGTATTTACCCAAAAGAAAAGAAAAAGCATCTGTCCACACAAAGACTTCCACACAAAATGTTCATAACAGCTTTATCTGTAGTGGTCAAAAACTTGAAACAATTCAAATGTCTATCAGTAAATAAACAAATAATGATATATCCATACAATGAATACTCATCAATAAAATAACTGCTGATATATAAAAGATGAATGAATTTCAATAATTATACAGATAGATGCCAAAAAAGAGACCATATGATTAAAAATTCTTAAAAAGCAATCTAATTTAGAGACAGCAAATCAGTAGTTAAGTGGGGATGGGAGGGTATGTATACAAGAGGAGGGTAAGAAAGGGAATACAAAGCGGTAGGAAGAAACTTCTACGGATGATGGATATAATCATAATCTTGATGGTTTCATGGATATTGATACGACAAAGCTCACCAAATTGTACTTTTTTTTTCTTTTGAGACAGAGTCTTGTTCTGTCACCCAGGATGGAGTGCAGTGGCACAATTCTGCTCACTGCAACCTCCACTTCCCAGGTTCAAGAGATTCTCCTGCCTCAGCCTCACAAATAGAATGAGAATTATTACTATTATTGTTATTATTTTGAGTCAGAGTCTCGTTCTGTCGCCCAGGCTGGAATGCAATGGCTCTATCTCAGTTCACTGCAACCTCCACCTCCCGGGTTCAAGCAATTCTCCTGCCTCAGCCTCCCAAGTAGCTGGGATTACAGGCACCTGCCACCACGCCCAGCTAATTTTTGTGTTTTCAGTAGAGACAGGGTTTCACCATATTGGCCAGGCTGGTCTCAAACTCCTGACCTCATGATCTGCCTGCCTCGGCCTCCCAAAGTGCTGGGATTACAGGCGTGAGCCACCGTGCCCTGCCAGAATGAGAATTTTAAGTGAAATCTCTTTAAGTTCAAATATACGTATATGTTCTCCATTTCACATGACAAAAAAACACAAGATTGATCCAAATGTGATGTTTTATGCACATTTATGGTTAGAATTTTATGGGATCGTCTGCTCTAGATTTAACTCCTCCCCGCCACCCGACAACAGAACAGAGTCTTGGTTCTCCTGTTCAGGCTGGAATGCAGTGGCACAAACACAGCTCACTGTAACCTCAAACTCTTCAGCTTAAGGGATTTCATGCCTCAGCCTCCCAAATAGCTAGGACACCACAATGCCCAACTAACTTTTAAAAAGTTTTTGTAGAGACAAGGTCTCACTACATTGCCCAGTCTTGGTCTTGAACTCTTGGCTTCAAGAGATCCTCCCCGCCTTGGCCTCCCAAAGCACTGGGATTACAGGTGTGAGCCACTGTGCTTGACCCCTTGATTTAACATTTTCATTGACAATGTCCTTTAAAGACTGAAATCAAGATTTCACTACGAAGAAAAAACCAAATAAAGAAAGCAAGCATTGGCCGGGCGCGGTGGCTCAAGCCTGTAATCCCAGCACTTTGGGAGGCCGAGACGGGTGGATCACGAGGTCAGGAGATCGAGACCATCCTGGCTAACACGGTGAAACCCCGTCTCTACTAAAAAATACAAAAAACTAGCCGGGCGAGGTGGCGGGCGCCTGTAGTCCCAGCTACTCCGGAGGCTGAGGCAGGAGAATGGCGTAAACCCGGGAGGCGGAGCCTGCAGTGAGCTGAGATCTGGCCACTGCACTCCAGCCTGGGCGACAGAGCGAGACTCTGTCTCAAAAAAAAAAAAAAAGCGAGCATTAACTAATGCAATACTTTCAGTTCTAATCAGTAGTTTCCAATGGGATGGGCATTTATTCTAGAGGGGCAAATGATAATCCATCAGGGAGAAGGAATATATTAATACTTATATTCAAATGAGTTTTAAAAAATCTCACCCCTTTTATGTATTTCTGTGTCTGTTTTATACAATATATAGGTATGGTACAAATAAAACATACTTTTAAAAGATATTTATTTTGATAAGAATATACAAGACAAATATTTGGAGATGACTTAGAAAATAAATCTTATATAGCAAACATTTTTCAATAGAGTTACAAAATTTTGGAGTAGAATCAAACCTTAAAGGGCATCTCATTTAAGGAGCAATATGAGGCCCCCCAAATAACAAGCTGACTTGCCCCAAGGTCATACATCCATTTGGTGGCACTCTATTTGAAAACATATAAAGGTCACTTTTTTTGTTTGTTTTTTTGAGACAGAGTCTCACTCTTGTCACCTAGGCTGGAGTGCATTGGTACAATCTTGGCTCACTGCAACCTCTGCCACTCGCGTTCAAGCGATTCTCCTGCCTCAGCCTCCAGAGTAGCTGGGATTACAGGTGCCTGCCACTGTGCCTGGCTAATTTTTGTAGTTTCAGTAGAGACAGGGTTTCACCATCTTGGCCAGGCTGGTCTTAAACTCCTGACCTCCTGATCCACCCACCTCAGCCTCCCAAATTGCTGGGATTACAGGCGTGAGCCATCATGCCCGGCCAGATCACAATATTTTTTATAGTTAGCTAATGGAAAGCACTGCAGTCTTCCCAGTTATTCAGCTATGACTTAGTCTTCCAGAGTTTAGAAGCATTGATTATAAGAGATCAATAAATGATCAATAAATGACTACACTGATAAACCTCTCACAAAGCCACCATCAATCACAAAAGTGTACCACACATTCCAATGGCTTCAGGTTAGGCTACAGCTCTAATTATAATTCTTTGGACATGTTCTGCTTCATGAGAACTTCAAAGAGACCTAAAATCTCAAAATTACATGATCAGTCTGACACGGTGGCTCATGCCTGTAATCCCAGCACTTCAGAAGGCCAAGGTGGGCGGATCACTTGAGGCCACAAGTTTGAGATCAGCCTGGCCAACATAGCGAAACCCCATCTCTACTAAAGATACAAAAAATTAGCTGGGCATGGTGGCGCAAGCCTGTAATCCCAGCTACTCAGGAGGTTGAGGCAGGAGAATCCCTTGAACTTAGGAGGCAGATGATGCGGTGAGCCGAGATCACACCATTGCACTCCAGCTTAAGCAATAACAGCAAAACTCTGCCTTAAAAAAAAAAAAACCTGAATATTATTAAAATGCAAATTAGTGTAACAATCTGATAATTTTTTCCTATTAGATTGTCAAATATTAATAAGTTTAACAATACAAGCATTAGCAAGGATTTAGTAAAACGAGGACTCCCAAACACTACTGGCAGAAGTACATATTCAACTTTTTGTAGGCCTGGCGCGGTGGCTCAAGCCTGTAATCCCAGCACTTTGGGAGGCCGAGACGGGCGGATCACAAGGTCAGGAGATCTAGACCATCCTGGCTAACACGGAGAAACCCCGTCTCTACTAAAAAAATACAAAAAACTACCCGGGCGAGGTGGCGGGCGCCTGTAGTCCCAGCTACTCGGGAGGCTGAGGCAGGAGAATGGCGTGAACCCGGGAGGTGGAGCTTGCAGTGAGCTGACATCCGGCCACTACACTCCAGCCTGGGCGACAGAGTGAGACTCCGTCTCAAAAAAAAAAAAAACAACTTTTTGTAGGCAAGTATCCATCAAAACTTAAACATTCTCTTAATCCAGTAATTTCTTTTTTTGAGTCAATGTCTCGCTGTGTTACCCAGGATAGAGTACAGGCAAGTATCCATTAAAACTTAAACATCCTGTTTAATCCAGTCATTTTTGTTTTTGAGTCGGCATCTCACTCTGTCGCCCAGAATACAGTGCAGTGACGCAATCTCGGCTCACTGTAACCTCTGCCTCCTGGGTTCAACCAATTCTCTTGCCTCAGCCTCCAGAGTAGCTGGGATTACCGGCTAATTTTTGTATTTTTAGTAGAGACAGAGTTTCACCATGGTGGCCAGGCTGGTCTCGAACTCCTGAACTCAGGTGATCCACCTGCCTCGGCCTCCCAAAGTGTTGGGATTACAGGTGTGAACCGCCGCACCCAGCCTAATCCAGTAATTTCAATTCCAGATTTATGTTATGGATAGAAATAACCAGCACTTAATTTTAATTAATTAATTAATTAATTTTTTGAGACAGTGTCTCGCTCTGTTGCCCAGGATAGAGTACAGGCAAGTATCCATCAAAACTTAAACATCCTGTTTAATCCAGTTATTTTTGTTTTTGAGTCGGCATCTCTGTAGTCCAGGATAGAGTGCAGTGTTGCGATCTCGGTTCACTGCAACCTCCGCCTCCCGGGTTCACGCCATTCTCCTGCCTCGGCCTCCTGAGTAGCTGGGACTAGAGGCGCCCGCCACCACGCCCGGCTGTTTTTTTTATTTTTAGTAGAGACAGGGTTTCAATGTGTTAGCGAGGATGGTCTCGATCTCCTGACCTTGCAGCACTTAATATTTAACTAAGTTCATGGGACACTGTTTATAATAGCAAAATAACACAAATGTTTAAATTATGGTGTATGCTCAAAATGTACTGATAAAGAACAGGGTCAACATATCAAATTAAAAAATAAATTGCAAAAGGGTAAGTATTTGTGTTTTTAAGGACACACGAGACTGTTAACAGTCATTTCCTCTGGGAGGCGACTGGAAAGATTGTGGGCAGAAGGAAAGAGGCTTTTACTTTTCCTTAAACCCTCTGTACTGTATTTAGTTAAGAGTGTTGAAAGTGTTGCTACCTGTAGAATTTAAAATCAATGCAGTTTCTGATGGAATACTATGCATTTATTTCTTAATTACAGTAAGTCTACACATATTCTACATGAAAAGATGTTTACAATAATGAAATAAGCAGGTTTTAGTATATAAGCTTGAAACCATTTTTTCTAAAAATAGTACATATATATGTACACATCATATAGAAACATTCTATAGATATGCATTCCTAAATTGTTAACAATGATCTACCTAGGAAAAGGTAGCACTGGAGTACATAAAAGTGTGTATGACAGGAGCTTTTACTTCTTATTCTCCCCTTTGATACTGTTCTAATTTTTAACAATTAGAATGTATGCATGCGTTGTTTGCACAATTAGAAACTGTAATATTTATATAAACGCATATTCTATATGTATTTTTCCAAAAATCTGATAAATACACCAAGCTATTAAGTGACTTTATACGATACTTTCACTATCTAATTTATCTATTTGTAAATCTTGTTTTAAGTTTCTAGAATGAGCACCCACTAGTTTTGAGTCACAAAACTAAAATATTTATGTTTGCTTTATAACTTTAGGATACCGGCCAGGCGCGGTGGCTCAAACCTGTAATCCCAGCACTTTGGGAGGCCAAGACGGGCGGATCACGAGGTCAGGAGATTGAGACCATCCTGGCTAACACGGTGAAACCCCGTCTCTACTAAAAAATACTAAAAACTAGCCGGGCGAGGTGGCGGGCGCCTGTAGTCCCAGCTACTCGGGAGGCTGAGGCAGGAGAATGGCGTGAACCCGGGAGGTGGAGCTTGCAGTGAGCTGAGATCCGGCCACTGCACTCCAGCCTGTGTGACAGAGCGAGACTTCGTCTCAAAAAAAAAAAACAAAACTTTAGGATACCTTATATATATATTTTAAACATATATATGAAAAAAGCAAAGACGATGAAATGGAATCACAAAAATATGCCTATTTTATAAAATTATATATCATAAAAATGCAATTCCCAAGCAAGGATATACATTTTATCATATGCGATAATAATTCTTACTACAAATGTCCACATTAATAAGAAATTGTTCTGGCTAATATGACATATTCAGGTTATTTCCTTAGGAGTAAGAATACCGAGAAATCAGGCTGGGAGTGGTGGTTCACGTCTCTAATCCCAGTGCCTTGGGAGGCTGAGGTGGAAGGATCACTTAAGGCCTCAAGTTCAAGACCAGCCTGGGCAAATAAGACCCTTTCTCTACAAAAATTATTTTTAAAGTAGCTGGGCACTGTGGCATGCACCTGCAGTCCTAGATATTTGAGAAGCCGGGGTGGGAGATCACTTGAGCCTAAGAGTTTGAGGTTACAGTGAGTTAAGATTGTACCACTGCATTCCAGCCTGAGCAAGGAAGTAAGATCCTGTCCCTAAACTGAAACAAACAAAAAAAAACTATCAAATCAAATGTCAGCACCATAAGCTGCTAGATCCAAATAATAATAATAATATTGACAAGAATAGCACTCAAAAAGACAGTAATCAGAGTTAGCACAAAAGTGGGGAGAAATAAACAAATACATTAGTAATCCCAGCCTAACTATGTTGCAGCAATATAGGTAAACCTGTAAGAATAAATCTTGACTCAAGATACGTCTGAAGTATAACTCATTCTCAACTTTCCCCAAATTATAACACACTAAAATATTTTTCATATGAAACAATACACATAATTTAATCCCTGCAAAACCTTCGGAGGAGAAATTTTTTCATAAAAAGCTCAGTCAGAGTCAGCCGGTTTTACAAATAAATTTTAGCAAGTAGGCTAATGCACAAATACAGAATCCGCAAATAGCGAGAACCAACTGTATATTCAAAGAACTGAAGGAAACATGCCTAAAGAATTAAAGAAGGCCGGGCGAGTTGGCACACACCTGTAATCCCAGCAATTTGGGAGGCTGAGGAGGGAGGATCACGAGCTCAGCAGTTTGAAACCAGCTTGGGCAACATGGCGAAATCCTGTCTCTACAAAATACAAAAATTAGCAGGGTGTGGTGGTGCGCCTGTGGTCCCAGCTACTAGGCTAGGTTGGGACGACTGCCTAAGCCTGGGAGGTTGAGGCTAACAAGGCTACAGTGAGCTGTGATTGCACCACTGCACTCCAACCTGAACAACACAGCAAGACCCTGTCTCAAAAAAAACAAAGAACAAAAAAAAAGCTCAGAATCACGTTTTAGGCTAAAACTAAACAATTAAAAGTCAGTGGCAGGCAGAAAGACAAGGCAATCACCTCTTCACCTCTGCACTTTGCTTTATTATAGGAAAAAAAAATGTGACTCTTGAGTTGATAAAGGCTTCAGAATATGGCAAAATGTTCTAGACCTGATAAGTTTGGCAAATGCTGCACAATACCTAATGTCTCTCTTGGAAATTCACAATGTATTTTAACATTTAAAACGCTTATCCCATGGCTGGGCATGGTGGCTCACGCCTGTAATCCCAGCACTTTGGAAGGGTGAGGCGGGTGGATCACCTGAGGTCAGGAATTCAAGACCAGCCTGGCCAACATGATGAAACCCCATCTCTACTAAAAAAAAAATTAGCAGGGCATGGTGGCGGGCGCCTGTAGTCCCAGCTACTCGGGAGGCTGAGGCAGGAGAATCGCTTGAACCCGGGGGGCGGAGGTTGCAGTGAGCTGAGATCACGCCACTGCACTCCAGCCTGGGCAACAAGAGCGAAACTTCAACTCAAAAAAAAAAAAAAAAAATTTTATCCCAACTTACATGAACATAGAACCCTTATTTCAAGAAGCACTTATTAATAAATATATCACATGGAGTGAAACACAGTTTAGGAAATTCTGATACAAGAAAAAAGAACATAGGCTCTAGAGTCTAAAGAACTCACCACCACTTACAAGCTGTGTGATCCTGGGAAAGTTACTTAACTTCTCTGGACCTGTTTTCTATCTGTAAAATGAAAATCACACTACCTACCTGAGGACTTGGCACACAAAAAGATCCTCAATAAATTACTTAGGCCCTCAAATTTTTCATATACTGGATTGTATGTTGGCCTTGTGCCAGCAATGAAAGTTTTATTATATAAATTTCTATTTATGTTAAAACATATTACTATCATTATTTTTGAAATGGAGTTTTGCTCTTGTTGCCCAGGATGGAGTGCAATGGCACAATCTCTGTTCACTGCAACCTCTGCCTCCCAGGTTCAAGTGATTCTCCTGCCTCAGCCTCCTGAGTAGCTGGGGTTACAGGTGCCTGCCAAAACATCCGGCAAAGACGGGGTTTCACCATGGTGGCCAGGCTGGTCTCGAACTCCTGACCTCAGGTGATCCACCTGCCTTGGCCTCCCAAAGTGCTGGTATTACAGGCGTGAGCCATCGTGCATGGCCAAAACATATTATTTATACAAAATTTAATGTATTTTATATGAAATATTTTATTATATAATAAAAATAAGGTTCTACTCTTAGTTGATCAAGATTCAAAGAACAATAAGGTGTGGTCCCTGCTGGGAAGCAGGATAAACTGGTTGACAAAAAAATGTCTCCTTCTCTCTTGGCCAGGCACAATGGCTCACGCCTGTAATCCCAGCACTTTGGGAGGCCGGGGTGGGCAGATCACTTGAGTCCAGAAGTTCGAGACCAGCCTGGCCAACATGGCAAAACCCCGTCTCTATTAAAAACACAAAAATTAGCTGGGCATGGTGGCAAGCACCTGTAGTCCCAGGCACTCTAGAGACTGAGGCACGAGAACTGCTTGAACCCAGGAGGCGGAGGTTGCAGTGGGCTGAGATCTTACCACTGCACTCCAGCCTGGGCAACACAGAAAGACTCTATCACAAACAAACAAACAAACAAAAAAGTATCTTTCTATCTATTTATTTATTTACTGAGACAAGGTCTCACTCTGTCACCCAAGCTGGAGTAGAGTGGAGTGAATATGGCTTACTGCAGCCTCAACCTCCTGGGCACAAGTGATCCTCCTGCCTCAGCCTCCTGAATAGCTGGGATCACAGGTATGCATTACCACAACTGGCTAATTTTAAATTTTTTTGTAGAGACAAGGTCTCACCATGTTGCCCAGGCTGGTCTTGAACTCTGGGGCTCAGGGGATCCTCTCGCCTTGGTCTCCCAAAGTGCTGGTGGGGATTACAGGCGTGAGCCACCACAGCTGGCCAAATGTCCCTATTTCTTGATAAAGACAGTTAAGACTTGCTTATTACTCTCAAAAATAAGAGTGGGAGATACAGGAAAGGGAGGAGATAAAGATCAACAAGCATTTAGTGAGTACCCACTAAGTTTTAGAGACTAGGCACTAGGTAAATAAAAGCCAACACCTTCATGGCACTTACATCCCAGTAAGGGAGACTGACACACAAGATCAGTAGTGATCTGAAGGAAAATAAAGTAATACTTAAAGAGGTGAAAGGCAATGGGGAAGTGCTATTTTAGATAAGACAGTCAAGGAAGGTCACTGGTAAAGGTGACAAGCGTTTAGACCTAAATGAAAATAAAACACGTTTTAGTCTTTGCAGCCTTGCAATAAGTTGTACTTTCTATTCCGTTTTTGTCAACACTATTCAAAAGAGTATGATCCACGGAAGAAACAGAAACCACTAGAGGTCACAGTATACAGTAAGAGACACGATGGTACCACAGCAAATGACAGCACCGAAGTTTTCACTGCTCCACGGGTCATATTTATACTATGTTTTTGTCATGTGCATTACAAAGCTAGCTTTTGCTATGGAGAACTACTTGTCATGTAGTTTCTATTTAAATATCACTAAAAAGAAGGCAGTACAAGAAGAGAAGCTAGTGCATTAAAAACTTATTGAAATATGAGAGAGGTAAGGCTCAAGAGCCTTCATGGCCATCAACCTCAAGGTAAGCAGACTGATTATTCCCATCTTGGCATCTCCAAACTATTGTCCTGTTAGGTGGCTAACTCTTCCTCAATACTAGGCCTCTCATTTTCTCTCTCCATCAATGCTATTCCTCACTGCACACATGTAAATGTGTACATTATATGAATGTAGGCTGAGGTTGATAAGTAATGTCTCCAAGAAATGGCCAAAAGCTCCTATCCTGTTCCTTTATAGTAACTTCTTTTTTTTTTTTTAAATTATACCTTAAGTTCTAGGGTACATGTGCACAACATGCAGGTTTGTTATGTATGTACACATGTGCCATGTTGGTGTGCTACACCCATTAACTCATCATTTACATTAGGTATATCTCCTAATGCTATCCCTTCCCCCACTCCCCACCCCACAATAGGCACCAGTGTGTGATGTTCCCCACCCTGCGTCCAAGTGTTCTCATTGTTCAATTCCCACCTATGAGTGAGAACATGTAGTGTTTGCTTTTCTGTCCTTGTGACAGTTTGCTCAGAATGATGGTTTCCAGCTTCAT
>NW_012117365.1:1971760-1993621 GCF_000951035.1 Colobus angolensis palliatus
TTCACCGTGTTAGCCAGGATGGTCTCGAACTCCTGACCTCGTGATCCACCCGTCTCGGCCTCCCAAAGTGCTGGGATTACAGGCTTGAGCCACCGTGCCCGGCCTCAAACCAATTTTTCAAATGAGGCTGGAAAAATGGGAGTTGGTGGTTCGGATTCTAAAAGGCTTTGTATACCAAGCTAATAAGTTTGAACTTTATCTTGCCTTTGGGGGGAAAAAAATTGAGGCATTTTAGGGAATAAAGTGACTAACAAGATTATATTTATAATTTAGAAAGAATACAAAGATGAACTGCAGATAATGTCAGTCAGAAAACAAGAGATTAGTGAAGAGGTGGCTGCAATAGGAGAAAACCTGAAAGAAGACAGTGACAGCAATAAAATTAAGAATTAAGGCCGGGCGCGGTGGCTCAAGCCTGTAATCCCAGCACTTTGGGAGGCCGAGACGGGTGGATCACGAGGTCAGGAGATCGAGACCATCCTGGCTAACACGGTGAAACCCCGTCTCTACTAAAAATACAAAAAACTAGCCGGGCGAGGTGGTGGGCGCCTGTAGTCCCAGCTACTCCGGAGGCTGAGGCAGGAGAATGATGTAAACCCGGGAGGCGGAGCTTGCAGTGAGCTGAGATCCGGCCACTGCACTCCAGCCTGGGAGACACAGCCAGACTCCGTCTCAAAAAAAAAAAAAAAAAAAAAGAATTAAAACTATAGGTATATACAAAGTGTCAAGGAAAAAAAAAAAATCCCAAACAAATAAGAGGAAATCTATCTGGTGAATCAGGAAAAGCTTCACAGAAGGGATGACATTTATACTAGGCCCTAAAGAAGAAAAATCTCCCATGCAGAAAATGAGAGAACCTCACAATGAAAGGGAAAGGCATGGCCTGAGATCTTGTTAATGTAGTTAATACGTTTATTGGATCTTGAAAAGTCAAATGAAAATTAAAATCATCTTTCTCAAAATAATGTGCTTGGAAAGTTACAGACAAAATTTTAATCACAGGAATAACTGCAATCACACGTTGGTCCATGGACTGACTCCAAGTAAAGAACTCCTGAATAGGAGTAAACGGTTGGATTCAGGTGATAAGACAGGGGAGGGTTGAAAAGCATGCTGAAACCAAGGTTGTGAAAACTTTTTGCTACAAAGCTAAGAAATCTGGATAACACAGACAATTCTGGAGGTATTTTTTAAAATAGAGATTTTCTTATTAAGTCCTTACAACAATGAATCTGCATACAAAACATAAGTACTATTATCCATTTGCAAAAGAATTAAGGTTTAAAGAAAATAACATGACCAAGGTTACACAACTATTTCAATAGTGAAGCCAGTACACAGGTTATCTGACTCACAGCCCTTGTACTCCATCACTAATCTAGGAAAAATGGAAATTTCAATGTAGTACTTACTTATTTTCGCCATTAAAAATCTACGAAGTCACTGTTAGTCTTGAACCTAAAAGTGTCTCATATAAACATGGTTTAGTCATAAAATTACTTTGCCTAGTATTCTCAAAGTGTAATCATATAATCACCCAACAATTCCAATTTTGATAATGAAGTTTACTTAAAAAAAAGTCTTCAAAATTTCTGTTACAAATAGAGACACCAATTGTTAAACTTAAGGAATCTTGGTCCCCAAAATACAGCAAAAACTTGAGAAGACATCATCAATTTTTCAGGAAAACAAAGAAAGACTGTTTTCTAAAGTTAATCTTATCCACACTGTCTGGCAGTGGTTTCACAAAAGGAACTGAAGGAAAGAGAAAAAACAAACCACATCCCATAGTCACTTAATACAATTTTTCACTGAATACAGTTTGACCTAAGTATCATTTTCTTAGTAACTATTACTTTCAGTGTTTCATTTTATCATCTTCACAAACATATGAAAATTGAAAATATGCCCAGAATGAGACAAGCTTCTCTATTCACTCATATGTTAGTTTATTTCTTGATTTGGTGCAATTCCAAAGATAGAGCCATTTCTTTTAAGTGCTGCAAGAGTTGGAGAGAATATGGTCCCAGGATGTTGCAAAAGGGATCTGCTTGGTACAATCTAAGTCTCTAGGACATTTCTAACTAAATAGCTGATGAAAATACATTTGTAGTATTAAGCATCCCATAAGCAGGGGTCAGGCCTTCATGATAATGTAAAAATGCCTACTACCTATCTTAATATATTATGTGCTCCTCTCCTAGAGTCCAAGAAAATTGTCTTAACTAGGTTCCCATCTTCAGAACTGTCACACAATCAGTGCTCCTTAAGTGAATGAAAGAAGAATCTTATTCTTCTTTTCAAATGTGAAACCAAGAGTTATTCAACAAAATTTATTGATGGTGAAAATTTTCCTGCTTCTTCATACAATTTTTACTTTTTCTGTATCGGGTCATCAAGGACATAGTTGATTTTATCTGGACTACAGGGAAAAATTGTGTCAAAAATATGACAAATTTTGTGAAGACTTGTACACAAACTTTCTATTCTGATTGTATAAAGCATTATAAGGAGATAAGGTCAGAAAATAAGATAGTTTTGCAGACATGGTTACCTAAGATTATTAGCTAAGAAGTGGTAAAGTCACAGTCAAGATCCAACTAACTTCCAATCCCATGTACTTTCTATTACAATATAGTGCTACAGGAATACTTGTTCTTATTTCATTTATTAGTCTAAGAAACAATTTTTGGAAAAATTTTAGGTAAAAAAAAAAATTCATAGAAAAGACAAATTAATTACACATGCTTTCTTTTAAAAATTCTTCTGGGTCATCACATCTCTGGTGTCACCAAGATTCAAGACATTAAAATATTACGTTAAATAAAACTGCAGTTGCAAGCACTAGACATAAAGCAGAATACATATATATGTGATTCTTTGACAAGCTTCAATGTGACTGGTTACATTCATTCTTGTCATCTTTCCAGGGAGACAACTCAAGCTTAGAAGCCTTACCCAAAATCCACAGTTGTTTTCTGCACCACCACTCTCCTTCCATTAGTTTCCCCTTCTCCCATAGCATTCTGGGTCCTGACCAACCTCTACCTTTGGCACTGGGATGCTTCCCCACCCGAGACCTTCACGTGACTCATTTTCATCCTTGCAGCTCACAGGGTCTACTATCTAAAGTGGCCTCTCCCAGTTACTTCTTTCTAAGCACATATTACAATTTATAATTAATCTTTTTACTTATTTTTACTAGTTAATTGTCTTTCCCATCAGGATATCCCATGAGGGCTCTCTCCTCACCATTGTCTCTACAACACCTCCTTTTCAATCATTACCAAAACCGCACTGGAAATACTGTCATTTCTACCACCTCCCACCAACTTGTAAGTTCATCAAGGCTAAGTGCTGTCTTACTCATGTTTCCCCAGCACTTGGTAAAGTCCCCGGCACTACCCTATAAAGTCAGTAAAAATTTGTAAAATAAATTAGCTTACTAAACAAGGATGATTACTACTAAGGAAGCTGAGAAAACACATTAACATTTAATAGTACAGGGCAATGTTGCAGGTTGTACACACAAAAACTGGAGTGGTACAATCCATGGAAAAGATGAGTAACGACAAAATCCCATTCAAAGAGATGAGGTGCTTCTGTCTCAGCAGAGAGAGGGAGAAAAGCAACCAAGCAAGCTAACTTTTATTCTACTCCGGACCAACAGAGCAAACTGCCCCCCAAAATTATTATTTTAGAACGTCGCAATTTATTCAGCATACTGGACTACTTATTAAGACTCCAAGTACCAACTTACTACGATTATTTTGCATTTTCTAAGGTACAACAGATAAGGAGCAGAGGGGTGCCTCTGAAACCTGATAGAACAAACATTGGAAGTAGAAATAATAATGGCCGATATTCATATTTGTAAAAGCCTTGAAAACATACAGAAAAATCTCGCAGTGGTCATGGGGACTAAACACACCCATAAATATGTAATCATAGGTTAGGACCCACCATAGCACAGAAATGATCATACGACTGCCAAAAGAGGCCACACTCTACATCCCTCTTCCCATCCTCTTCTACCCAAAGAGTCAGCCTTATTCTCGGTAGCACAATCCTCTCAAAGAAATACAGAAAAGACAAAAGAACAGCTTAAACGTCAAAAAAAAAAAAAAAGAAAGAAAGAAAAAGAAAAAAACAGCCAACCAACCGGCTCCGCAATCCCTAATCAGAAAGCCCTAGACGCCTTTCGAAGCCAACTGTCATACCTTTTAGGAGCCCAAAAGATGTTAACTCCAAAAATAAATCTCTGGCCCCCAACACACCTCTCTGGATTATTCAGAAAAACCCGGGTTTAACAGTTCGGAGATCTGCACTCCACTCAAAAAAGGATCTCCCGGCAGGGACAAGCAATCAATCCCTCAGGGGGCAGTGGCGCTCCAACCACCCGGTCAGGACACAGGCAACGGCGACAGGGCACAGCCCTTCCAGGGACCCGCCAGGGCCCTCCGGGATCTCAGTAAGGCTCAGAGCAAAACGCCCCAGGGGTGGCCAAAGTCGGGCAGTGGCGCAGGGGGGCCAGCGGTCGAGCTTCCAAGCTGGGCCTTCCCGGCCCGGGGGCGCGGCGAGTCACTGAGGTGGCGCCTTTCAGTTCGGACCCGGCTGCTTGCAGAGGATCCAGAGCCTCTTTCCCTGACTTCCCCGCCCCGCCGCCCTCAGCCAGCCAGTCAGCCCCTCACCTGGCAGAAGCTCCGGCAGTAGTTCAAAGATGAGACCTCCGACACCTCTTGCTCCCTCAGCTCTGTCTCCAGCTGCCACAGACACGGCCGCAGTCCCAAGGCTCCCGGCGCTGGAGATACAGGGCGATGACCTCGAACCATGGACTCAGTCTCGGCTCCATCTCCGGCTCCCGCTACCGCCGGAGCCTCAGCCCCAGCCCCGGCGACAGCGGCGGCGTCTCCCTTTCCGTCCGCCATCTTCCCACGGCCCACCAGCGCGTAGGCAACCAAGCCACGTGACTCAGCCCTGGCCCTGCCCCCGTCCGCCCGCGCATGGTGACGCACTCCTTAGCGACGCGGGCGCCCGCTTGATTCCGTCATTCGGACTCCGGGTGCTCCTCCTCTCAGTGGCCTACGCATCACCAGTCCTGACAACAACCCAGCAACAACTGGCCAGAGGCTATGCCCACTTAGACCACTTTGAGGTCATGGGATCACGGAGCCAGAAATGCCTGTAGAGGAATCTGGATATGAGGGGGAAGACATTTGAACTGCGATCTGAAGGGACAAGAGGAAGGTAGCCCTGAAAGGAACATAGCGAAAAGCATCCCTGGTAGAAGGAAAATAAGCGAAGATTGTGAGGCCGAAATGAAGAGTAACATCAAGGGAACTTGGTTTATGATAAAGACGGCATTTCAAGTCAGTGGGCGAAAGGACGGACTCTTCAATAAATGGCGATGAGACATTTCTTCCAAAAGGGAAATAAATAGATTTCTACCTCAAACCGTATCCAAAAATAAGGCCGAGATGGATTAAAGACCTGAAAACATTTTTCAGAAAACAGAAATAGCTTTATAATGTCAAAAAGGGGGGAATTTTTTTTTTTTTTTTTTAGACAGAGTCTCACTCTTGTTGCCCAGGCTTGAGTGCAACAGCGCGCTCTCTCTTGGCTCACCGCAACCTCCGCCTCCTTGGTTCAAGCATTCTCCTGCCTCAGCTTCCTGAGTAGCTGGGATTACAGGCATGCGCCATCATGCCCGGCTAATTTTATATTTTTAGGAGAGACGGGGGTTTCTCCATTTTGTTCAGGCTTGTCTCGAACTCTTGACCTCAGGTGATCCGCCCGCCTCGGCCTGCCAAGTTTTGGGATTACAGGCGTGAGCCACTGCGCCTGGCTAAGAATTTCTTAAGACCGGAAAAGCACAAACCATAAGGGAAAATATTTAGATTTGACTGTATTAAAATGTGTTACTTCTGTATAACAAGTTTAAAAAGATAGCATACAAAGACAAGCCACAGACTAGATGGTATTCCCCATATATATAACCATGGTTTATTGTTGTGGGTTTTTTGGGGTTTTTTTTGAGACGGAGTCTCGCTATCACCCAGGCTGGAGTGCAGTGGCCGGATCTCAGCTCACGTCTGATTTACATTCTTGCTGCCATATGAGAATAGGTGGTGAGAGGTGAGAATGAATGCCGGAAAGCTATTGTAGTACTCCCAGATGATCAAGTTAGAGGTGTATTTTGGAAGTAGAACTAACGGGCTGATGCACTGTTTGTGAGGAAAAGGAAAGAATCTGGAATGGCTAAGTGGCTTCTGGTTTGAATGGCTGGCAATGATGTTTACCGAGAAAAGGAAGGCTTAGGAAAGAACAGATTGGGGAAAGAGTGAGGGAGAATCGAGAGTTCTATTTGGAACAGGTTAAGTTTGATTTTCCTATCAGACATTTAAATAGAGATGCCAGATAGGCACTTGGATGTGACTATGGAGCTTCAGCTGAAGATGTAGGGCCATCAGCTGTTCCACCTCTATTAGGCAAAAAGAAAAATAAATCTCTGGTGACTCCACCACATCTTCATCTAGCTTCCCTCCCACTTCTTTTCTTCCTGTTAAAGAAAAACTTCTCTAAAGAGCTGGCCAGACCCTCTGTTTCTACTTACCCTCTTCTCATTCATACTTGAACTCTTCTGTCAGGTTTTATCCCCACCACTCACTGAAACAGCTCTTTTTAACACCACCACTGAGTTCTACTTTTTTGTGTGTCCAAAGGTGAATTCTCAGTCCTTGTTTAGTCAATCTCTTAGTAGTATTTGGCATTGTTGATAATTCCCCAACGTTTAATTTCTCTTGGATTCCAAGTCTGCACATTCTCCTGGCGTTTGTGTGTGTGTGTGTGTGTGTGTGTGTGTGTGTGTTTTGGTCTTGATTTCTTTTTTTTATTCTTTCTTTTCTTTGTGATTTCTAAGTGTCCCAGGCATAGTCCGTCAACTTCTTTTCTATCTATACTCACTGCTACACTCACCCAGTTCTAATACATGTATGTGCTTATGACAATCCCACTCTAAGCCCAGGCAAGAGGAGCCCGGCCCGGGGTCCCACACTTTAGAGGGCCACACAAACCTCTCTCTCTCTTTCTTATACACACACACACACACACACAGAGTAACTATATTAAATAACCCTATCATTTGAGATCCAGCACTCACCCTCAGCACAAGTACAATCTTAAATGTTTGCTTTCTTGAGGCAGGGTCTCACTCTGTCACCCATGCTGGAGTGCAGTGGTATGATCACAGCTCACTGCAGCCTCAGCCTACCTGGACTCAAGCAAGCCTCTCATGTCAGCCTCTTGAGTAGCTGAGACTACAGAAATGCAACAACAAGCCTGGCTTTTTTTCTTTTCTTTTCTTTCCTTTTCTTTTTTTTTTTTTTTTTTTTTTTTTGAGACTGAGTTTCCCTCTGTCACCAGGCTGGAGTGCAGTGGGGTGATCTCTGCTCACTGCAATTTCCACCTCCTGGGTGCAAAAGATTCTTCTACATCAACCTCCCGAGTAGCTGGGATTACAGGTGCACACCACCACACCCAGATAAATATTTGCTTTATTTACCACTACTATTCAGGCTTTAGGGAACCTCTTTATCACATCTCTTGTTCCATATATTCAAAGCTGAAAGGCACCAAAAGAATTGAAACCAGGGATGTGAACAGATATTTGTACATTTATGTTCACAACACTGTGATTCATAATAACCAAAAGATAAAAACGACCCAAATGTCCATGAATGAATAAACAGAATGTAGCATACACACACAATGGAATGTTATTCAGCCTTAAAAAGGAAAGAAACTCATTCCTGAAAAGCAGGATAAGGGAGGAAATTCTGACATGTGCTACAACATGGATAAATCTTGAAGACATTATGCTAAGTGAAACAAGCCAGTCATAAAAAGACAAATGTATGAGTCCACTTATATGAGGTATGTAGGGTAGTCAAATTCATAGAGTCAGAAAGAATAAAGGTGGTTGCCAGGGGCTGGGGGAGAGAGAGGCTGGCAGAGTTATTGTTTAATGGATATAGAATTTCAGTTTAGGAAGACGAAAAAGTTACAGCGATGGAGGGTGATGATGTTTGCACAACAATGTGAATGTACTTAATGCCTCTGAACTATACATTTAAAAATGGATAAATATGATAAGCTTTACTTTATGCATATTTTACCACCATCAAAAAAATGAAAGGCAACTGCATTCTAATGTCTTGAAGGTTTTGGATTTTGCTACTTAAGAGAAATAGGCAGGCTGGGTGCGGTGGCTCACGCCTGTAATCCCAGCACTTTGGGAGGCCAAGGTGGGTGGATCATGAGGTCAGGAGATTGAGACCACCCTGGCCAACATGGTTAAACCCCATCTCCACTAAAAATACAAAACATTAGCTGGGCGTGGTGGCGGGCGCCTGTAGTCCCAGCTACTTGGCAGGCTGAGGCAGGAGAATCGCTTGAACCCAGGAGGCGGAGGTTGCAGTGAGCCGAGATCCCACCATTGCACTCCAGCCTGGGCGACAGAGCGAGACTCCATCTCAAAAAAAAAAAGAGAGAGAGAGAGAAATAGGCACTGTTTTTGAAATGCTACATAGAGAGTCATCAAGCTACAGAAACACTTAGGTAAGAGAAAACACAAATTAACTTGTCATACTCTTCCAGCACAAATGCAATTTTCGTGCATAAACATGTATTGTTTCCTGGGAGTGGCAGATGTTCCTTTCTTTAATTGTCTCAGTACACACATATGCGTATACACTGATATAAACATGTATCTGTCTAGATGTAATATGAGTAGAGAGTGAGACTAAACATTTACATAATCATAAATAGACAATGAATACTAGCATTGGAAATAACTATTTGTACAAAAATATTTGATAAGACTGAATTGTTTTTTAAATGAAATTTAAAATTCTGGCATTATTTACCTAATTTTAATTTAAAATTGTGAAAGAAAATAAATAGTCTGTCTATTTTAAGCTTCTAAAACTTGTTAGGCCCTAAGCAAGGTTGACTTTGGAGACTGAGTCACAAAGCATGACCTCTTGTTTACTGGCATTTTTGTTTGTTTGTTTTTGTTTTTGTTTTTGAGGCGAGGTCTTACTTTGTCACCCAGTCTGGAGTGCAGTGATCTCAGCTCACTGCAGCCTCAACTTCTGGGCTCAAGAGATCCTTCTGCTTCAGCCCCTCAAGTAGCTGGGATTACAGGCACACACCACCACACCAGGGTAATTTTTGCGTTTTTTGTAGAGATGGGGTTTCACCATGTTGCACCGGCTGGTCTCAAACTCATGGACTCAAGTGATCTGTCCACCTTGGCCTCTCAAAGTGCTGGGATCACAAGCATGAGCCACTATGCTCGGCGGCCTTTTGTTATAGATTAACTTCCTTCCTTTTTATCTTTTTTCTTTTTTTTTTTTTTGAGATGGAGTCTTGCTCTGTCACCCAGGCTAGAGTACAGTGGTGCGATCTCGGCTGACTGCAAGCTCTGCCTCCCGGTTCACGCCATTCTCCTGCCTCAGCCTCCTGAGTAACTGGGACTACAAGTGCCCACCACCACACCCGGCTAATTTTTTGTATTTTTAGTAGAGACGGGATTTCACCGTGTTAGCCAGAATGGTCTCGATCTCCTGACCTTGTGATCCACCTGCCTCAGCCTCCCAAAGTGCTGGGATTACAGGCATGAGCCACCGCCCCCAGCCGCTTATTTTCTTTTGCTTGGCTCAAACAAGATGTTGCCAGAGAAAAATGACACCTTGACTATTACATCCTTAATGTGAAATGTGAAATATACCCTTCCCCCAAAAGAAACACTGCGTATAATCAATCAAATTGCTGTATTAGTCTTGTATGCAAAATGTTGTAATCCTGGTAAGCGTCCCCAGACTTTGCCTATTTAAGCACCCTCAAACCTCTCCATTTCAGAGCACTGACCCCATCTTTTTGGAGTCTATATCCTCTCAGATGACCACCCTCAAACTTTACACTCGAATAAACTTAATTATTTAATCATGTTGCCTGAATTTCATTATTAAGTTTGACATTTTGGTGACTGTGAAGGGACCAGAGGTAAACCTTCACTCCAGTTACTCCTGTCATTTCACTAACAGATCTCAGCACTTTGGGAGGCTGAGGCGGGCAGATCACTTCAGGTCAGGAGTTTGAGACCAGCCTGGCCAACATGGTGAAACCCCGTTTCTACCAAAAACACAAAAATTAACTGGGTGTGGTGGCACATGCCTGTAGTGCCAGCTACTCAAGAGGCTGAGGCAGGAGAATCACTTAAACCCAGGAGGCAGAGGTTGCAGTGAGCCGAGATCATACTACTGCACTCCAGCCTGGGTGACAGAGCAAGACTACGTCTCAAAAAAAAAAAAAAAAATTGTGACTTTCACTTTTCTGTGAGGTTAAGTTTTTGTGTTGAATTACTCCTTAGAGTTTTTACAACTTTTTCTCTCATTCAAAATTTTGATAAGGTGAAAAACAGTTTATTTTTGAAAAGAGGAAGTAAATATTTGTGGCTTAAGCAAAAATGTTATAATATTTAAAACTAGCCAGGTTCTGAGGCTCGGTTCAATTGACAAATTCAAATTTGCTTCTTGAGTGACCAAAATTATGAAATACTCTGTATAAGGACGAAATAACTCCTGAAGATAATAGACACTGTTTCTCCCAGCTAAAAGGCACCTTAAACAACTAAGATCTAGTGTGAATATCTGAGTTAATCACTCCTGCTAAGTAACAGTCTCACAGGAAATCCCTTAAGTAGAACTTAAAGGAAACCTTGCTTAATCTGGTGAGCACACATAAAGGATTGATGACCCTGTATCTTCAGCATCCAAGTGTGTTGGTATCATTGAGATTTGTATGTGGGAAGAAGTGACTCAAGGGTGACACCTTGAGGAGTTATTTTCACAAGCAGCACACTCGATCCCAAAACAGCTTTCCCTGTCTTTTGGTCTTTCAAAGGAAAGCACTATAGGCAACTGTGCATCTAAAACTGAATCTTCCTCCTTAAAGAGAGTCCCACTATTAGAAACTCCAGCTGGATTTATAGTTAACACATATGACGCCTTTTCAGGTAAATATTTAGAAAATTGGTCGTGAATAACTCACGATGACTCCAAATTATAATGGCCCAAGTGGGGTGCCCTTGAAATGCCTAAACTAGTTTACTTATATGCTCAATTAGAATAAGCTGGCTCTAGGCCGGGCGCGGTGGCTCAAGCCTGTAATCCCAGCACTTTGGGAGGCCGAGACGGGTGGATCACGAGGTCAGGAGATCGAGACCATCCTGGCTAACACAGTGAAACCCCGTCTCTACTAAAAATACAAAAACTAGCCGGGCGAGGTGGCGGGCGCCTGTGGTCCCAGCTACTTGAGAGGCTGAGGCAGGAGAATGGCGTGAATCCGGGAGGCGGAGCTTGCAGTGAGCTGAGATCCGGCCACTGCACTCCAGTCCGGGCGACAGAGCGAGACCCCGCCTCAAAAAAAAAAAAAAGAATAAGCTGGCTCTAAAATAAATCAGAGCAATTGGAAAAGTTATTTTCAATGGCATTTAGAGGCTTCCAAAAGAGGTTCTGATAAAGTTCTTTCTTTACAGAAAGAAAACAAAGGATTCTCTAAAACAATTTCTGAAATAAAAAAGCTGTTGAAATTTCTCCTCCTCCCTTAACTCCTCTTTCTCTTTATCCTTCGTTATCTCAACTACTTTTTCTTCCTCCTCCCACTTCTACTCCTATTGTTCTGGCTCCATTTTGTGAATAGCTGGTGTCTGGTAGGGGAGAACCCAAGGTGAAATCTAAAGGCGTGAAGAATTCCCTATCACCTGGACCCTACTCATTTCACCAGAGAATTTGAATGGAATATCCAAGCTTATGATCCTGTTTTTTTGTTTGTTTGTTTTTAGTTTACACTAACTAGTTCACATGTTAATATCAAAAAGTAAAGCTAAAGGCGGGGCTCAGAGGCTCATGCCTGTAATCCCAGACCTTTGTGAGGCCAAGTTGGGTGGATCACTTGAGGTCAGGAGCTCGAGACCAGCCTGACCAACATGGTGAAACCCTGTCTCTACTAAAGATACAAAAATTAGCCGTGTGTGGGGTGGCACACGCCTGTAATTCCAGCGACTTGGGAGGCTGAGGCAGAGGGAGGAGAATCACTTGAACTCACTTAACTTTTTATAGAAATGGGATCTTGCTATGTTGCCTAGGCCGGTCTCAAACTCCTGGGTTCAGGTGATCTTCCCACTTCAGCCTCCCAAAGTTCTGAGATTACAGGTGTGAGCTACTATGCCTGGCAATTAGTAAGCCCTATACAAGTCCATGTAATGCTTCAGTTCTCCTCATGAGAAAGTCAAACAATAGAGGATAGAGATTTCTACAGGATCTAAGAGAAATGAATATCATCATCATTCCTTGACATCCAGTAGTGCCAAACTCCCATATGTTGTTTGCTGCCATCTCAACTGAAGGTGAATTCTTTACTGTGATAGATTTATGTAGTGTGTTTTTTAGCATTACTATTGATAATCAGTTTCTCTTCACCCTCACCTGAAAAACAGACAATACACATGGATGGTTATGCCTTAGGGATACACTGAGAATCCAGCTTATTTCTTATAAGTATTGAAAGCATATTTCTTGGGTGTCAGCTTTTTTTTTTTTTTTGAGACGGAGCCTCACTCTGTCACCCAGGCTGGAGTGTAGTGGCATGATCTCTGCTCACTGCAACCTCTACCTCCCAGATTCAAGCGATTCTCCTGCCTCAGCCTCCTGAGTAACTGGGATTACAGGACCCCGCCATCACACCTGGCTACTTTTTGTATTTTTAGTACAGACATTCACCATGTTGGCCAGGCTGGTCTCGAACTCCTGACCTCAGGTAATCCGCCTGCCTCAGTCTCCCGAAGTGCTGGGACGACAGGTGTGAGCCGCCGCACCCAGCCGGATTCCAGTTTTTTTGTTCTTTGTTTTTTTTTTTTTTTTTTTTTGGAGACGGAGTCTCGCTCTGTCGCCCAGGCTGGAGTGCAGTGGCACGATCTCGGCTCACTGCAAGCTCCGCCTCCCGGGTTTACGACATTCTCCTGCCTCAGCCTCCCGAGTAGCTGGGACTACAGGCGCCCACCACCACGCCCGGCTAGTTTTTGTATTTTTTAGTAGAGACGGGGTTTCACCGTGTAGCTCAGGATGGTCTCGATCTCCTGACCTCGTGATCCACCCGTCTCGGCCTCCCAAAGTGCTGGGATTACAGGCTTGAGCCACCGCGCCCGGCCTGTTTTTTGTTTTTAACTCAGCCTTTATATACTCTTTAAAAAAAAAAAGCAAAAATGGCTGGGCACAGTATCATATGCCTGTAGTCCAGCTACTCGGGAGGCTGAGGTGGAAGGATTGCTCAAGTCCAGGAGTTCGAGGCTGCATTAAGCTTCAGTTGCACCACTGCACTCCAGTCTGAGTGACAGTGCAAGACCCTCTCTCTAAAAAACAAACGACAGGCCAGGCACGGTGGTTCTTGCCTGTAATTCCAGCACTCTGGGAGGCCAAGGTGGGCAGATCACTTGAGACCAGAAGTTTGAGACCAGCCTGAGCAACATGGCAAACCTTGTTTCTACAAAAAATATAAAACAATTAGCCAGGCGTGATGCTGCATGCCTGTTGTCTCAGTTACTCAGGAGGCTGAAGTGGGAGGATTGTTTGAGCCCAGGAAGTCGAGGCTGCAGTGAGCCATGATTGTGCCACTGCACTGCAGCCTGGGCGACAGAACGAGACACTGTTTCAAAACAAAAACAAAAACAAAACAAGCCAGACTCTCTGGAATGGACAGGCAGAAATCAGTCAACATTAAAAGGAGTCTTATGTTCTACAGCCAGGAGCGTGAAAAAAAAAAAAAGTAAATAAATAAAATATTAATAAATAAAAGGTCTTATAGGTGCCTGTGCCCCTTAGGACATGCAAATTATAGTATTCCATTTACATTGCTTGTACATAAAAATCAAGGAAATGTCCTAAGCATTCTGACCTGAAAACATGGGGGATTAAAATAGAGCTAGTTTTAAGCTACCATAGTTAGCACTTGGATTTAGTGGCTAGATGATTGCCATCCTGCATGAAAGTGATAACAGAGACCATCTTGCTAGTAAAAGCAACTGAAGAAATAATGAAGGGATCTCCCTTCACTATCTGCATTCCACAGTCTGTGGAAGCATTTCTAATTTCACACCATACTCAGCATTATTCAGTTAGCAAGCTGACCCCTTATGAAGTTCTATTTCTTTCTGCACTTCATATTACACTCTCTAAGGACAATAATCTAAAAACCTTCTACTGTTCTGCCTCTACTTTCACATGAAATTCCATAACTTTAGCTGATCAACTTCTCTCTCCTAGCATGAACCTGCAAGAAACTTCCCTTACTGATGTTATTGTTGTTTGATTTACAGATAGATATTACTTGGCGGGTGAGTCTGGAACTTATCATACAGGTTGTGCTATCATATTTGTAGCTGAAGAAATAGAACGTGCTTATCTTTCGAAGCAACCTCAGCTCAACAAACAATTGATAGCATTAATTAGCAGACTAACTGCTAATGCACAGATAGCAGATAGCCTTTGGAATAGCTCATGACTTTGAAATTCTACAAAGAGGGTTCTTAGCCTCTCCTGGTCGGTCCATAAAAATGGGCACCCTGTGTTGCAGTTATTAAAAGCCATATTATTACCCAGATCACTAGCTATTATTAAATTCCCAGGTCACTCCAAATCAGATACTCCAAAAAAAAAAAAAAAAAGGAAATCAACTAGTTAATAAGGCAGCAAAGAGGACTGCTTACAGACATCTAGGCAAGAAAGACAATCTATATTAACTTTTAAAGAAGTCCCTGAGGCCGGGCGCGGTGGCTCAAGCCTGTAATCCCAGCACTTTGGGAGGCTGAGACAGGTGGATCACGAGGTCAGGAGATCGAGACCATCCTGGCTAACACAGTGAAACCCCGTCTCTACTAAAAAATACAGAAAACTAGCCGGGCGAGGTGGCGGGCGCCTGTAGTCCCAGCTACTCCCCAGGCTGAGGCAGGAGAATGGCCTAAACCCAGGAGGCGGAGCTTGCAGTGAGCTGAGATCCGGCCACTGCACTCCAGCCTGGGCGATAGAGTGAGACTCCGTCTCAAAAAAAAAAAAAAAAAGAAGTCCCCGAATTTGACATAAAATTACCTCAATCCAGAGCTTCCCAATAAAAAAATTGGGAAACAAAGGAGGAAACGTACTCCCCCAAACATGAACTATGGTATGGACCAAACAACTTGCCTGTACATCCTACTGAATCACAGTTATCATTTTTGACCTATGTTCATGATTTAACTAGCTAGAATCCTGATAAGATAGGTGCTGGGGACAATGATGTTATTGGAAACCTTCTCTGACTACAGCTCATAAGGTATACAGTTGCTGCCATATCTGCCCAAAATATAATCCAGGGAAACCTTTATATAGTTCTCATGGATATTTTTCTTTACCTGAAGTCCCCCTTCCAGGTATGGTAATTAGATTTTATTCGGTTACTCCCATCACAAGGATACAAGTATGTGCTAGTTTGGTTTGTATGTTTTCTTACTAGGTAGAAGCATTTTCATGTGGAAGAACAACAACCTTAGCAGTAAGGAAAATGCTCCTGGAAAACATTATTCCAACTTAAGGAGTCCCTTTAGAACCTGATAGCGACAGAGGTACTCATTTCACTGGATACATTATTCAGTCAATATGTAAGATCTGGCCAATTCTTCAACATTTCCCTTGTGCATATTACCCTCAGTCATCTGGGTTACTAAAACACACAAATGAAATAATCAAAACTCAATCAGCAAAATTAACCAAGTCTTTTAAAATTTATTGGACAAAAGCTTTTCCATTGGTTTTGCTTAAGCTAACCTAAGATCCACTCCTTTTTGTAAACATCAGTTATCTCCAATTGAGATAATAACAGGGTACACCTGTAAAACTATCCCCAGGAGGCTGGGTGCAGTGGCTCATGCCTGTAATCCCAGTACTCTGGGAGGCCGAGGCGGGCAGATCATGAGGTCAGGAGATCGAGACCATCCTAACATGGTGAAACTCCATCTCTACTAAAAGTACAAAAAAATTAGCCAGGCATGGTGGGGGGTGCCTATAGTCCCAGCTACTTGGGAGGCTGAGGCAGGAGAATGGCATGAACCCAGGAGGTGGAGCTTGCAGTGAGCTGAGATTGTGCCACTGCACTCCAGCCTGGGCGACAGAGCGAGACTCCATCTCAAAAAACAAAACAAAACAAAACAAAAACAAAACAACTACCCCCAGGAAATTATGAATCCATAATGCTAAAAAGAGACACGTTACATTACTGCAGTGGCCTTATGAGGCAACTAAAAATTGCAAATTGGTAAAAGATTCTTTTTATAGTGAACTCCCAGTAAATGAAGAACATAAAACCCATGGACTTCAGCCAGGATATTCTGTCTATTGGAAACATTATCTTCTAAAGGATTCCTTTCAACTGAAATGAAAAGTCTCTGTCAGGTATTTCTTACTAACCTTGTGCTATAAAATTAGAAGGCATGAACTCATGGATTCACATTTCTCATCGAATGGCCTGTTTTACTGAAAGGTGATCTTTGACTTGTCAAGTTTACACCAGGCTGAGAAAAAGACAACATCTGAGGTAGACAGCTCTTCCAAGATGCCAGACCAGAACTGTATCTAAATGAATGCTTAGGCCTATCTACTAGTGACCATTGTCACCATTGCTTCAAGAATCTGTTTAATCATTATTTATTTATTTATTTATTTTATTTTTTGAGATGGAGTCTCAAGCTCTCTCCCAGTCTGGAGTGCAGTGGCACCATCTCGGCTCACTGCAAGCTCTGCCTCCTGGGTTCACACCATTCTCCTGCCTCAGCCTCCTGAGTAGCTGGGACTACAGGCACCTGCCACCACGTCTGGCTAATTTTTTGTATTTTTAGTAGAGATGGGTTTCACCGTGTTAGCCAGGATGATCTCGTTCTCCTGACCTCGTGATCCACCCGCCTTGGCCTCTCAAAGTGCTGGGATTACAGGCGTGAGCCACCGCGCCCGGCCAATCATTATTATTTTACGTGACAAAGAAAATTTCTTCCCTTGTTCATTCTACCCTGTTGAGATAAGTATTGTTTCAGGACTTTAGTGGGTAGTTTGGTTAGGAAGAATGAATTTTATTTTTTTCCTTATGGTTGTTTCTTTTTCTCTCTGCATGGAATGGTATGATAACCTTTGATTAAACTATCCCAGATTGTTGTTACTGAAGGAAACCTGTCTGACTGTTGGATCTGCCATATGATTACAAGATCTATTCATGACCAACATATGCCATTAGTAATATCCGTCACTTATTTTTCGGATGTCCCTAATGCCATTACATATTTAGACTGATTTCTTTCTAGGCTAACTTTCCCAGTTCATGATACTTCAGTTTCTATATCTTGTCAAAAACTATTTACTATCATATCTACTTGGAAAGAATTTGGTCCTGGCTCTCCTTGTTCCATTCTACATTGGATTAAGAAATGCATTACAGGCTGGGCATGGTGGCTCATGCCTGTAATCCCAGCACTTTGGGAGGCCGAGGTGGGTGGATCACCAGAGGTCAGGAGTTCGAGACCAGCCTGGCCAATATGGTGAAACCCCATCTCTACTAAAAATACAAAAATTAGACAGGCATGGTGGCCTGTGCCTGTAATCCCAGCTACCTAGGAGGCTGAGGTACAAGAATCGCTGGAACCCAAGAGACAGAGGTTGCAGTGAGTCGAGATGGTGCCATTGCACTCCAGCCTGAGCGAGACTCCGTCTCAAAAAAAAAAAAAAAATCCCTGGTCTGCCAGTATCTCCCTCTTATTTCATGTCATGCAATGAGTTCTGGCAAATATATAAAAAGGGAAATCTCTGGTTTGACTTGCTGCTCTCTACTCTTTCTGTTAATGAGGCTATTAACAAATATACCCTGAGGGCCATCACACTCCAGCCTGGGGGACAAGAGCAAGACTTCGTCTCAAAAACAACAACAACAAAAAATACACCCTGAGGGGAATTACTTACGCTCCCTCAGGTTATGTGTTTGTATGTGGCATCAAGACTGATTTGCCTAAACAAGGTAGTTTGGTTGAGCATACGGTGGCCTCAATAGTTGGCAAAGAAAGGACATATGCTCATTAGATTATTTTGTAACTCTTTTATCGTTACATAAAAATATGAAGGAGCCAAGCATGGTGACTGAAGGGGTGGCCTGCCCCTCCACACCTGTGGGCGTTTCTCGTTAGGTGGAATGAGAGACTTGAGAAAAGAAATGAGACACAGAGACAAAGTATAGAGAAAGAAAAAAGTGGGCCCAGGGGACCACCGCTCAGCATACAGAGGACCCAGGCCAGCACGGTCTCTGAGTTCCCTCAGTATTTATTGATCATTATCTTTACCATCTTAGAAAAAGGGAAGTGGCAGGATAATAGGATCATCGTAGGGAGAAGGTCAGCAGTAAGACATATAAATAAAGATCTCTGTGACCTAAGTTTAAGGAAAAGTGCTGTGCCTTGATACACATATGTAAACATCTCCATAAACCTTTTTAGTGCATAAAAAGCAGCATTGCCCTAGCAAGTCCCACCTTTCGCCCTAAGGCGGTTTTCTCCTTTCTCAGTAAACAGAACATACAATCGGGTTTTACACTGAGATGTTCCGTTGCCCAGGGACGGGCAGGAGACAGATGCTTTTCTCTATCTCAACTGCCAAGAGACCTTCTTTCCTCTTATACTAGTCCTCTTCAGCACAGACCCTTCACGGGTGTCAGATTGGGGATGATCAGGTCTTTCCCTTCCCACGAGGCCATATTTCAGACTATCACATGGGGAGAAACCTTGGACAATACCTAGCTTTCCTAGGCAGAGGTCCCTGCGACCCAGGAGGCCATATTTCCGACTATCACATGGGGAGAAACCTTGGACAATACCTAGCTTTCCTAGGCGGAGGTCCCTGCGACCTTTGGCAGTGTATGTGTCCCTGGGTACTTGAGATTAAGAGAATGGTGATGACTCTTCACAAGCATACTGCCTTCAGGCACTTGTTTAACAAAGCACACCCTGCACGGCCCAAAATCCGTTAAACCTTGAGTTACCACAGCACATGTCTCTTGCAAGGACAAGGTTGGGGGTAGGGTCACAGATTAACAGCATCTCAAATACAGAACAAAATGGAGTCTCTTATGTCTATTTCTTTCCATATAGACACAGTAACAATCTGATCTTTCTTTTCCCCACAGTGACTCATGCCTGTAATCCTAGCACTTTGGGAAGCCGGGGTGGGAGGATCACTTGATGTCAGGAGTTCAAGACCAACCTGGGCAATATGTAGGGGCCCCCATATATATGGACCTCCCTTTCTCTATTACAGAGATAAGAGGACTATGTTAGCAGAATATTAAAATAATTTAGGTCAAAGCATTTTGGGAATACTAATCCTGAGTGCTGGGAGAGATGAATAAAAACCTATCAGCTCGTATTGGTCAGATAGCTGGAGACAATGCAAGAAGCATTGCAGCTCACCAAAAATGTTTGACCTCCTTAACCCAGGTAATACTAGATAACAGAATTGCCTTTGACTATTTATTGGCTGAAAAACGAGGAGTCTGTGCAGTAGCACACATCATTTGTTGTATCTATGTTAATACCTCTAGAGAAGTGCAGACTCAATTTAAAAGAATAACTTGGTTGGGTGTGGTGGCTCACGCCTGTAATTCTAGCACTTTGGGAGGCCACGGGAATACATCACTTGAGGTCAGGAGTTTGAGACCAGCCTGGCCAACATGGTGAAACCCTATCTCTACTAAAACTACACAAATTAGCTGGGTGTGGTGGTGGGCGCCTGTAATCCCAGCTACTCGACAGGCTGAGACAGGAGAATCACTTGAGCCTGGGAGGCAGAGGTTGTAGTGAGCCAAGATTGCACCATAGCACTCCAACCTGGGCAACAGAGCATGACTCCATAAAAAAAAAAAAAAAAAAAAAGGCCAGGCATGGTGGTTGAAACTGGTAGGCAGATGTTGCAGTGAGCCAGGATTGCACCACTGCACTCCAGCCTAGGGGACAGAGTGAGACTATATCTCAAAAATAAATAAATAAGTAAATAAATAAATAAATAAATAAATCTCAAAAGACGAATGGTTATAAGATGTTAGAAAATGGATTCTCTAGGCCAGGCATGGTGTGGCTCACTCCTGTAATCCCAGCACTTTGGGAGGCCAAGGTAGGTGGATCACCTGAGGCCAGGAGTTTGAGACCAGTCTGGTCAAAGTGGCGAGACCCCATCTCTACTAAAAATGCAGAAATTAGCTGGTCATGGTGGCATACCTCTGTAGTCCCACCTACTCAGGAGGCTGAGGCAGGAGAATCACTTGAACCCGGGAGGCAAAGGTTGCAGTGAGCCAAGAAAGAGAGAGAGAGAGAGAGAGAAGATGAAAGAAAGAAAGAAAGAAAGAAAGAAAGAAAGAAAGAAAGAAAGAAAGAAAGAAAGAAAGAAAGAAAGAAAGAAGAAAAGAAATTGGATTCTCTAAATGACTTATTTAGTTGGTTACCCTGAGGGCTAAGTTCATTTTTTCATTCTGGTCTTCAAGTAATTGTTATCATAATCATAAGTATAGTTACCATTTTCCTAGTTATCAAATTACTCATGATTCATGTTACAGTTTGCTTGTGGTCAATGACCAAAACTGGAATAATAATTGCTTAAAAATTTGCCTTAATTGAAAATAAGTCATACGACCAGAATCAGACCACTAAGTTATACTTTCTTCCTGTTTCTTTATAATTAGGCTTTAGCTTATTTCAGCTTATGAATTAAACATTTCCCCTCTCTGTGGGACATGACTCTCCAGGAATGAGACTTCCTAGTGATGTGAGATATAACTACTCTCTAACAAATGCTTCGTCTGTAATGCTTTCTTCAAAGATCTTGAAGGAAAGGGGAAAGTGTGAAAGAAAATGAATAGTCTGTCTATTTGGGGCTTCTAAAAGCTTAGGTTTTGTGGAAGATTGACTTTGGAGACCGAGTCATGGAGCATGACTTCTTAATCTTGACTTTTTGTCATAGATTAATTTCCTTTCTTATTTTCTTATACCTGACTCATGTGGTACCTGCGATATAAGACTTCTTGGCCGGGCGCAGTGGCTCAAGCCTGTAATCCCAGCACTTTGGGAGGCCAAGACGGGTGGATCACGAGGTCAGGAGATCAAGACCATCCTGGCCGACATGGTGAAACCCTGTCTCTACTAAAAAATACAAAAAACTAGCCAGGTGAGGTGGCGGGCGCCTGTAGTCCCAGCTACGTGGAGGTTGAGGCAGGAGAATGGCGTAAACCTGGGAGGCGGAGCTTGCAGTGAGCCAAGATCACGCCACTGCACTCTAGCCTCGGTGACAGAGCGAGACTCTGTCTCAAAAAAAAAAAAAAAAAAAAAAGACTTCTTGACTGAATCTATATAAGACTCCTTGACTGAGTCTTGACTAACATATAAGACTCCTTAGGCTGGGCATGGTGGCTTACGCCTGTAATCCCAGCACTTTGGGAGGCTGAGGTGGGCGGATCATGAGGTCTGGAGATCAAGACCATCCTGGCTAACAGGGTGAAACTGTTATGCCCAGACCGCTTATTCCCCAGAGAAGACCACCAGAGTCCGGAGTCAAAGCCAAGCGGCAAGTGGAACTTCCTCACTAGTCATGAGACGAGTGGGAAAGTTCCAGGTTCGAACCTGTAATAAAGATCCTTGCCGCTTGGCTTTGACTCCGGACTCTGGTGGTCTTCTCTGGGGAATAAGCGGTCTGG
>NW_012117366.1:0-2185 GCF_000951035.1 Colobus angolensis palliatus
TTAGCCAGGATGGTCTCGATCTCCTGACCTCGTGATCCGCCTGTCTCGGCCTCCCAAAGTGCTGGGATTACAGGCTTGAGCCACTGCGCCCAGCCGGTGATAAATTTCTTTAGTTTTACCGGAAGTGTGATTAAGTCTCAAGTGTCTGCAGGACAAGCCATGCCGACAACTGTTAAAACCAGCTGGAGACATTCAGTGGGTCAAATTACATCAGCATCTCCTCCAGAAACCAAGATTTACTCTAGTTGAAACCTTCCCTGACCATCATCCTTGACAGATGATTTTTTTCCTCCCATCACATCAGCATTCACTCCAAAATATTTTCTATTTTATTTTATTTTATTTTATTATTTTATTTTATTTTTGAGATGGAGTCTTGCTCTGTTGCCCAGGCTGGAGTGCAGTGGCACAATCTCAGCTCACTGCAACCTCCGCCTCCCAGGCTCAAGTGATCTTGCCACCTCAGCCTCTGAAGCAGCTAGGACTATAGGTGTGTGCCACTGCACCCAGCTAATTTTTTTGTTTTTTGTTTTTTGTTTTGAGACAGAGTTTCGCTCTTGTCACCCAGGCTGGAGTGCAATGGCGCAATCTTAGCTCACTGCAACCTCCGCCTCCCAGGTTCAAGTGATTCTCCTGCCTCAGCCTCTGGAGTAGCTGGGATTACAGGTGCTCACCACTACACCCGGCTAATTTTTTGTATTTTTAGTAGAGACAGGTTTCACCATGTTCGTCAGGCTGGTCTCGAACTCCTGACCTCAGGTGATCCACCTGCCTTGGCCTCCCAAAGTGCTGGGATTACAGGCATGAGATACCGCTAATTTTTGTATCTTTTGCAGAGACAATGTCGCCATGTTGCCCAGGCTGGTCTTGAGCTCCTGGGCTCAAGCAATCCACCTGCCTTGGCCTCCCAAAATGCTAGGATTACAGGCATGAGGTACCGTGCCTGGCCTGTTCTAGAATCTTTGACCTAAGAAGATAATTACTGTTACTACCACCTCCTTCCTTTCAGATTTTATTTTTCTTTCTCATTCATCGACTGTCTTTGTAGTCTTGGCCCTTGCCCGCTCACGCTTTCCTCTTTTCCCCAAATACAGCTTTTGCTTAACATATTTTCCCTGATTAAATTCACCCTAGTCTGCCTACTCTTAAGGCCTTTTTTTTTTTTGTCTGAATTCTTTCAGCATGAGGTTGGAAGAGACTTTAGAAATCTTCTTGCTCAAATGCCTACAAGTGTATCAATCCACCTTTTTTTTTTTTTTTTTTTTTTTTTTAAGATGGAGTCTCGCTCTGTCACCCAGGCTGGAGTACAGTGGCACAATCTCAGCTCACCGCAGCCTCTGCCTCCCGGGTTTAAGCGATGCTCCTGCCTCAGCCTCCCAAGGAGCTGAGACTACAGGCAAACGCCACCATGCCCGGCTAATTTTTGTATTTTTAGTAGAGAGGGGATTTCACCATGTTGGCCAGGCTGGTCTCAAACTCCTGACCTCAAGTGATCTGCCTGCCTTGGCCTCCCAAAATGCTAGGATTACAGGCATGAGGTACCGTGCCTGGCCTGTTCTAGAATCTTTGACCTAAGAAGATAATTACTGTTACTACCACCTCCTTCCTTTCAGATTTTATTTTTCTTTCTCATTCATCGACTGTCTTTGTAGTCTTGGCCCTTGCCCGCTCACGCTTTCCTCTTTTCCCCAAATACAGCTTTTGCTTAACATATTTTCCCTGATTAAATTCACCCTAGTCTGCCTACTCTTAAGGCCTTTTTTTTTTTTGTCTGAATTCTTTCAGCATGAGGTTGGAAGAGACTTTAGAAATCTTCTTGCTCAAATGCCTACAAGTGTATCAATCCACCTTTTTTTTTTTTTTTTTTTTTTTTTAAGATGGAGTCTCGCTCTGTCACCCAGGCTGGAGTACAATGGTGCAATCTCAGCTCACTACAACCTCCGCCTCCCGGGTTTAAGCGATGCTCCTGCCTCAGCCTCCCAAGGAGCTGAGACTACAGGCAAATGCTGCCACACCCGGCTAATTTTTGTATTTTTAGTAGAGAGGGGATTTCACCATGTTGGCCAGGCTGGTCTCAAATTCCTGACCTCAAGTGATCTGCCCACCTCAGGCTCCCAAAGTGCTGGGATTACAGGCATGAGCCACCATGCCCGGCCTGTATCTTTTGATATAAAATTAAATCTCG
>NW_012117366.1:6090-7353 GCF_000951035.1 Colobus angolensis palliatus
CTACTGCCACAATATATTATATGTATTCATCAAACATTACAGGTTCAGGAACTCTTTCACACTAAAATGTATGCTTTTTTTTTTTTTTTTTTTTTTTTTTTGAGACGGAGTCTCACTCTGTCACCCAGGCTGGAGTGCAGTGGCACGATCTCAGCTGATTGCAACCTCCGCCTCCTAGGTTCAAGCAATTCTCCTGCCTCAGCCTCCCGAGTAGTTGGGATTAAAGGTGTGCACCACCATGATCTACTAATGTTTTTTTCGTATTTTTTTTTAGTAGAGATGGAGTTTCCTCATGTTGGCCAGGGTGGTCTCAAACTCCCGACCTCAAGTGATTCACTGGCCTTGGCCTCCCAGAGTGCTAGCATTACATGCTTGAGCCACTGAGCCTGGACATAATTTCAGTTTTTTACAGAGGATGCACTGCGGCATGATTGCTTGCTTAACAGGCTCCCATCAGTCTTTAATTTCCGATCTCCCTTAAGGCATTGGAAAATTTAATCACCATCAAAATATTTACCCATGATTTTCAAGGAATTCAGCTTTTGAATAGATGAAAGTCTTTACAATTCAAAACACACATCAGCGACCAGAAAAAGTTAACATAAGCTTCCAAATCAGCAAGGGAAATTGCCTTCTTATGTGAGATGTGGCAGAGTTTATTTAAGGAGTGATGTGCCTTAATTCCAGCACTTTGGGAGGCTGAGGCAAGAGGATCACTTGAACCCAGGAGTTTGAGAGCAGCCTGGGTAGATAGGAAGACCCGTTGCTACAGAAAATTTTAAAAACATTAGCCAGGTGTAGTGACATGTGCCTGTGGTCCCAGCTACTTGGGAGGCTGAGGCAAGAGGATCACTTGAGCCTGGGAGGCCGAGGCTGCAGTGAGCCAGGATCAATCATGCCACTGCACTCCAGCCTGGGTGACAGAGTGAGACTCTGTCTCTGAAAAAATAAGTTAAATAAAAAAGTAAAAAGAGGCCGGGCGCAGTGGCTCACGCCTGAAATCCCAGCACTTTGGGAGGCTGAGGCAGGTGGATCACCTGAGGTCAGGAGTTTGAAACCAGCCTGGCCAACATGGTGAAATCCTGTCTCTACTAAAAATACAAAAATTAGCCAGGCATGGTAGCGCAAGCCTGTAATCTCAGCTACTCAGGAGGCTTGAGGCAGGAGAATTGTTTGAACTCGGGAGGCGGAGGTTGCAGTGAGCTGAGATTGCACCACTGTGCACTCCAGTCTGGGCTACAGAGCCAGACTCCATCTCAAAAA
>NW_012117367.1:0-754 GCF_000951035.1 Colobus angolensis palliatus
TTGGGCCGGGCGCGGTGGCTCACGCCTGTAATCCCAGCGCTTTGGGAGGCCGAGACAGGCGGATCACGAGATCAGGAGATGAAGACCATCCTGGCCAACATGGTGAAATCCCGTCTCTACTAAAAATACAAAAATTAGCTGGGCATGGTGGTGGGTGCCTGTAATCATAGCTACTTGGGAGGCTAAGGCAGGAGAATTGCTTGAACCCAGGAGGCGGAGGTTGCAGTGAGCCAAGATCCTGCCACTGTACTCCAGCCTGGGCGATAGAACGAGATTCAGTTCCCCCACCCCCACCAAAAAAAATGTGTGCTTCATGATTCACCAGATTCTTGAAAAGCATTTTCTGCATCCTGCTGGTTGTGGAAGTGTTTGCCCTGCAAAAAGTCATTGAGATGCTTGAAGAAGTGGCAGTCAGTTGGCGAGAGGTCAGGTGAATATGGTGGATGAGGCAAAACTTTGTAACCCAATTCCTTCAACTTTTGAAGCGTTGGTCGTGCGAAGTTCCTTTGGTCATTGTCATGGAGAAGAATTGGGCCTTTCCTATTGACCAATGCTGGCTGCAGGTGTTGCAGTTTTTGGTGCATCTCATCCATTTGCTTAGCATACGTCTCAGATGTAATGGTGTTCCTGGGATTCAGAAAGCTATAGTGGATCAGACCGGCTCAGACCAGCAGCAGACCAGCAAACAATGACCATGACCTTTTTTTTGGTGCAAGTTTGGTTTTAGGAATTGCTTTGGAGCTTCTCCCAGTCC
>NW_012117367.1:1239-1664 GCF_000951035.1 Colobus angolensis palliatus
ATTCTTGAAAAGCATTTTCTGCATCCTGCTGGTTGTGGAAGTGTTTTCCCTGCAAAAAGTCATTGAGATGCTTGAAGAAGTGGCAGTTGGCGAGAGGTCAGGTGAATATGGTGGATGAGGCAAAACTTTGTAACCCAATTCCTTCAACTTTTGAAGCATTGGTCCTGCGAAGTTCCTTTGGCCATTGTCATGGAGAAGAATTGGGCCTTTCCTGTTGATCAATGCTGGCTGCAGGTGTTGCAGTTTTCGGCGCATCTCATCCATTTGCTTAGCATACGTCTCAGATGTAATGGTGTTCCTGGGATTCGGAAAGCTATAGTGGATCAGACTGGCTCAGACCAGCAGCAGACCAGCAAACAATGACCATGACCTTTTTTTTGGTGCAAGTTTGGTTTTAGGAATTGCTTTGGAGCTTCTCCCAGTCC
>NW_012117368.1:0-1110 GCF_000951035.1 Colobus angolensis palliatus
GCCTCCCAAAGTGCTGGGATTACAGGTGTGATCCACCTGGCCAAAGACCCCTCCCTCTTCTTGTCTGGGGTCCGAGAACGTCCTGGAACGCCCCATCGGGAAAGTATGACTTACACTTCTGTCGTTATAAATCCGGTGAGCTCCGAGAGGAAGAGGAAGAGGATGAAGAGGCAACAGCAGATGGAGACTGGAAGAAACAGCAGAAATGCAAACTGTTAAGGGTGGTGGGCACTGACGAAGGAAGACCAGCCTAGAGGAAAGAGGAACGAGGCCCCAGGACAAGGGTGTGGTCTGCCCACAGACCCTCCAAAGCCCCTTCTGACTCGAGCCTCAATATGAAGCAGCCCCACCCCCTGCCTTTGAGGTGCTGTTCTGGCCTCCAGGTGTGGATCAACCTGCCAACATGAGCAAGCCTCCTGGGGTTGGCCCCACTTCCTTCCAGGAGAGCTCTTTAATGCAGAAGCCAGCCGAAGGTAGAGGATGCAAACCGGTGGCCCACCAATGTGTTCCGCTTGGCTCAAGTGATAACATATTTCGCAATGTGGAGTCCACCTTGAACAATCAGCATATTTCACATAAAAGGCCAGCGTTCTGCCTTCTCCAGAAGAACATCTAACCCTTGTTCCCACAGAGGGTCTGAGCCCACGAGTTTGCCACAGGCCCCACCATTCCTTTCTGCCTTTCTGGTTCTGAGGCTGAGTCAGAGTCCGTTGCTGTTTATCACCATCCTCTGTGGTGCCATCCATACTGTGCTCCTGTCCTTAGAAGGAGGAAAATGAGGCTACAGACAGCGGTGCTTCCAGAGAAGAAATAATTCTTTATGGAAATGAAGAATAGCCCAATATGTTTATTATTTCTTTATTTTTGAGACAGGGCCTTGCTCTCTCGCCCAGGCTGGAGTGCAGTGGTGCAAACTTGGCTCACTGCAACTTCCACCTCCTGGGTTTAAGTGATTCTTCTGCCTCAGCCTCCCGAGTAGCTGGGATTACAGGTGCCCGCCACGACACCAAGCTAATTTATTTATTTTTAGTAGAGACGGGGTTTCATCATGTTGGCCAGGCTGGTCTTGAACTCCTGTTCTCAAGTGAACCACCCGCCTCAGCCTCCCAA
>NW_012117368.1:5855-6494 GCF_000951035.1 Colobus angolensis palliatus
AGCCAGGATGGTCTCGATCTCCTGACCTTGTGATCTGCCCGCCTCGGCCTCCCAAAGTGCTGGGATTATAGGCGTGAGCCACCGCACCCAGCCCATATCTATTTATGTATATCTATCTGCCCATCTACCTATATCTAAAACAAACAGTCATTGATCGACTGATCAATCTATCTTCAAAGCAAACAGCCATCTTTCTGTCTGTCTTCAAAACAAATAGACAAAGATCCATTCCGAGGGAAGGGTAAAGAGTGTTCGCTGGGTACCTACTATGTGCCCTGTCGTGAGAGCATTAACAGATGTCCTGTCACCTCACACTCCCACCCACCTTGAGGGGGGCGGTGCCCATGTTAAGGGTGTAGAGGCAGAGCGAGACAAGGAGGCTGGCCCAAGGCTTCACTGTGTGGGGGCAGGAGAGGCAGGACTGGAACCCACGTGTTTTAGAGCCAACGCCCTGAGAAAAGGAACCTCAAGAACTTAGGCTCCAAGTGAAGGGCAGGATGTCCCCAGACTGCTCACTGAGTCTCTCCAACCACCCTGAGACATGGGGGATACTAGAATTACTCCCAATTTCTCCCAAACTTTGAAAAAGTTGTACTGGGGAAGCACTTAAAGGTTTTACTTAAAAAAAAAAAAAAAAAA
>NW_012117369.1:0-561 GCF_000951035.1 Colobus angolensis palliatus
CAGGATGGTCTCGATCTCCTGACCTCGTGATCCACCCGTCTCGGCCTCCCAAAGTGCTGGGATTACAGGCTTGAGCCACCGCGCCCAGCCTGAAAACCTTTCTTAAGCTTAGGCACCTCCTGTGTCGAGTTCCCCAGCACTAAACTCGCAGGCATTTGTGGGTCCTGGTTTGCAGGTCTTCTGAGCAAAGTGCCAGAAGGAGGGGAAGGTGAGAGCCCAGCCTGGATGAAGTTAGGGTGGCTGCTGCCAGCTTGTGGACCAGGAAACAGTGGGAATGGGATGGAGACCTCTGGACTGAGAGCGCCACACTTTTGTTTTTTTGAGACAGGGTTTTGATCTTGTTGCCCAGGCTGGAGTGCATTGGTGTGATCTCGACTCACTGCAACCTCCGCCTACTGGGTTCAAGCCATTCTCCTGCCTCAGCCTCCCAAGTAGTTGGGATTACAGGCATGTGCCACCACACCCAGCTAATTTTTTTTTTTTTAGTAGAGATCGGGTTTCACCATGTTGGTCAGGCTGGTCTTGAACTCCTGACCTCAGGTGATCTACCCACCTCAGCCT
>NW_012117369.1:5736-7353 GCF_000951035.1 Colobus angolensis palliatus
AAAAAAAAAAAAAAAAAAAGACAAACATGCCAACATAGTCACAGCTGTTAACTCGGGTCATGGAAGGACGAATGTTTTTCTTTCTTGTGTTTTCATGTGTTTCCTGTAATAAAATCATATTACCTTTGTAATAACATGAGAAAAACTACCAAACTTGCATTTCTTTTTTTCTTTTTTGAGACAGGGTATTGCTCTATCACCCAGGCTGGAGTGCAGTGGCAAGAACACGGCTCACTGCACCTTTTACCTCCTTTGCTAAAGGCATCCTCCCATCTCAGCCTCCCAAGTCGCTGGGACCACAGGCACACACCACCATGCCTGGCTAATTTTTTTGTTTTCGGTAGAGACAGGGTCTCACTACGTTGCCCAGGCTGGTCTCAAACTTCTTGGTTCAAGCGACCCTCCTGCCTCAGCCTCCAAAAGTGCTGGGATTACAGGTGTGGGAGCACCTTTTTTTTTTTTTTTGATGTAGGATCTCAGTCTGTTGCCCAGGCTGAAGTGCAGTGGTGCAATTATGGCTCACTGCAGCCTCGACCTGCTGGGCTCAAGTGATCCTCCCACCTCAGCCTCCTGAGTATCTGGGACCACAGGCACGGCTGCCATGCCTGGCTAATATTATCATTTTTTATATAGAGGAGATCTCCCTTGTTGCCTGGGCTGGTCTTGAGCTCCTGGCCTCAAGCCATCCTTCTTCCTTGGCCTCCTAAAACACTGGGATACAGCATGAGCTACCATAACCCAGCCCCAAACTTATTTTTAAATGACCAGAAAAAAGGTGGCAATATATTAGAGGGAGATGGGACATAGGGTTAAGAATATTTTCCCCAGCTTCTCTGTACATTTATGGACTTTCCAAGTTATTCACAGTAATCTCCAATTAGGGAAAAAGGGTTTTCTTTTGTTTTTGTTTTTGTTTGAGACAGCGTTTTGCTCTTGTGGCCCAGGCTGGAATGCAATGGCATGGTCTCGGCTCACTGCAACCTCCGCCTCCTGAGTTCAAGCGATTCTCCTGCCTCAGCCTCCCAAGTAGCTGGGATTACAGGCACCCAGCACCACGCCCGACTAATTTTTGTGTTTTTAGTAGAGATGGGGTTTCACCATGTTGGCCAGGCTTGTCTCAAACTCCTGACCTCAGGTGATCTGCCCGCCTTAGCCTCCCAAAGCGCTGGGATTACAGGCACCCACCACCACGCCCGGCTAATTTTTGTATTTTTAGTAGAGATGGGGTTTCACCGTGTTGGCCAGGATGGTCTCGAACTCCTGACCTCAGGTGATCTGCCCGCCTTGGCCTCCCAAAGTGCTGGGATTACAGACGTGAGCCACCCCCCTTTGGCTAGAATTTTTTAAATTCATTTTTTTCCAGGTGGTTTATTGCAAGTGTTTAGAAATAAAATTAACTGTTGTACATTGATCTTGTGTCCTGCAACATGTTTAACTCCTCTGGTCTCTCCTTTTTTCAGATCCCATTTAAAATTCTGAGTGGGCACGAGCACGCTGTGAGCACCTGTCACTTCTGCGTGGATGACACAAAGCTCCTCAGTGGCTCCCATGACTGCACTGTGAAGCTGTGGGTAGGTGGCCCACTGGTAGGTGCTCCTGGAGCGAAAACCTTTCTTT
>NW_012117370.1:0-1201 GCF_000951035.1 Colobus angolensis palliatus
GTTGGCCAGGCTGGTCTCAAACTCCTGACCTCAGGTGATCCGCCAGCAGTGGCTTCCCAAAGTGCTGGGATTACAGGCATGAGCCACTGCACCTGGCCAATATACTGCGTTGTTTAGGGAATAATAACAAGAAAGAAACATCTGTGCTGGGTGCAGTGGCTCACGCCAGTAATCCCAGCACTTTGGGAGGCCAAGGCAGGTGGATCACCTGAGGTCGGGAGTTCGAGACCAACCTGACCAACATGGAGAAACCCCGTCTCTACTAAAAATATGAAATTGGCCAGGCGTGGTGGCACATGCCTGTAATTCCAGCTACTTGGGAGGCTGAGGCAGGAGAATCACTTGAACCTGGGAGGCAGAGGTTGCGGTGAGCTGAGATCATGCCATTGCACTTGAGCAGCCTGGGCAACAAGAGCAAAACTCTGTCTCAAAAAAAAAAAAACAAAACAAAAAACCATCTGTACATATTGTACAGATAGACTTTTTGTTTTGATGGCATTGAGCAGAGATAGCACCTATCAACCCATCATCTAGGTTTTAAGCCCCACATGCATTAGGTATTTGTCCTAATGCTCTCCCTCCCCTTGTCCCCCAGTCCCCGACAGGCCCCTGTGTGTGATGTTCCCCTCCCTGTGTCCATGTGTTCTCATCGTTTAGCCTCCACTTATGAGTGAGAACATGTGGTGTTTGGTTTTCTGTTCTTGTGTTTGCTGAGAATGATGGTTTCCAGCTTCATCCATGTCCCTGCAAAAGACATGAACTCATTCTTTCTCATGGCTGCATAGTATTCCATGGTGTATATGTGCCATATTTTCTTTATCCAATCTATCATTGGTGGGCAATGATACATATTTATACATATGTAACAAACCTGCATATTCTGCACATGTATTCCAGAACTTCAAGTAAAATAAAATTTTTTTTTTTTTTTTTTTACTGTGTGTATGTGTGTGTTTGAAAATATTTCTGTATTGTGAGTTTGTGCCATATTTTCTTTATCCAATCTATCATTGGTGGGCAATGATACATATTTATACATATGTAACAAACCTGCATGTTCTGCACATGTATTCCAGAACTTCAAGTATAACTTAAAAAAAAAAAAGGAAAAGAAAAATAAAAAGAAACACTGACCACAGGCTAATTCTGGCCGGTTTATAGAGGCTACACACTTCAGCCTTCATATCCTTGCTTCACCTTT
>NW_012117370.1:4768-6141 GCF_000951035.1 Colobus angolensis palliatus
GTGGTGCATGCCTGTAATCCCAGCTACTCGGGAGGCTGAGGCAGAAGAATCGCTTGAACCCGGGAGGCGGAGGTTGCAGTGAGATGAGATGGTACCACTGCACCCCAGCCTGGGCAACAAGAGTGAAACTCCGTCTCAAAAAAAAAAGAATTAATAGCTATGACTCATATAAACAAAAATTCTTTAGAGTCTGTGGTTATTTTTAAATGTGTAGATGTCCTAAGACCAAAAACAACTGAGAACAACTTCTCTAGCCCTAAACATTTAGCACTTCCAAATTTTTTCTGCAAGATGAGGTCTCCCTTTCTAGGTAGCTCCCTTGAACATGATATTAAAAAAAATACACTGCATGCCCTTGCGTGACCATGTCTGGCCTATTCATAATGCTTTGTCTCAACCAATCAGTAATGCAGATCATACTTAAGTAATCTCTTCTTTTCTGCAGTGGCAGGGAAGCCAGCCTACCTCGGTCTCTGCCCCTTTATGCTTCTCAGGGTGAACCAGACACTTCACTATTCCCTCAAACTGCAGGGGACACCTTAGGCTCCTCGTTTGAAGGAGAAAGCACCACTACCAACCTTCCCATAGCTAGGAAATGAGACCGGGGGCTGTGGCTCACACCTGTAATCCCAACACTTTGGGAAGCCAAAGCAGGTGGATTGCTCGAGCCACGGAGTTCGAGACTAGCCCGGGCAACGCTGGTGAAACCCCATCTCTACCAAAAACAATTTTTCATTAGCTGGGCATGGTGGCACAAGCCTGTAGTTCCAGCTCCTTGAGAGGCTGAGGTTGGAGGATTGCTTAGGCCTGGGAGGTCAAGGCTGTAGTGAACTATGATGGCACCACTACACGCCAATCTGGGTAACAGAGTGAGACCCTGTCCTCAAAAAAGAGAGAGAAGCCTTCCACAGCTAAGGAATAGTGACTTTGACTATGTCCAACAGCCGTCTCCAAAATCATCTTCCCTCTTCCAACAACTCTCAATTATTTCACATCCACAAACTGGTGACAAGTTTAAGAACACTGTGACGTCTCAACCCTAAAATCTCCTTCTTCTGAACCACTGTAATATATTGCTTACATTTCTCTTATGGTTTTAAAATCTGATTTGTTTACAGTTGTTTACGGTCAGATACACACCTTACCCAAATAGAATGTAAGCTACTTGAGGGTCTGATTTTTGCGTCTTCTAATCTCTAGAACTTAAAAAAAGTAATGCTGATTACACATTGGTAGAATTGCTAGAGGCTAATTCTAATTCCCGAAAGGAGATGATCACAAGAGACAATTACTCTCACATGGAGTTCTTCCAAGTTTTTCTGATACTTATTATTTTAGAGTTCTTCCATGCTATTGGTTAAAAAAAAAAAAAA
>NW_012117371.1:0-2283 GCF_000951035.1 Colobus angolensis palliatus
TGGGGGAGGAAAGAAGGGGCCCCCCATCCAAATCCTCTGTGGGGGAGGAAAGAAGGGGCCACCCATCCAAATCCTCTGTGGGGGAGGAAAGAAGGAACCACCCATCCAAATCCTCGTATGGCTAGAGGGCCATTCCCCCAGCTCAGGGGCAGAAGGTCTTAGTCCTTGAGGGACCCCTGCAGGGACACAGCCTAGAGCCTGGCACAAAGGAGGCAGTCAGTGTGAGTTTGCTGAATGAACAAACCCATGCAGGAGGTCCAGGAGGGCCTGGCCTCTCTGCAGGGGAGGGGGCAGTGGTGGGCAGCAGGGTCAGAGGTCAGCAAGGCCAGTCCTCTGACTTCATGGCATCCTGCAATGCCCTCCATCTCCCATTGGGATCTAGGGGTGGTGATGGGGAGCGGTGAGATAACATGGGGAGGTGGGCAGAGTGTGGCACCCCAGCAGCTTCCTCCCTTCTGGGACTGAGGCTCCCTTGGGGTGAGGAAGCAAAGCCAGGATGAATGGCCCAGAGTCTGTGGGGCAAAGACTCCAAGCCACAGGCAAGGTGGCAGCTCATTCTTCCAGCGAGAAATGATGGAGCACCTACTGTGTGCCAAGTACTGTGTGATATGCTGGGGTTGGAGTGGAAGCAAAATAAACAAAGGGCCCACACATAAAGCACTCACATTCCAGTGGGTACGACGATCAGGGAGAAGCAACAAATGCATATGAATCTTGGGGTGGCAAGTGCCCAGAAAATAGGAAAATTTGGAGGGCCAGGCCCAGTGGTTGAAGCCTGTAATCCTGGTACTTTGGGAGGCCAAGGTGGGCAGATCACTTGAGCTCAGGAGTTTGAGACCAGCCTGGGCAACATAGCAAAACCTCATCTCTACAAAAAAATGCAAAAATTAGCTGGGTGTGATGGCATGCACCTGTAATCCCAGCTACTCAGGAAGCTGAGGTGGGAGGATCAATTGAGCCCTGAAGGTGGAGGCTGCAGTGATCTGAGATCGTGCCACTGCATTCTAGACTAAGTAACAGAATGAGACACTGTCTCAAAAAAAAAAAAAAAAAAAAAGGAAAAGAAAAGAAAGAAAATAGGAAGATATGACAGAAGAGCAGCAAGGCACTGAGGGAGGGAGGGCTCCCTGGAAGGTGACCTCCGTTACCTCCTCAGGCCTGAAAAATGGCAGGGGGGCAGCCATGCAAAGGTTCTGGGGAAGTGTTTCAGGCAGAGGGAACAGCAAATGCAGAAGGAACAGCAAATGCAAAGTTCTAAGACGAAGCAGAGCTTGGCATGTTGGGCAAACAGAGGAACAGTGTGGTTAGAGCCCAGTGAGCAAGGAGGAAGGAGACTGCAGATGAGGGACGCAGCGATCGCTGAAGGTCTTATGGCCAGTGAGGAGGAATTTGTTTTCTTCCACCTGCAGAAGGAGTGTAGCCACCAGACTGAGAGCTATGCACCTGTGCTCTGACCTGTAGTTAGGCCCCAACTCAGGCCCATCCAGCAGGACCAGACAGCCCACTTAAGGCCCTCCTCACTGGGCCAGACACACTCCTTGCCCCAGGGAAGTCCTTCCTGAAGTCTATCCTAAGTCCCTCTGGCTACACTAGTGGCCCTAGTCTTCAGGGAGGACCCTCACTGGGATGAGGGTGCAGAGGGAGCCAGAGGGGAGAGCCTTACGGTGAACATGAGCTGGCAGCCTCCCAGGATGTAGTCTAAGAAGGAGTAGTCTCGGTTTATCTGGAAGAAAGCAGGTAAGTCAGTGGGCCCCCTTGACTTGGTCACACTCCCCGTGGGGGATTTGTTGCTCTATGTCCTGCAGCCTCAGTGGGGACAAGGAGGTCAAAAAAGCTGATGGGCCTGATCTAATTACAACAGAACCCAAATCTCTCTATAACAAAGCCATCAGTGCAATGGTTCCCAATGGGTGGGGGACTCACAGAGACCCCCACATCCCACAGATACATGCTGGTTCCAGGGAGGGTCCCAGGGCCCAGTGTCAGTTACCCGACATAGAGTGTCTCAATTTGTCACTGTTAGGTACTTACCTTCTCCTGGCCCTTATTAATCTACCTTTTTAACAAACAGAAAGAGCAGGCTTCCAGCTCAACGCTTTCCTCTAGAAGTTGATCAAGCCATTAAGACTGTATTCGTTTTGATGGTCTCTGTCTCTTTCTGGCAAAGAAGCCAGACTTTTTAATTTTGGTAGAGTTCTAATAATTCCTTTCTAAACAAATGTATTTAAGGAAGGAAGGAAAGGAAGGAAGGAAGGAAGGAAGGAAGGAAGGAAGGAAGGAAGG
>NW_012117372.1:0-303 GCF_000951035.1 Colobus angolensis palliatus
GGGGCTCAAGATTCTGTATCCCTGCCAAACCCCACAAAGAGTCTGATATAGATGGTTCAAGGACCACACACTGAGAAACACTGCTCTAATCCAAGTGAATTACAACATTAATCTTTCCACCCTCATCCCAAATTCAATGAACTGCTTCAACTTTGTAAGTGATGACAGGTTAGGATGGACAGACGCCACAAAAACAGATAACATCAAGGTGCATGCAGATAACGAGGGAGTCAAATAAGCAGGCAGATAACGAGGGAGTCAAATAAACAGAGTACACAATGTGCTAGTCAGCTTTCACTAGAC
>NW_012117372.1:9543-11253 GCF_000951035.1 Colobus angolensis palliatus
ATTCCTTGGAATTCCTATGGAACCGAATGCCTGGGCACTTTTTGATTCAACATCTACAATAATGTCTCGTATACTGATAGCAGCTTCTCTATCAAGATAAAACTGAGTCCTTGTCTAGCTCTCTGAATTTTCATCATTTAGATGCATGCTCGGAACAAAGATGATGCTCAACTATATTAATTTTGAAAAATTATGAATGTCAGAATACAGAGTGTGGTCTTTAATAGCTAAGAAGGAATCTTAATAAAGAGAACGCATGATCAAAGAAGTGTCTTCTGAAGGTTAGTAATCAATGGCATGTCTGATTAGAATACAAGACACAGACACAAGACCAGAGAAACAGCAATAAAGAAAACTAGTTATTTAGATGTGATTTAGAAAAGGGTTCTCAGCATCAGAGTAATAAAGCAGAAAACATAAAATAATGGAACAACAAGAAACTGAATAGAAACAAATCAAGAAAAGAAATGAGGAAATGCATAAATGTACTAAAGGGTCACAATAGATCGCCAGCTGACAGTAAACTGCTGCTTAGTGACATTGCTCACACAACAGGGCTGTTAGAGACGGGAAGTAGTAAGTCATTTTTATACCTTCCATGTATAACCAACAGATCCCAATTAGATCCTAACTGAAAAGAATAACGAAGACAATTTAAAGAGCTGGAAATGAGGCTTCTGGAAGGAGGAAAACAGCAATTTATTTATTTATTTATTTAATTCTGAAGGGTAGTCATACTCTTAAGACAGGCCGGGCATGGTGGCTCATATCTATAATCCCAGCACTTTAAGAGGCCAAGGGGGCAGATCACTTGAGTCCAGGAGTTTGAGATCAGCCTGGGCAACAAGGTAAAACCCCGTCTCTATAAAAAAATACAAAAATTAGGCTGGTGTGGCAGTGAGCACCTGTAGTCCCGGCTACACGGGAGGCTGAGGTGGGCGGATCTACAAGAACCCAGGGAGGTCGATGCTGCGGTGGCCGTGAGTAACAGAGTCCCTGCCCTCCAGCCTGGGTGACAGGGTGAGACCTTGTCTCCAAAAACAAAACAAAACAAAAAAAAGACTAGTGATGAAAGAAAAAGGTACAATTAGTTTACTACTCTACTGAAAACCAGAGACATTGAGTAACAGAAATTTTAGCTACATACGAAGAACTCTCTAAGCAGAATCATTGTTAATGAAGTGATGGTGGAAACAATACTCTCTTTTTCACTTTGACAACTCAATACTTAGAAGTCCACAGTTACTAACACAATGACACAGCAATATAGTACACAGAGAAGGTTACAAGCTAAGCTACTTAAGACAAGGAGGACAAAAAAAAACCAGAAGAGCTGTAAAAAATAAATACATGCAGGCTGGGCGCGGTCGCTCATGCCTATAATCCCAGCACTTTGGGAGGCTGAGGTGGGTGGATCGCCTAAGGTCAGGAGTTCAAGACCAGCCTGGCCAACATGGTGAAACCTCATCTCTACTAAAAAATACAAAAATTAGCTGAGCATGGTGGCACATGCTTGTAATCCCAGCTACTCAGGAGGCTGAGGCAGGCAGAATTGCTTGAACCCAGGAGGCGGAGGTTGCAATGAGCTGAGATCACGCTACTGCACTCTAGCATGGGCGACAGAGCGAGACTCTGTAATAAATAAATAAATAAATACACAAATAAATACATAAATAAATGCAGACGGTATTTGTAGATATAAATATTCCT
>NW_012117373.1:0-8372 GCF_000951035.1 Colobus angolensis palliatus
GGCAGCCAACATGAACTTTACACTTACCTTCTCCCAGACTTTTTTGTTAAGTCAAGAAAAACCCTCATTGTCTGCCCATGTATGTCACCACTTTCATTAGCACATTTCTTACTGCATTAGTGGAGGCTGTCTTTAGGACCCTCATAGGTAACATAATCAGCCTGATGGATTCTCCAGACTTCTATAGTAAATCTACTCTAGCATTGATGACTTCCTTGTACTCTTTGACCCCTTTTTAATATTTTGTCATGACAGTTCTAGCATCTTTCCTCATTTACTGCAGGTCATTGTGTGTGTGTTTGTGTGTGTGTGTGTTTATGTGTGCATACACACCAGTGTGCATGCATGTATTTTCAAGATTAATGAAGCAATATAGCAGCATATTAGGACTGGCTTCAGATATCTTTTAGGATGTTAAATACTAAGTCACAGGTTAATGCCCCTCACATTGATAAAATTTCTCTTACCCCGTCTTACATTAACCTTCTCCCCACCCCCAGCACTAGTGTCTCAGCATGCATTCCCAGGAGGTACTTCCAGTTTGTGGTGATGCATAGTGGTCAGGTGAATGATCCTTTTGCCCATAAAAGCTGGTCCTTTGAAAAAGAATTGATAAAATCGACAAACCTCTGATTAGACTCATCAGAAAAATAAAAAGTGAGAGGATAGAAATTACTAATATAAGGAATAAAAAGGGAGACATAAGTACAGCTCCTAGAGATTATAAAGGATAATAAGGAAATATTATGAACCAATTTATTCCAACAAATTTGACAGCTTAGATGAGATATAAAAATGTCATGAAACGTGCAAACCAAAAGCTTACTCACCAAACTTCACTCAATTAGATCACCCAACTTCCCCAAAAAACACTTTAGGCCAGAATGGCTTCACTGATCAATTCTATCAAACACTTATGAAAGAAATAATACCAATTCTTCAGAAAACAGAAGTGGAGATAATACTTCCCTATTATCCTATGTGGCTATTAATATTATCCTGATAGAAAAACCCACAAAGACATTATAAGGAAATAAGACTACAGACCAATATCTCTTATGAATACAGATACAAACATCCTCAAGAAAAGTTTTGCAAATCAAATACAGCATTGTATAAAAAGGGTGAGACATTTTCACCAAATCAAAATATCCCCAGAATGCAAGGTTGGTTTTTAACATTTGAAATTAGGGTGATTCACTAATTAGAATTAAAATGAAAATTTACATGATCATTTCAATAGATGTGGAAGAAGCATTGACAAAAGTTCAACACCTATTCATGGTTAAAACCAAAATATAAAAACCTGTCAGCAAAGTGGGAATTGAATGTAGCTTATCAACCTGATAAACAGCATCTAGAATAGGCCTAGAAACAATGACAGGTCCAGTAGTAGTGAGCATCCCTGGTGCCTACATTGTGGTCTTAAAACACCATTTCTCATGAAAAGAAATTAGGGCTTCTCAGAAAAGATTCTGGGTCTGTGACAGAAAATGTTCCAGATAAACCTGGAACCTCTTGTCTAAGCATAGAGCAAAAACAATGTCAAAGACTTAACGGCTGTTTAAAAGGACTCAGGAGTCAGCTTATGACACTCTCAGTGGCTAAAGGGGAGACAATTTGAGCTTCAATAAGTGTAACAACTACAATGGCTTAAAAATGCCAAATATGTTTAAAACCATTATTAGTTCAGTAAAAAATGATTTCATTTCATGGAATGATAGGACAGTTCATTATCTTGAGTAAATCATTATCTTGGAAACTGGTAAATAGAAAAAATAAAAATTTTATCCAGCCTTTCTTAAGAACTGGAAACTGCGCTAACAGCAATATAACAGGGTTCTCTAGAGAAACAGAACCAACTGGAAATATCTAGCTAGCTAACCATGTATATATAGAGAGATTTATTATGAGGAGTTGGCTTATGGAGGCTGAGGTGTCCTATGATCTGTTGTCTGTATGCTGGAGACCCAGGAAAGCTGACAGCGTAGTTCAGGCCAATGGCCTGAGAACCAGGGTAGCTGATGGTGTAAGTCTCAGTCCAAAGGCAGAAAAAGACTGATATCCTAGCTCAAACAGTCAGGCAGAGAGAGATCATCCAACTTTCCTCTGCCTTTTTGTTCTATTGAGACCTTCAGTGTGTTGGATGGTGCCCACCCACACTGAGAAGGGCAAACTGCTTTATGAATTACGCTAAATCAAATGGTAATCTCATTTGGAAACACCCTCACAGACACTTTCAGAAATACTGTTTAACCAGAGATCTGCGCATCTCATGGTCAAGTCGACACATAAAATTAACCATCATCATCAAAAACAGAGAAAATCAGACATTATGGGCTTTCCTTTGAAAGAACACATCACTATCTATATTTTGAAAAAAAACAAAAAACCCTGAATCTGAACAAGTCTCTAGATTCAATTACTAATTTTCATGAAATGCAGAGCAACTTATTAACCTGTACCATGAGGGATCAATCAGTAAAATTCAGACTTGAGTAACCTAAACATCAAATAACCTAAGATCGTCCAAAATAAATTGCAAGTATAAGGATGGGGAGTTAGAGAGGGATACTTTAAAGAGATTTGTGAAACATATAAAACAGGGAAAATGAATCTGTATTATTTAGAGATTCACCCTAAATGACAAAACTATAGAGAAATACAAAAGAGTGATTACTATAAAAATTAAAGATGGTTACTCTGAGAGGGGAGGAAAAAGGCTGTGATGGGGTAGAGTATATGAAGGGCTTTTGAGCTAGCTAGCGATGTTCTATTTCTTGACCTTGGTGGTAGCTATAGGTCTGTTTGCCTTAAAATAATCCAATAATCCACTCAACTGTACCTTTGTTTCATATGCTTTTCTGTATATGTGTTTTATTTTATAATAAAAAAGTATTAAGTCACTATTAAGAAAGTGATTTGAGGCTGGGTACGATGGCTCAAGCCTATAATCCCAGCACGTTGGGAGGCTGAGGCAGGTGCATTGCCTGAGCCCAGAAGTTTAAGACCAGCCTGGGCAACATGGCAAAATCCTGTTTCTATAAAAAATACAAAAATTCAGGTGGGTGTGACGGCACATGCCTGTCATCCCATCTACTGGGGAGGCTGAGGTAGGAGGATCATCTGAGCCCCGGCAGTGGAGGTTGCAATGAGTTGAAATCATGCCACCGCACTCCAGCCTAGGCAACACAGAAAGACACTGTCTCAAAAAAAAAGAAGAAAAAAAAAAGAAAGTAAAGAAAAGAAAAAAAGAAAAGAAAAGAAAAGAAAAGTGATTTGAGTGGGAGAAGATATTTGTACCCATATAACCAACAAAGGAGAATATTCAAAACACAATAAATAACTCCTGAAAATTCATTAGAAAATAGTAATCAACTGTGTTGTGGAAACAGATGGAACACTCATATTGATAAATTTGTGGAGAGTTTTACAAACATAAATTTACAAGGTTGAGAGTAGGGTATAGGGAGACCACAGTTACCCCTCCAGGTCTGAAAGGACAAGGAGACATACCAGTCCCTAGAATCTAGAAGCACAAAGAGTTGTTATAGAGAGCTGCCTTCCAGAAATTGTGGTCAAAGGATGCACTAAGACCCTTCTGACTCTGCAAAGAGGAAGGTGGTGGACTAAATACTCCAATCTCCCTTCCCTTCCTCCCTTCAGTGCTCAACAAGTGCTGAAGTTAGAAGTCAAGGATCCCATGTCTGTAATCCATTTGGGTCAGCCTCTGAGGACAAAAGGCAGAGTAATGAAGTTGTGAATGGATCTGGAGGTGCAACTGAAAGATGTCCTGCACATAAGCTCTGCAGACAAGTGATTAAAAAAACTTAAATGGCCAAAACTCATATAAAAAGGTGTTCAATTTGATTTGTAATTAAGGAAATGCAAATTAAAACCACATGACATAAAGGCAACAAGTGAGGCCGGGCGCAAGGACTCACGCCTATAATCCCAGCACTTTGGAAGGCCAAGGCGGGTGGAACACCTGAGATCAGGAGTTCAAGACCAGCCCGGCCAACATGGTGAAACCCCATCTGTACTACAAATACAAAAATTAGCTGGGCATGGTAGCGGGCGCCTGTAATCCCAGCTACTCAGGAGGCTGAGGAAGGAGAATTGCTTGAACCTTCTCCTCAGAGGTTGCAATGAGCTGAGATTGCACCATTGGACTCCATCCTGGGTAACAGAGTGAGACTCTGTCTCAGAAAGAAAATAAAAAATTAAAAAGGAAAACAAGGGTTGGTGAGGATATAGAGAAATTGGAACGTTTGCACACTATTAGTGAGAATGTAAAATGGTGCGGCTGTTTTGAAAAACAATAAGGAGGTTACTAAAAAAAAGTTAAAATGGAACTACCATATGATCCAGCAATTCCACTTCTGGGTCATGATCCAACTGAACTGAAATCAGAATCTCATAAAGATATTACCACTCTTATGTCAATTGCAGCACCATTCGCAATAGCCATGATATGGAAACAACCTAAATGTCCATTGACAGATGAATGAATAAAGGAAATGTGGTATATACATACAAAAAAATACTCTTCAGCCTAAAAAAAAGAAGAAAATTCTGCAATATGCAACAACATGGATGAACCTTGAGGACGTTATTCTAAGTGAAATACACCAGTTACAGAAAACCAAACACTACAGAATTCCTCTTATGTATCTAAAATAGTCAAATTCATAGAATGAAAGAGTGGTTGCCAGGGGCATGGGGAGGAGGAAGTGGGGAATAACTAATTAGTGGGCATAAAGTTCCAGTTAAGCAAGATGAATAAACTCTGGAGATAGGCTGTACAACATTGTATATATAGTCAACAATAAAGTACTGTACACTTAGGAATTTGTTAAGAGGGTAGATTTCAGGTTATGTGTTCTTACCACAATCTAATTAAGTTAAATTTTAAAAACATCAGATTAACAAGAATTTAAAAGTCTGATAGTACCAAGTGTTGACAAGGGTATGGAGCAGTGGGAACTCTCTTCCATCACTAAGTATGTCAATTGGTATTGTGGGGAAAAGAAAGAGAGATCAGATTGTTACTGTGACTGTAGAAAGAAGTAGACATAAGAAACTCCATTTTGTTCTGTACTAAGAGAAATTATTCTGCCTTGAGATGCTGTTAATCTGTAACCCTAGCCCCAACCCTGTGCTCGCAGAAACATGTGCTGTGTTGACTCAAGGTTTAATGGATTTAGGGCTGTGCAGGATGTGCTTTGTTAAAAAAGTGCTTGAAGGTAGTATGCCTGGTAAAAGTCATCGCCATTCTCTAATCTCGTGTACCCAGGGACACGATACACTGTGGAAGGTCACAGGGACCTCTGCCTAGGAAAGCCAGGTATTGTCCAAGGTTTCTCCCCATGTGACAGCCTGAGATATGACCTTGTGGGAAGGGAAAGACCTGACCGGCCCCCAGCCCGACACCCGTAAAGGGTCTGTGCTGAGGAGGATTAGTGAAAGAGGAAGAACTCTTTGCAGTTGAGATAAGAGGAAGGCATCTGTCTCCTACTCGTCCCTTGTAATGGAATGTCTTGGTGTAAGACCCGATTGTATGTTCTATTTATTGAGATAGGAGAAAACCGCCTTAGTGCTGGAGGTGAGACATGCTGGCAGCAATACTGCTCTTTAATGCACCGAGATGTTTGTGTACGTACACATCAAAGCACAGCACCTTTCCTTAAACTTATTTATGACACAGAGACCTTTGCTCACATGTTTTCCTGCTGACCCTCTCCCCACTATTACCCTATTGTCCTGCCACATCCCCCTCTACGAGATGGTAGAGATAGTGATTGACAAATACTGAGGGAACTCAGAGACCAGTGCTGGTGCAGGTCCTCTGTATGCTGAGCCCCGGTACCCTGGGCCCACTGTTCTTTCTCTATACTTTGTCTCTGTGTCTTATTTCTTTCCTCAGTCTCTCGTCCCACCTGACAAGAAACACCCACAGGTGTAGAGGGGCTGGCCCCCTTTAGGCATGATTTTGGAAAATAATTTGGCATTATGTAATTTAGTTGACAATACTCTTATGCTATGACCCAACAATTCCACTCCTGGGTATACATTCTAGAGAAACTGATGCCCAAGTCCAGAGGGAGGCATACACAAGCATGCTTAAAGCAGCATTGTTTGCAATAACAAGATGGGAAAAACCCAAATGTCCACCACCTATAGAATGAATAGATAAAATGTGATATATCCACATGATGAAATTCTGCTCAACATTAATAACGTTGCAACTCACAATAATAAGAATGAATCTTAATGTATTGCTGATTGAAAACAGCAAGACATAAAAAGTACATAATGTGTGATTAAATTTACACTAAATTTAAAACAGAGAAAACTAAGTTAAATCATTTATGCATGCATACTTAGGTGATAAAAATACAAAACAAAGCAAGAGAATGATTTCATAAAGGTCAGAATAGTAGTTACCTCTAAGGAGAAGGAAGAGGTAGATGAACGGATCAAAGGCACAGGAGGTGCTGGGGAATAGTCCGAGGATGCTGGAAGTGTTCTATTTCTTTATAAGGATGTTTCGTATTTTACAAAAAAAGAATTATTTTAAAGGGTGACCACTAAAAGATTGATTGGAAGCTTTGTGGGCATGGGCAAGGCTTAAAAACTTATAAACTTAACTGCAAAATAACTGATTTTGTTCACTACTAAATCCCTGGTCCTTTGAACAGTTTTTACTTGTTGTAGGTGCTCAGTAAATATTTTCTACATGAATGAAGGAATGTTTTTAGGTACATCTTGTTGCATTAATAAGATCCATCTGTGCCTCACCTACCATAAAGTAGGCTGGGGGAAGCTCTTAGGTTCCCCATACCTTGAAGGCTCCTTAGAGTTTTAGACTTGACTGAGAGTTCAGTCTGTGGGTCTGTTGCTCTCTGAGGTAGCCTAAGGGAAATGTACTAAGACAAATTTTTGCTGATACTTTGACTGCAAACAATAGAACTTCTTTAGAGCAGGGATTATTGTATTAATTTAACAGATGAGGACCATGGTGGACTTGGTTCATTTTCTTTCCATCCAATCTACTCATCTTCAGTTGTGTAGCCTAGGCTGATGGATGAGATTTAACCCCACTTTCAATTCCAGGGGTGGACCTTGATTAGTTGAGAACAGGGGTTGGCAATTTTTTTTTTTTTTCTGAAAGGCCCAATTGGTAAATATTTTAGACTTTGCAGGCCATTAGATCTCTTTCCTAATTACTCAACCTTGCCAATGTAGCATGAAAGAAGCTATAGATAATTCATACACAAATGAACATTTGTGTGTTGCAAAACTAGTTTATTTGCAAAAACATGTAGCAGGCTGGATTTGGCCCATGGCCCCAGTTTGCAGGTCCCTGGCCTAGAGCTGCCTTTCTCAACTAGGTTCCTCATCTGAACTACTCAACATAGAAAATTGTTAAAATTTTTGCAAGAAAGATGTTCTTGATTTTCCCAAGGAAAGAAAAGACTCTAGAGCAGTGATTCTCAAAGTGTGGTCTCTAGTCCTGCAGCTGTTATCCCCTACTGACTCCAGTAGGGGTGGCACTGTGTCAAAGAGGCCCAGAGACAGTGAATGAGACATGGAGTTTATTGGGGGGACTTACATACAGGGATGGTCTAGTTGTGGCAGCCTAGAGAGGAGAACCACTACCATTTGTAAAAAGCATGTGGTGGCCGGGCACGGTGGCGCAAGCCTATAATCCCAGCACTTTGGGAGGCCGAGACGGGCGGATCACGAGGTCATCGAGACCATCCTGGCTAACACGGTGAAACCCGTCTCTACTAAAAAAAATACAAAAAACTAGCCAGGCGAGGTGGCGGGCGCCTGTAGTCCCAGCTACTCGGGAGGCTGAGGCAGGAGAATGGCGTAAACCCAGGAGGCGGAGCTTGCAGTGAGCTGAGATCCAGCCACTGAACTCCAGCCTGGGCGACAGAGCGAGACTCCGTCTCAAAAAAAAAAAAAAAAAAAAGGATGCGGTTTATGTAGCATTTTCACTTAGTACCTATGATGGTTAATGCTGAGCATTAACTTGATTGGATTGAAGGATACAAAATATTGATCCTGGGTGTGTCTGTGCAGGTGTTGCCAAAGAAGATTTACATTTGAGTCAGTGGACTGGGAAAGGCAGACCCACCCTTAATCTGGGTGGGCACAGTCTAATCAGCTGCCAGTGTGGCTAGAATATAAGCAGACAGAAAAATGTGAAAAGAGAGCCTGGCCTAGCCTCACAGGCTACATCTAGCTCCCATTCTGGATGCTTCCTACCAGAACATTGGACTCTAAGTTCTTCAGTTTTGGAACTGGGGCTGGCTCTCCTTGCTCCTCAGCCTGCAGACAGCCTATTGTGGGACCTTGTGATT
>NW_012117374.1:0-997 GCF_000951035.1 Colobus angolensis palliatus
TAGAGAACATTATGTTAAATGAAATAAGCCAGGCACAGAAAGACAAATACTGCATGATCTCACTTTTATGTGTAATCGAAAAAAGTTGAACTTACAGAAGCAGAGAGTAGAATAGTGGTTGCAAAGAGCTGAGAAGTAGGGGAAATGAGAAGATGTTGGTCACAGTATACAAAGTTTCAGTTATGCAGGATTAATAATTTCTGGAAGCCTAATGTACAGCAAGGTGACTGTTTGGACGAACGGAGGCAGGATGGCGCACTTCCGGGTTCTTCTTCACCACCAGGTCTTCCTGCGCGCGCGAAAATGCAGCCACCACCCAGGGAAGGTGCAGACCAACAGGCATGCGCCAGGTGATGTCAATCTGAAGAGACCAAGATTTACCTGGTCGCACCTGTGGAACGCCCCCCGACACGCCCGTGCCCCGCCTATTGCCCTCCCACTCCTAGAAAAGCCGCTCTCCGCCAGTGAGCCACGCGGCCTTCTCACAGCCCCACTCCTGTCGGGATGTCAGGACTGTGGGAACTCCATCCGAGAGCCCCACTGGGGGACTCTGCCGGCCTCCTTTGCCGGAGGCCGACAGACTTCTCCCTACCCACCTTCTTTCCCTGAAGCTAGGTGACCAAAATAAACTTGTAGGTTTTGCTCCTACACTTGCCTACCCACTGGTTCTTTTGTGCCCCCTCGGCTGGTCTTAGAAAAACAAATCAGTTGGTGCCGAAACCCGGGAGGAGACCCCCGCCTCAGGCCTCTAGGGGTTGAGGAACCTCCTCCTGCTCCCACACCGCAGACGGACCAGGACCTGAGACCCGCTTCCCTCACTCCCATGGCCTCTCTGGGGTAAGTGCCGTTGTCTCCTCTTTACCTCCCTCGGCCCAGAAATCCTGTGTAGGTCCAAGGCCCACTTTTGAGCCACCATGTGGCTCGGGAGACCCGTTCAGGACGGAGACGTCCGCCTGAAGGTAATCTCCATTTTGGCTCCATGAGCCTCCAGTCTGTC
>NW_012117374.1:1047-1412 GCF_000951035.1 Colobus angolensis palliatus
TGTCTCTGCTGGTTCCAAAGGACGCTTTGAAGCCAGGCAGAGATCCACTTCCATTTCCATTGTGTCCATTGTGTCCCTCGGCCAAAAATCCTGCAGAGGTCCGAGGTCCATTTTGAGCCACCAAGTGGCTCGGGAGACCCGTTCAGGACGGAGACGTCCGCCTGAAAGTAATCTCCATTTTGGCTCCATGAGCCTCCAGTCTGTCTCTGCTGGTTCCAAAAGACGCTTTGAAGCCAGGCAGAGATCCACTTCCATGTCCATTGTGTCCATTGTGTAAGTAAAGAGGAAACATGTCTCTGCTGGTTCCAAAGGACGCTTTGAAGCCAGGCAGAGATCCACTTTCATGTCCATTGTGTCCATTGTGT
>NW_012117375.1:0-1781 GCF_000951035.1 Colobus angolensis palliatus
TTTTTTTTTTTTTTTTTTTTGGCTTTTTGTTTATTTTATGTAGTGCTTATGCCTAGGCTTTGAGGTAGACATTAATTTAGCAGTAGTTTCAACAAGTAAATTATATGCACTATTATTGAGAAGTCAAAATTCCTGAAGTCTTTCCCTAGCTAGTGTAGTATTTCTGAGTCAAATTTGATTTTTTTCTCTTATGAAATTGTTTTATTTCCAACTAATTTGTTGTATCCAGGCAATGTATGTAAACTCTAATATCTTAAGTTTATGGAACAGTTGAAAGCTTAGATCTAGGCATTGTTCTGCATTATTTTCGGTGTATTCTTTTGTTTATATTACTAAGCTAAAGTTAGCTCAGATAGCACAAGGCTAGAAAATGGTGACAATAGTTTGAAAACAGGAAATTTTAGGCTTCTGTGTGTTTGGAACAGATGATCATAATGATAGAGCCAGTGGAGTGGAAACTTCCACCGAGCCTGTTTTTTCCTTATTTTGCTCTATGAGAAAAGATGGTGCTTCCTGGAAAACAACTCAAGTATTTTAAAGCAAATGATTTTCCTTTGTCCCTACTTCATGGTTAATTTGTTTTTCTTTATTTTATTTACCCTACTAATAGTATTATGGAAATATTTTTAATAGGCAAAGTAATTCCCAAAGTACTTTTTTTAGATATTTAAATATCTAAATGTATTACCATTAACTGCATGGTTTTTAAAGAAAATTAAAGCAATATATTATAATGACTTTAAGGAAAGAAAAATAAATTAATTCCTCTATTTTAAGTGTTCCCAACTTTCCTTGTTTATTTGTTTAACCCCCTAAGTGCCAGTCTTTAAAGTCGTTACTCTTTATCTGTCTAGGCTATTTCCTGGCTAAGACTCCTTCCACATGTATCCCGGAATTCTATATTTAAAAGAAAAGTTAAATATCCATTCACTAATTGCAGAGTAATAATAAAATAGCATTTCCACATACACACAAACTTTTTGTTCTGTGCACATCATTCCTAGATTATTTTAAACATATAATTTTTTAAAACTATAAAAGCAATAAATGGAAACATTTTGAAAAACAACGTATATAAAATAAAAATATGAGACTCATCTGGCCCTTTCATCTGGCCTATTCCTAGTCATCACAGTTAACAACTTAGTATGTGTCCTTCCAGACCTGTTCTCTAAACATAGTGTGTGTTTGTACAAACACACAGTTATTTCACAAAAATGGAATTATATACTCTATGTACAATTCCGCACCTTGTTTTTTTTTATTTAACAGCTATCTTGTGGGCATTGCTCATGTGTATAGATCTGTGTCACTTTTTGAATGACTTGCCTAGCTTTATTGTGTAGCTGTTCCATAATTTATTTGACCATTATTCTGCTGATAAAATTTAGATTACAACCTATCTTATGAAAAATAGCATTTTCATCTTGTGAAACACACATCTTCAACCCCAACATTTTACAGATTTCTGAGAGTATATTGAAATTTTGAATTCTACTAAAGAAGTCACAGTAATGGTCTTTCCTTAAATATCCGTTGCGAAATACCTTTTAAGAGATTTCTTTTTTTTTTTTGAGACGGAGTCTCGCTCTGTCGCTCAGGCTGGAGTGCAGTGGCCGGATCTCAGCTCACTGCAAGCTCTGCCTCCGGAGTTCACGCCATTCTCCTGCCTCAGCCTTGCAAGTAGCTGGGATTACAGGCGCCCGCCACCTCGCCTGGCTAATTTTTTTTTTTGTATTTTTAGTAGAGACGGGGTTTCACCATGTTAGCCAGGATGGTCT
>NW_012117375.1:2476-3345 GCF_000951035.1 Colobus angolensis palliatus
TAAGCCATTCTCCTGCCTCAGCCTCCTGAGTAGCTAGGATTACAGGAACCTGCCACCACATCCAGCTAATTTTTGTATTTTTTAGTAGAGACGGGGTTTCACCATGTTAGCCAGGATGGTCTCGTTCTCCTGACCTCGTGATCCGCCCATCTTGGCCTCCCAAAGTGCTGGGATTACAGGCTTGAGCCACCGCGCCCGGCAAGAGATTTCAAAATAAAAAATTCTGCTGTACTTTTTTCCCCACACTTTCTCAGGAAAAGAAAGGGTTAGTAAAATTATAGTGGTGAGGCTTCCTGGTAGAAGGGAAGTTGGCTCAGGAATGTAGAAAGTGTTGCTCTTCAGCTATCTGGACAAGGTATACTTTGTTAGGGCTTAACAACTACCAAGAGACCCCAAGATGCAGTCAGCAGAGTTCTTTTTCAAGTGCTTAAGGGAATGGGCTTGTTAATGGACTACTTGTGTGATATTGCTGAGAGCTCAGAGCAACAGGAGCAGATGCCTTATCTCGGGGAGTTGAGGAAAGCTTTAAAGAACAGGTCTTGAGGTAGTTCTTGAAGGATGAGTAGGAGCTCATGGTGAGGGAGATAAGGTATTTCAGACTGAAAAAGCAACAAGGACCATGTGGGTGCTGTCCGAGGCCATCTGTGGAGGTAAGAGATTGGAGAGATGAGACAGTTAAGTGTGGTTTGGAAGAACCATGTATGCCATCTTACCGAAGGAGTGTGGACTTCAATAACAACTTTGAACTTTTTTGTCCCATCTGAAGTCTTTTTATTTAATCTCAGTGGCTCTCTGTGATGATTATTCTGATGGACAACATCTCACCAAGGCTTTGAGCACTTACAATGTGTGAAGTGCTGTTGCAGATA
>NW_012117376.1:0-3187 GCF_000951035.1 Colobus angolensis palliatus
CGAACCTGTAATAAAGATCCTTGCCGCTTGGCTTTGACTCCGGACTCTGGTGGTCTTCTCTGGGGAATAAGCGGTCTGGGCATAACAAAACCATCTCTATTAAAAATACAAAAAGTTAGCTGGGCATGGTGGTGGGCCCCTGTAATCCCAGCTACTTGGGAGGCTGAGGCAGGAGAATGGCGTGAACCCGGGAGGCCGAGCTTGCAGTGAGCTGGGATGGCTCCACTGCACTCCAGCCTGGGCGACAGAGCAAGACTCTGCCTCCCCTCCTAAAAAAAGACTCCTTGAGGCCAGGCACATTGGCTTATGCCTGTAATCACAGCACTTTGGGAAGCCGAGGTGGGTGGATTTCTTGAGGCTAAGAGTTCGAAACCAGCCTGATCAATATGGCATAACTCTGTCTCTACTAGAAATACAAAAATCAGCCAGGCATGGTGGCACATATCTGTAATCCCAGCTACTCGTTCAAGAATTACTTGAACCTGGGAGGTGGAGGTTGCAGTGAGCCAAGATCATGCTGCTGCACTCCAGTCTGGGCGACAGAGTGAGACTCTGTCTTAAAAAAAAAAAAAAAGAAAAAGAAAACAAACTCCTTGATTATTACATATTACATCTATAATGTGGAATGTTAAAACTACACTGCCCAAAAAATAAATATTAGAGAACCAACAGGTTCTTATCCCTGCTGTGCAGTGACATATCTATTACACTGAGACAGCAGGGTTTGCAGCAGAGAAATAGTTTAATGATCACAGGATGCTGAGTGAAGAGATGGGAGAAGATCCTCAAATCCACCTCCCTGAGGAGTTCTGGGCTGAGGATTTACGGGAATCATGGAGGGCAAGGGACTGAAAATTGGGGTCATTGATTGGTCAGGGTAAAGGGAGAATGAGGTCATCAGGATGTGGAAACTACATTTTTTGATGAGTCAGCTTCTTTTGAGGTCCTTCAGACCAGCTGAGTGAGTAGTTTTCTCAGTATGCAGGACCTGAATATCTCAAAGGGAGAAATTAGCATTTCATATTTTCAAGTTGTTAGCTATAGAACAGTTAAGGAGAACTATAATCTTGTAACAAGATCTACATGATTCTAAGACATTAGGCACAAAACGACAATGAGGAAGCAGCTCAGAGAACAAGCTAACCTAATGACCAATGTTGAATGTGCTGCAAGCTGGATTTATTTTTGTTTCTCTCCCTCCCTTCTCTGATTAATTTTATAATGTTTATAGGGGTGGTTTCAGAAACACTGCCTATCAAATTGCTGTAACTGTGCAATAACCTTGTATGGAAAATATTGAAATCCTACTAAGCTGGGCGCGGTGGCTCAAGCCTGTAATCCCAGCACTTTGGGAGGCTGAGACGGGCGGATCACGAGGTCAGGAGATTGAGACCATCCTGGCTAACACGGTGAAACCCCATCTCTACTAAAAAAAATACAAAACACTAGCTGGGCGAGGTGGCGGGTGCCTGTAGTCCCAGCTACTCAGGAGGCTGAGGCAGGAGAATGGCGTGAACCCGGGAGGCGGAGCTTGCAGTGAGTCGAGATCCAGCCACTGCACTCCAGCCTGGGCGACAAACAGCAAGACTCCGTCTAAAAAAAAAAAAAAAAAGTAATCCTACTAAGCTTCCCCAGACCTTGACACTGTAAACAACACTCAAACCTCTCCACTTCAGAGCACCGACTCCATCTTTATGGAGTCTGTATCCTCCCAGGTGACTGTCCTTAAACTTTGTGCTTTAATGAACTCAATATGTAATCATATAGCCTGCATCTTGATATTAAGATTGACAACATTTTGATATTTTTGTATTTTGCCTTTTATTTTTATTATTTGTTTTGTTTTGTGAGATGAAGTCTCTCTTTGTTGCCCAGGCTAGATTGCAGTGGCACGATCTCGGCTCACTGCAACCTGTCTCTCCGCTTCAAGCGATTCTCCTGCCTCAGCTTCCTGAGTAGCTGGAATTACAGGCACACACCACCATGCCTAACTAATTTTTGTATTTTTAGTAGAGACAGGGTTTCACCATGTTGGCCAGGCTGGTCTCCAACTCTTGATATCAAGCGATCCACCCACCTTGGCCTCCCAAAGTGCTGGGATTACAGGTGTGAGTCGCTGTGCCCAGCCTGTTTATTTCTTGAGAGAGTTTTACCCTGCCACTCCGGCTGGAATGCAGTGGCCCAATCATGACTCACTGCAGGCTTGAATTTGCGGGCTGAAGCGACCTTCCCACTTCAGCCTCCTGAATAGCTGGGACCACAGGTGCATGCCACTATACACAGTTAATTTTTTTTATTTTCCATAGAGACAGGGTCTCTCTGTGTTGCTCACACTGGTCTAGAACTCCTGACTTCAAGTGATTCTCCTGCTTCAACCTCCCAAAGTGCTGGGATTATAGGCATGAGCCGCCATGCCTGGCCTTGAAAAAATTTTTATTATATCAATATAATTAGTGATTTTGCTAGGGTAAGAAAAAAAATAATTGTATGAAAAATACAATAATGTAGAGCTGGGCGTGGTGGTTCACGCCTGTAATCCCAGCATTTTGAGAGGCCAAGGTGGGTGGATCACAAGGTCAGGAGTTCAAGACCAGCCTGGCCAAGATGGTGAAACCTCGTCTCTACTAAAAACTACAAAAATTAGTCGGGCATGGTGGTGGGCGCCTGTAATCCCAGCTACTCGGGAGGCTGTGGCAGGAGAATCGCTTGAACCCAGGCGACAGAGGTTGCAGAGACCCAAGATGGCACCACTGCACTCCAGCCTGGGTGAGAGAGCAACACTCCATCTCAAAAAAAAAAAAAAAAGGAAAAGAAAAATACAGTAATGTATTAATTATGTATTTTTTTTTCCAATGGAGTCTCACTGTGTCGCCCAGGCAGGAGTGTAGTGGAGCGATCTCAGCTCACTGTAAGTTCCACCTCCTGGGTTCACGCCATTCTCCTGCCTCAGCCTCCCGTGCAGCTGTGACTACAGGCGTCAACCACTACACTCGGCTAATTTTTTGTATTTTTAGTAGAGATGGGGTTTAACCCTGTTGGCCAGGATGGTCTTGATCTCTTGAACTTGTGATCCGCCCACCTTGGCCTCCCAAGGTGAAGGGGTGGCCTGCCCCTCCACACTTGTGGGTGCTTCTCGTTAGGTGGAACGAGAGACTTGAGAAAAGGAAATAATACACAGAGACAAAGT
>NW_012117376.1:3237-10511 GCF_000951035.1 Colobus angolensis palliatus
TGCACAGCCCAAAATCCTTTTAACCTTAAGTCACTTTCGCACATGTCTCTTGCAAGGACAAAGTTGGAGGTAAGGTCGCAGATCAACAGCATCTCAAATACAGAGCCCAATGGAGTCTCTTATGTCTACTTCCTTCTATATAGACACAGTAACAGGCTGATCTCTTTCTTTTCCCCACACCAAGGTGCTGGGATTGCAGGCGTGAGCCACTGTGCCTGGCTGTATTTTTAAATTTATCTAAACATCTCTGGCCCATCAATAAAATACCCAGATGTGTACAATAATAATTAACTTCAGTCATCTTTGATATTTTCTTTCTTTCTTTCTTTTTTGAGATGGAGTTTCACTCTTGTTGCCCAGGCTGGAGTCCAATGGCACAATCTCAGCTCACTGCAACCTCCTTCTCCCAGGTTCAAGCGATTCTCCTGCCTCAGCCTCCCAAATAGCTGGGATTACAGGCATGCGCCACCATGCCTGGCTAATTTTGTATTTTTAGTAGAAACGGGGTTTCTCCATGTTGGTCAGGCTGACCTCAAACTCCTGACCTCAGGTAATCGACCCACCTTGGCCTCCCAGAATGCTGGGATTACAAGCATGAGCCACCGTGCCCAGCTTCTTTGATATTTTCAAACAGTCATAAAAATCACAGCTATTCAATATTTTAATAATTGTATTATTGTGAAGTTTGTGTGTGTTTTTTTTTTTTCCAAGGAGAAAGATAGAAGATATTTTACTTAATAGTACATTGTTAGCTTGGTTATAACTTCTAAATATTTAGACATAGTTTATGTAGGCCTCCAGTTGTGCTCTTGCTCCTAGGACCTACAAATAACGAGAATGAGCCTATTTAGCTATCACCACTGCCCTGCAATTCAGACTCTGCCTGCTATTTCCTTGTGGATCTCTATTAGGCATCTCACATAAAACATGTCCGAACTGCCCCTCTCCAAGGAGGGGACACCACTATTGCCATTCATTTGTTTAGGCAAAACACTTTGGAGTTGTACACAATGCCATTCTTTCTTTCACATTCCATATCCAGTCCAGGCTCTTGACTGAAAATATATTCCCAAACCCTTTTTTTCACCTCCTCCAGTTATACCACCCTATTTTTACTCACTAATACCTCCCATCTAAACATATGGAGTAACCTTTTTAGAGGACTAGCTATTTCTATTGTGGCCCTCCTGAAGTCAATCATCCACACAATAGCTACATTAATCCTTCTATGGGACGAAGAAAAGATTATTCTTTTTCTTTTTCTTTTTCTTTTTTTGAGACAGAGTCTTGCTCTGTCGCCCAGGCTGGAGTGCAGTGGCACAATCTCAGCTCACTGCAACCTCCGCCTCCCAGGCCAACGGTCTGCAACCTCAAAACAGAAAGAAGGAGGAGGGTCCAGGATCAGGCCAACACTGAGATGTCAGAGGAATAGGATCCAGCCATCAAAGAATGTTCAGAACTCACTGAACAGACAGAGGGAAAACCAAGAGTGTGATATTCCTCAAGACAAAAAAAGAAAGTGGCAGGAAGAAGCTGAATGATCAGCTGTGTAGGCTGCTGACAAGAGTTTGGGTAAGGTGAGGACACACAAATGACCATTTGATATTACACCATGAGTATTGGTTGGTAACCTCAACTAGAGAAGTTTCTGTAGATCTCTGGTATGGAATCCCGTCTGGAGAACATTGGAGAATTAATGTGAGATATGAATGTAAAAAGGGCAGGGCAGTTACCCTCTTGAGAAGTTTTTCTGAGAAAGAGGAGAATAAAAATGGGGCTGTGCTATTAAGGGGATATGAGGTTTTGGAAGGAATTCTTAAAGATAGGTTTATTAGTATGTTCTCATGCCTATAATGAAGACATAACCGAGACTGGGTAATTCACAAAGGAAAGAGGTTTAATTGACTCATAGCTCCACACGGCTGGGGAAGCCTCACAATCAGAGCCAAAAGCGAACAAGAAATAAAGTTGCGTCTTACACGGTGGCAGGCAGAAAGCTTGTGTAGGGGAACTCCCCTTTATAAAACCTTCAGATCCTGTGAGACTTATTCGCTATTATGAGAGCAGCACGGGAAAGATCTGCCCCCATGATTCAGTTCTCTCCCACAAGGTACCTCCCACAACACATGGGCATTACATTTCAAGATGAGATTTGGGTGAGGACACAGCCAAACCATTTCAGCAGGAGATTCTAGAGCAAGGTTGTATGGGTATGGAAATGATACAGGAAAACAGGAGAAAATATAATGTAGAAAACAGGGTGCGGGGACTGCAGGAGAAAAGTCCTTGAGAAGGCAAGAGGGGATGGCATCCAGATTACAAAAAGTTTGATCTGCAATAGAAATTAGATATGTATTTTTGTTTCAAAAGGAGGGAATCTAGAGAGTATGGGTACAGATGCAAGTAGGTGTATAGATTTGGCAGTGGGAGATTTGGGAGTCATTGCCTGGGTGCTTCTTTTTTCTCCATGACTTATGACATAAAGCTGAGGTGGTAGAGAAAGGCAATGTTGGGCTTTTGAGGAGACAGTAAAAACCTTGTTAAAGTTGTTTTAGAGTGAGAAAAAGAAGAATGCATACTGGATGCTCACAGGAAGATTGCAGTACAGTGTCGAGTGGCATCATTCATTTACTGAACAAATATTCATTGAAAGTCATGTTTCAGGTACTGTCCTAGAGGCTAAAAATACATCATGAAAAAACAAGTCCTGGGTTTTATATTCTTTTTTCCCCCCAGAAGTTATAATACAGTTAATTTTATCGCAACTTTCTTTATTATATTCCAGTTCTATGAATACTCCCAGGTCCTCTCCCTGCCCCCCTAACCACCACCGCCGGCTTGAGTGAACCTGGATATTTCTCAATACATCATCAGTAAGACACAAATGATGAGTTAGAATGGTTACATTTTTAAGATCCATCTATTTAGATTCATGAAACATTGTGGACACTTACTATGGTCAAGGTAATTTTTTCTCAGTATAGGTAAAACCCAGAGGGCTATAGGGTCAAGTTTGTCAGGTTTGGATTCCAGCTCCAACTGCTTACTCGTTGGATGCCTTTAGATCATTTAATTTCGTTGAGCCTTGGGTTCCTCATCTTAAGATGGACATTGTAACAGCCTGTGTCTCATAGTTCTCATAGTTGTGAGTCCTAATGAGATTTATCCAGAGAGCCGAGAACAAGGCCAGATGCACAGTAAGTACTTGATGTTACTAGTATCACTCCTGTAAGGTTCAGCTTCAGAGGATAACTTTAGTTTCCTTTACTGTAGTCCCTCCACACCTACTGACTGTGGATGCCATCTATTTCCACAACTTTGTCCTGTGAGTGACAAAATGATCAAGAGGACAGACCCATATTGTGGATCATCAAAGGAGCCGATCGATTAGGCTAGAATTTCTGATTTGCAAATTCAATAACTTGATTCTATCATTTCACCTAGGTTGTGATTAAGTCACAAGAGCTCAAATTACTAATTTACCTTAAGAAATATAATGTTATCTCTCTAGAAAAGTCAGCTTGGGAAACAAAATTAACACCAGAAGTTTGCTTAGGGAAGGTACAATCAGTGTAAAGGGAATGAGATCTTAAATCATCATTGTTCCAACACCCTAGCTTCTCGCACGGTTATTTTTTATCTTTTCTTTCTCTACCCCCCAAATCTAATCAGGTTAGATTCTAAGTCATATTAATTTGTGCTCAGGAAACTTTCTTCCATCTTTTCTCTTACCCATTTCTACTTCTCCATGCCTGGGGAATGAGAGTATATAGATAACAAAAAATAATGTCCTCTAAAGGTCTTCAAATGAGAAGCATTTGTAGAGTGAGAGTGGCTGCCAGGTGAGGAGGAGAGGATGTGCTTCAGAAGCTGATTTTGATTATTATTTCCTATGGCTGGACTTGCTGCCATCACCTCACTGGGACCCTGGGAACATTTTGTTCCTTTCCCAGGGGCTCAGCTTTCCCTTCTGGGAGGCTTTGTTGCTGCATTTTGATGAAGGGTTAGGGGCCCAAAGGTATAGAACCCCCAAAGGAGATGGGAATCCAAAAATCTCACAGATGCTATTTCAGACATTCCCCTCCTGCCAAAGTCTCTCTGGAGAATGCTTTTTTCCTCTGCCCCTTGGGAGATTTTATATTTGTTTATATTTGTTGGATTTAAGGGAGGAACAGTTCCTTCATTGTACCACCACCCTTAGACATGCCCTACTTTGCTCTTGCTTGGATGATTGCAAGGGCTTCCCAACAGGTATTCCTGCTTCTAGTTCATCCCCTTACTCCCCAAGATTCACCTTCCTAAATTTGACTCCATTGTTTAAGATTGTTCAGTCCCTTCTTGCTTCAAATAGAATCGAAATCTTCAGCCTGCCTATTAGGTTCTACCACCTGGCCTTATCACCTGCTATTCTTAAGAGCACCAGAATTTCCTGTTAGCACCCCATACGTGTTGCTACCCACCCCCCAATATATAATTTTCCTGCATTTGTGTCTGCTCAATTTGTCACCTTTTCCTGGGACTCTGTCCTATGTGTACTAAATACAATTAATGGGGCATATCATCCAGTCATGGCAGAGGCCCCCAGTTATATTAACCTTCAGCAAACCCTAAACTTTGTCTCACTTCAGGGCCTCTGTGTTTGTTCTTCCCTCTATCTGGAACATTCTTCGCTTGTCCAGCTTCTTCTCAATCTTCAGGGTTGATCTCTTAAAGTAAGGCCCTTGATTTTCTCTCTTCTAGCATCCTGTTCTTTTTTCCTTCATAGCACTTACCAAAAATATGTAATTATACATTTAAATATTCATTTATTTGTTTAATCCTCTGCTAGACTATAAACTTGCAATATTCATGTCTATTTGCTCCCCGCTCTATTTTTCAGTGCCTAGCACAGTGCAAGGATGTAAAAAACATGAATATTTGCTGAATGCATAAGTGATTGAATGGGTTATAGTGCATAGAACTCATGGTGTGTCATCAGCAAAATCCTATATTCTCGATCGCTTCTCTGCTTTAACTTAGACCTGGCTTTCCCCAAAGAACACTATTTCTCCCAGGTGACATCTTTTCTCTTTTGTTCACTTCATAGATTAGTGCCTGGTACAGAACAGGTGCTCTGCAATTATTTAATTGCTGTTTACTGACTGTGTCCTTTTCCCTTTAAGCTAACGAATAGGAAGATAGCCCAGTGGAATGAAAAGAAGTCATTCTGGAGTCAGACAGACTGAGATTGAATCCTAGTCCTGCTGCTGACTAGCTGGTGATTTGACCAAGTTCGTTAACTTCTCTGAGCCACAGGATTCATCTTTATGTGTAATAGAATTTTAACTTGGGCAGAGGTACTTTATTAGGTTGGCCCAGTGAGTTGATTCACACTGCCCCTAGAGGACTTCTGTTTCTGGGACAACAGACTCCAAATCCCAGGAATGTTTGAAGATCTTTGTGAGCTACTCAGACACACCTGAGGGAGGGCAGGGCTCCAGATCTGCCCTGTGGGAGTTGGCGCCAGATCAGCCCTGTAGGGGTTGGCCTCAGATCAGCCCTGCAGGAGTTAACTCCAGATCAGCCCTGCAGGAGTTGGGCCACAGACAAAAAGTTCAGTGGTCTCGGAGAAAGCAGCTCAGACATTGACAAGGTCAGCAGTCCTCGAGCAGCAGTGACAGTGGGAGTTTTAATGATTTCTGAGAATCAAGGAGGGGACTTGGTTTGCAAAGCCTACCTTTATTGCTACTTAAGCATGTGGTGGGTTATCCAGAGCTTGGAGATTTAGAGAATTGCTAAAGGTGAGGTACATTTGTGTTAACCATAGTTGAGGTCAGGGGTATCTCAGAGTCACATGTAAAATGGAGCATCCTCAGTAATAACTACTGGCTTTTCAGGGTTGTTGTGAGGATCAAATGATAAAAGAATCATGTAACATGCTAATATGGTACTTGATACATAATAATTGCTCAATAAATGACAACTGCTATTATTGTTGAAAATAAGGCAGCCTCTCCACTTTCCTTTCTTATACTACATGCTAAATTTATTCTCTAATAACAAAGAGTCAGCAAAAAATGGAACAAAGATATGATGAAATATGCACTTTCTTGTAGGCAGTCTTTTGCTTTTTGTGTTTCATAATAAAATTATCTTATTAATAAATGTGTATAGTTAAATCTATTTAAAATCCATTTATAAATGGTAAAGTAATCATTATTTGGTTGCCAGTGGTCAGAGGTAGAAGTGAGGTAGAAACTGATGAAAAGGGGGCAAATGGAATCTTTTGGGGGTGAAAGAAATGTTCTATATCTTAACTGTGATCATAATTACATGGATATATACATTTGCAAAAATTTATCAAACCATACACCTAAATAGATGTTTCATTGTATGTAAATCATATCTTAATATAAATGATTTTTTAAAAACTCAAATACTTACATAGGTTTTCTTATTTTATTTTTATTTAAATTAAGTAATAATTGAATTTGAAATTTATTATTATTCATTACTTTATTAAGCTCAACATTGAATCATTTAATTTTTTTATTTTTTATTTTTTTGAGACGGAATCTCGCTCTGTCGCCCAGGCTGGAGCGCAGTGGCGTGATCTCATCTCACTGCAAGCTCCACTTCCCGGGTTCAGGTGATTCTCCTGCATTAGTCTCCTGAGGAGCTGGGACTACAGGCACCCGCCACCATGCCTGGCTAATTTTTGTACTTTTAGTAGAGACGGGGTTTCACCATATTGGCCAAGATGGTCTCAGTCTCCTGACCTCGTGATCCACCTGCCTCGGCCTCCCAAAGTGCTGGGATTACAGGCATGAGCCACCGCGCCTGGCCCATTTAATACATTTTAATTTAACTTGAATACTATCTGTAATAGCAATGGAAATGAATCAGTGGTGAAAAATAACAGAGACAGAGAAAGAGCATAAGCACCCATATTATAACTCTGACCTGGACACAGAGCTGGGCTCTTGGGATACAAACTGAAATAGATCTGGTTCCTGACCTCAAGCAGCTAACTATCTTATGAGGGAGACACACACATAAACATATAATTTCTCCTTAAAAAATTAAATATTCTTGAATAATTAGAATATGCATTTGGTTTTGAAAAAATCTGTACAAATAATAGTAAAAATAAGTCTCCCTCCCACCGCTGTCTCTTGGTTGAAAGCAACCACTGAAAACAGTTTATTTTACAGCATTCAGAGACATTCTATTTACATACAAGCACAATTTTTTTTTTTTTTTTTTTTGAGACAGAGTCTTGCTCTGTCGCCCAG
>NW_012117376.1:10834-14347 GCF_000951035.1 Colobus angolensis palliatus
AAAAAAAAAAAAAAAAAAAAAACTTAATATTCTACCCTGTAGATGAGTCCATAACAAAACCTATCAAACAGATGGTTTGCAATATAAGACGGTAAGAACAATGGGAAAGAAATGAAAAGAATGCTACAGTGTGGAGACTACTGGCATCTAGTAGTCTTGCCAGCATCTTGCTAGCAAGGGAAAGCTTCCTGGAAGATTGATGAGGCTGCCTTATCTCTTTTATGAGTATTCCAAGATAAAAATACAAGAGCTAATTGGTAAACCAAACACTCTAGTTGTATACTAAACTGTGTTGTCTACAACTCTGATTGTTGTTTGGAGGGAAGCAAAAACAGTTTGAGCAGGCCAGGGGTGGGGAAAAGGTATTGCACAGAAAGTGAGACTGCCGAGGTATGAGGTCACAGGTCTTGGTACAGGAAGAACTAGGAGCCCAGTGTGTGCAGGGAGGTCTTTAGTTACAGACTTATAGACTTGAGTATAGTATTTCAGATGACCCAAGGACTGATTAGAAGGATTAAAGGATGCTTACTTGCAGTTCTTTTTTTTTTTTTTTCTGAGAAGGAGTCTCCCTCTGTTGCCCAGGCTGGAATGCAGTGACACAATCTCAGCTCACTGCAACCTCTGCCTCCTGGGTTCAAGCAGTTCTCCCTGCCTCAGCCTCCTGAGTAGCTGGGATTACAGACACCTGCCACCACACCCAGCTATTTTTGTATTTTTAGTGGAGACAGGATTTCACCATGTTGGCCAGGCTGGTCTCGAACTCCTGACCTCAGGTGATCTGCCCACCTCAGCCTCCCAAAGTGTTGGGATTACAGGCGTGAGCCACTGCACCTGGCCGCTTATTTGTAGTTCTAACTAGCATTGCCAGATTTAGCAAATAAAACCACAAGGCATCCAGTTAATCTCGGAGTTACATAAATAATAAATGCTTTTTAAATATAAGTATGTATGTCCCATGTTCAACTTAACTGGGCATCCTGTATTTTATCTGGCAACCCTACCTTTAACCCAACTGTATGAAAAAACCAAATTGACCGCTCAACATCAGGCACTTAAAAACAATGACGAAGTGGGAGTTTTTAATTGGAAGAACAGACAAACAAGAAAATGTGTAGGGCTGGGGCCAAGGTTTGTTTAAGTGAGTTTAGGGCTGGTGGAGCTTAGGCCAAGGAGACAACCCTGGTGATCTGGGCTGGCGGGTCTGGGGCTGAGGTATGTGGGGAAAAGAAAGAGAGATCAGACTGTTACTGTGTCTATATAGAAAGAAGTAGACATAAGAGTCTCTCATTCCACCTAACAAAAAACACCCACAGGTGTGGAGGGGCAGGCCACCCCTTCAAGGTAATAACCTGCAAGGTCAAGACAACTAGGTTCAGAGCCGAATAAATGGTTTTCATGGTCAGGAATGGCAGGGTCAGGGCAAAGGCAGCAGCTCAAGGTCAGGGTCAGTGAGAATGGGGCCATGGAGACGGTCCATGTGGTCAGGAGACTGAGCAAATAAGAAAATATATTGAGAAGAGTGAGGCCGGGCGCGTTGGCTCAAGCCTGTAATCCCAGCACTTTGGGAGGCCGAGACGGGCAGATCACGAGGTCAGGAGATCGAGACCATCCTGGCTAACACGGTGAAACCCCGTCTCTACTAAAACATACAAAAAACTAGCCGGGCGAGGTGGCGGGCACCTGTAGTCCCAGCTACTTGGGAGGCTGAGGCAGGAGAATGGCGTAAACCCAGGAGGCAGAGCTTGCAGTGAGCTGAGATCCGGCCACTGCACTCCAGCCTGGGCGACAGAGCAAGACTCCGTCTCAAAAAAAAAAAAAAAAAAAATTAGCCAGGCATGGTGGCGGACACCTGTAGTCCCAGCTACTCAGGAGCTGAGGCAGGACAATGGCATGAACCTGGGAGGTGGAGCTTGCAGTGAGCCAAGATTACGCCTCTGCATTCTAGCCTGGGCGACAGAGCGAGACTCCATCTCAAAAACGAAAAAACAAACAAAAACAAAAACAAAAACAAGTACTGCACAATCACAACATCTTTTATGGCCATGTATCATTCAACAGCATAAAATGATCTTTGATTCATTTGCTCAAACAATGTACTTGAAATCAAATCATTCAATATGACTTTTCTCTAAGATAAGAAAAATAATAATGTATATTTAAAATATATATATACACAGATGCTGGCTCTGTACTTACTAGATAAGGCTGTTAAACTCTTTGTGTCTCACATCTTTAAAATCGAAAAGTAGTATAAACTACATCATGGGGTTCCCTGAGGATCAAATATGTTAATATATGCAAAATGTCTAGAACAGTGTTATGTAAATATCAGCCATTATTATTCTCTTATTAGGTGTTGTGAGGATTAACATAAATGAGATAACTCTTGTGAAGCTCATGGTACAGTGCCCGGTGCATACAAAGTGCTAAATAAATATTGGCTATCATTATAAACAGATATTTCTGTGATTTCTTATGAAGCCCACATCTTCATTAGGTACATCTTACCTTTCTTTACAACTTGGATACATGGGGAATTTGTTATCACAATAAGCATGGATTGAGTCTTCCTCTGTCATCCAGGCTGGAATGCAGTGGTGCCATCATAGTTCATTGCAACCTCGAACTCCTGGGCTCAAATGATCCTCCCACCTCAGCCTCCTGGGTAGCTGGGACTACAGGTGCACACCACTGTGCCTGGCAAGCACCTAATTTTTCAGGCCCTATGGTTGCGTTGTCCAATATGGTAACCTGTGGCCACATATAGCAATATGTCTGCCTTTATGCCAGTATCACAGTTTTAGTGAAATATGACTAATACAAATTGAAATATGGCTAATACAAATTGAGAAGAGTTGGCCGGGCATGGTGGCTCACGCCTGTAATCCCAGCACTTTGGGAGGCCGAGGCAGATGGATGACCTGAGGTCAGGAGTTCGAGACCAGCCTGGCCAAAATGGTGAAACCCTGTCTCCACTAAAAATACAAAAATTAGCTGGGCATGGTGGTGCACGCCTGTAATCCCAGCTACTTAGGAGGCTGAGGCAGGAGAATCACTTGAACCCAGAAGGTGGAGGCTGCAGTGAGCTGAGACCATGCCACTGCATTGTAGCCTGGGCAGCAAAGTGAAACTCTGTCTCAAAAAACAAAAAAAAAAGTAAAATACACACCAGATTTCAAAGACTTAGTACAAAGCCGGGCATGATGGCTTATACCTATAATTCCAGTGCTTTGGAAGTCTGAGGCAGGAGCATTGCTTGAGGCCAGGAGTTCAAGACCAGCCTAGGCATAGGGAGACTTTGTCTCTACAAAAAAAGTAAAAATTAGCCAGACATGTTGTTGTGCACCTGTAGTCTCAGGTATTCAGGAGGCTGAGGTGGGAGGATTATTTGAGCCCAGGAGTTCAAGACTGCAGTAGGCTATGATTATGCCAGTATACTTCAGTCTGTCAGCCTGGGTGACAGAGCAAGACCCTGGAAGAAGAAGAAGAATGAGAGGGGGAGGGGGAAGGACA
>NW_012117376.1:17512-18653 GCF_000951035.1 Colobus angolensis palliatus
AAAAAAAAAAAAAAAAAAGTACAACACTCCTATAGTCACTAGCACTCCTTCTTGTCCTGTTCTATTTCTTTTTTTAAATTCCCTGTTATTATTGCCTAGAATCTATTGTTTACTTTGATTATTTAGCATGTCTATTGCTGTTGTCTGTCTTCCCTAAGCATCACAAGGGTCCTCATCCATTTTGCTCACTGACCTATCCCAGTTCTTGGGATATTGTAGCTGTCAATAAATATTTATTGAATAAGTTGAATGAATACACTTGATTCTTTCCAAAGCCTTTAAAAACATATTGGCATTCACTATTCAATATCTATGCCAAATTTCCAAAAGACATTTTAAAACCAAGTATTTATTAAAAATCTAAATTACGTATTGTAAATTATACCTAATAGCACATTCTTTCTTTCTTTTTCTTTTTTCTTTTTTTTTAATGAGACGGAGTCTCGCTCTGTTACCCAGGCTGAAATGCAGTGGTAAGATCTCAGCTCACTGCAACCCCGACTTCCCACGTTCAAGCGATTCTCCTGCCTCAGCCTCCCGAGTAGCTGGAATTACAGGCATACAGCAACCACACCTGGCTAATTTTTGTATTTTTAGTAGAGGCAAGATTTCACCACATTGGCCAGGCTGGTCTCAAACTTCTGACCACAGATGATCTGCCCATTTTGGCCTCCTAAAGTGCTGGGATTACAGGTGTGAGCCACTGCTCTCGGCCAATAATACACTCTTAACCCTAGACAAGACTTTTTGAAAATTCATAGATTATTCTCTCAAACTGCGGTGCTAGTCTCCAGGGTATAAATTGCATAGCCAGTTAAAGTGTAACTGGGTTTCCAGAATCTCATTGCTTCTATATTCAGGATTCAAAGGTAAAATTGTATTTCTGGCAAGCACTGGGTCAACCCATTTACCCCAGCTTCTCTCCATTACTTTTTTTTTTTCTTTTTTTGAGACAGAGTCTCACCCTGTCACAGTGGTGCGATCTTGGCTTACTGCAACCTCTGCTTCCTGCATTCAAGTGACTCTCCTGCCTCAGCCCCCCAAGTAGTTGGGATTACAGGTGTGTGCCACCACACCCGTTAATTTTTGTATTTTTGGTAGAGAAAGGGTTTCACCATGTTGGCCAGGCTGGTCTTGAACT
>NW_012117376.1:28368-31542 GCF_000951035.1 Colobus angolensis palliatus
GTGAGTCAAGATCACGCCCCTGTACTCCAGCCTGGGCGACAGAGTGAGACTCTGTCTCAAAAAAAAAAAAAAAAAGTTATAAAATAATCTGGCTCCTACTCTTGGTCTCTTTATGCTGCACTCATTTCTCATAAGTAAAGATTTTTATGTCAATAATTTATGACTTATTAAATAGATTGGTGTTCTAATTCATAAAATCAAAGGTATTTGAAGTCACTTACAGCAAGAACACAAAAAATAAAGTAGAAATGAAGATGGGACATTATAGTCATTGAGAAAACCAGGCACCCAGCTTTGGGTACAGAAGTCTCAGAAGTCTGAAGTCCTTGGACATCTTTTTTTTTTTTTTTGAGGCGGAGTCTTGCTCTGTCACCCGGGCTGGAGTGCGGTGGCCGGATCTCAGCTCACTGCAAACTCCGCCTCCCGGGTTCACACCATTCTCCTGCCTCAGCCTCCCGAGCAGCTGGGATTACAGGTGCCCGCCACCGCACCCAGCTAATTTTTGTATTTTTAGTAGAGATGGGGTTTCACCGTGTTAGCCAGGATGGTCGGGATCTCCTGACCTCTTGATCTGCCCACCTCAGCCTCCCAAAATTCTGGGATTACAGGCGTGAGCCACCGTTTCACATTTTTATTTCTATTGGACAGTGCTTCCTCAAATGGTAATAATTGTGATTGTTTACTCAAGTCACGACCATAGCTCTAAGGTGGAACTTTCATAATTTGACTTAATAAATAATATTCTCAAATGTTTATAAACATATATTGATAATTTACTTCTACATTGTAACGATATTTTAACCATAACTCATGTTAACATCTCTTTATTTCATATTATCCTGGCTTCAGGGCGCATATATAGATTTAACTTGTTCCAGTTGATTATAGGCATTGATTTCCATATTCAACCTGTCATGGTTTGACTGTCCCTGGGCATGAAAACTTTCTTCTCAAACCTTCCTGTTTGACTCCTGCAACCACCCTGTTTGCCTCCCCCAACATTATACTTGAAATCCCTCCAAAATTCCTCCTTCCCATGAGTAACAAAATGTATCAGGCATTTCTCTGCCTGGAGATTTCTTTTCACTAAAGGTTTTTCATGGAGGATTTAGGCACCAGGGCTGCAAAGTATCATCTTCAGTGAACATAGGGTGTCAGCAGGGCCAAAAACAAAGCAAACATTTAACCATTTCATTGACTGAATGAGACTTTTCAGAGTCATAGATTCAATTTAACTCCAATCTCATTATTTTTATCTTACTGTAATACAAATAATAATTCTAAATAAAATTAAAATTCTACATCAAAGTCTTAATTTATTTAACATTACAATCCTTCCTCTCCAACATTCCTGATCCCTCTTATTCTGCTCTATTTCGTTAATGGCACTTATATCTTCCAACATATCATGCCTCAATTTTCATTTCTTTTTTTTCTGTTTTTTTCTTTTCGTTTTTTTTTTGAGACGGAGTTTCACTCTTGTTGCCCAGTCTGGAGTGCAATGGCACGATCTTGGTTCGCCGCAACCTCCCCCTCCTGGGTTCAAGAAATTCTCCTGCCTTAGCCTCCCAAGTAGCTGGAAGGAATTACAGGCATGCGCCACCATGCTCGGCTAATTTTTTTTTTCTTTTTAGCATTCATTTGCACAGTTACAACATGTGGACAAACCCAGGTGAGATGAGCGAGTCTACCGTTTCCACTCACCCGGCAGACGCCGGGCCAGCCCCAGGAACTCGATGCCCAGCCCCGCCGCGGCCGCTACTCCTCCTCGCCAACGTGTAGGCCATGAAGAAAGCGACGGGTCTCTTGGGGACAAGGGGGGATGCCCCGGTCGCACAATCTCAAAGTCTCAAAAGCTGAAGGTCCGGAGCAAGGTGGCTGTGTCTTCGTGGTTCTTGTGCAAACAAATGAAGACATGGTCGGCGCTTAGCTGCTCCTCGGCTAACTGCAAAGCTGTCCTGGCTCCCCTGGTTCAGCGCATCGCCAGGGATCTCGATGCAGAAGCTGCGGCCGCTCAGCACCGCTTGTCAGTTAATGCGTTTGGCATCTGTGAGCCTAGAACGGACCAGTTGAGAATCCTCGTCTTGTCGTTGGACATTAGAATCTCTGTTACGTTCAGCCGATCATAGGAGTAGAGTAAGTTAGCTGAAAGATTGTGATCCCTTTGACGATTCCCTCGCCCACCCGGAATCTTCAGGGGTGGGCGAGGGGCATCAGGGGTGCGCGAAGGGCGTCAGGGGCACCATCGAAACCCCGGACCCGGGTTACTACAGCAGCGGAGGGAGACCCTGGAACTCTCGCTGCTGCGGCCGCTGCGGCTGTGCAGGCTGAGGAGCGAGCGGCCTGGTGCGGCTGGCGTGGACGGTGACGCTGGCTTTGATCCCCTTTCTTCTCTCTGGCAAAGCCCTGGCTTTTGAGGATCGCTGGAGGGAGGAGTTCACCATCCGGCACCTGGAATCCGAAACCAGGGTAACCTCTGCTGCGCCTCTCTGCGCCGCCGCCGCTGCTCGCCGTGCGCCCTTTTCAAAGCACAAATTGAGACGTCCCATAAGTTATCAAATATCTTAAATTTATATTTATTTTTATAATAAATATAAGATTTATAAAATAAATATAAATTTTATATTTATTCTTATTTATTTTTATAAATAAATACAAAAATAAAATTTGAATTTATTTATCCCCCTTTGAATTTTTACATCCATTGACATTGGCTAAGTGATCTTGTAAAAAAAAAAAACCTACTTTATTTCATGTCAGTAGGGGAAAAATGGCTTCCTTTGCTCATATTTTGTCATAACAGCTTTGATAATAATTTTAAAAAGCCAATAAAACCCAAACAAGAAAGGAAATAAATTAATTTATATAAATTATAATTTATGGCTTGGCTGTGCTCTGCATAATTACATAGTCAATGGAAGTAGTCCCTGCTGATTTCAACTTGGAATCAACTTACAAAGCACAAAAGACTGAATGTAAATGTTTTCCATCCTGATTGTGTAAACGTGAAACTACACATGATAGAAGTTGGAGGGTGAGCCTGGGGAAGACTGCTAAAAGGGAAGGGAAAGTCTCTGATATCTGCATTTAAAAAAAAAAACGAGGAGTCGGGCCGGGCGCGGTGGCTCACGCCTGTAATCCCAGCACTTTGGGAGGCTGAGGTGGGCGGAGCAC
>NW_012117376.1:36089-41294 GCF_000951035.1 Colobus angolensis palliatus
CCCAAAGTGCTGGGATTACAGGCTTGAGCCACCGCGCCCGACCTCTCTGTTCAGTTTTGATGTTGCCCCCAAATTTTCCAAATAACACAGACACAGAAAACACCCCCACAACACACATAAGCATACATACACAAGCACACACATTATAGAAAAGCAATAGTTTAGCTTTGCTCATAAGCATTTGGAAAACTCCAAATTGTTTCCATGGGTTGGGCAGCTCGTATTTAGCAATGAACAACCCCATCACATAAGATAAAATAATTCTTTTTTTTTGTTTGAGACTGAGTCTCTCTCTGTCACCCAGGCTGGAGTGCAATGGCACAATCTCAGCTCACTTCAACCTCCGCCTCCCAGGTTCAGCCATTCTCCTGCCTCAGCCTCCTGAGTAGCTGGGTCTACAGGCACCTGCCACCACGCCCAGCTAATTTTTTGTATTTTTAGTAGAGACGGGTTTCACTATGTTAGCCAAGATGGTCTTGATCTCCTGACCTCATGATCCGCCTGCCTCGGCCTCCCAAAGTGCTGGATTACAGGCGTGAGCCATCACGCCAGGCCAAGACAAAATAATTCTTAATCCTTAAACCATAATAACTTAAAAATTGGCTAAAAAGGCAGCCTTATTTACTTTTCATTTCATAGTATGATCCACAAACATCAACTTAAATTTATACATTAAGAAATCATAAATTTTCTTTCTTTTTTTTTTTTTGAGATGGAGTCTTGCTCTGTCACCCCTGCTGGAGTGAAGTGGCGCCATCTCAGCTCACTGCCAGCTCCGCCTCCGGGGTTCACACCATTCTCCTGCCTCAGCCTCCCGAGTAGCTGGGACAACAGGCGCCCACCACCACGCCCGGCTAAGTTTCTGTATTTTTAGTTGAGATGGGTTTCACCATGTTAGCCAGGATGGTCTGGATCTCCTGACCTCGTGATCCGCCTGCCTTGGCCTTCGAAAGTGCTGGGATTACAGGCCTGAGTCACTGCGCCCGGCCTACTCCACCTTGAAGGGGTGGCCTGCCCCCCCGTACCTGTGGGCGTTTCTTGTTAGGTGGAACCAGAGACTTGAGAAAAGAAATACTTTCTCTGTTTTGAACAAGAGACTTGAGAAAAGAAATACTTTCCACACCTGTGGGCGTTTCTCGTTAGGTGGAAGGAGAGACTTGAGAAAGAAGTGGGCCCAGGGGAGCAGCGCTCAGCACACAGAGGGCCCAGGCCAGCACTGGTCTCTGAGTTCCCTCAGTATTTATTGATCATTATCTTTACCATCTTAGAAAAAGGGAAGTGGCCGGATAATAGGATCATCCTGGGAGAAGGTCAGCAGTAAGACATATGAATAAAGATCTCTGTGACATAAGTTTAAGGAAAAGTGCTGTGCCTTGATATGCATATGCAAACATCTCCATAAACCTTTTTAGTGAATAAAGAGCAGCACTGGGCTAGCAAGTCCCACCTTTCGCCCTAAGGCGGTTTTCTCCCATCTTAATAAATAGAACATACAATCGGGTTTTACACTGAGATGTTCCATTGCCCAGCAACGGGCAGGAGACAGATGCTTTTCTCTATCTCAACTGCCAAGAGGCCTTCTTTCCTCTTATACTAGTCCTCCTCAGCACAGACTTTTCACGGGTGTCAGGCTGGGGGACGATTAGCTGAGCATGGTGGCATGCTTATAAGCTTATAATCTCAGCTGCTCCAGAGGCTGAGGCAGGAGAATTGCCTGAACCCGGGAGGTGGAGGTTGCAGTGAGTCGAGATCACGCCACTGCACTCCAGCCTAGGTGACAGAGCCATACTCTGTCTCAAAAAAAAAAAGAAAAAAAAAGAATTGATAAAAATAATTTATTCCATCACTCCCTACCCCCATTTGTTGTTGTTGTTGTGGTATATTTTTGAGACTGAGTCTCACTCTGTCACCAAGGCTAGAGTGCAGTGATTCAATCTCAGCTCACTGCAACTTCTGCCTCCCATGTTCAAGTGATTCTCCTGCCTCAGCTTCCCAAGTAGCTGGAATTACAGGTGCCTGCCACCACACCCAGCTAATTTTTGTATTTTTAGTAGAGACTGGGCTTCACCACGGTGGCCTGGCTGGTCTCGAACTCCTGACCTCAGGTGATCCACCTGCCTCAGCCTTCCAAAGTGCTGGGATTATAGGCATGAGCCACCTCACCTGACCTAGATTTTTTTATTTAAAAAACTGGGGGTATGGCTGTAATCCCAGCACTTTGAGAGGCCTAGGCAGACAGATCGTGTGAGTCTAAGAGTTCGAGATCAACCTGGGCAACATGGCAAAGCCCTGTCCCCCTGCTCCCCCCCACCAAAAAAAAAAGCTGGGCTTGGTGGCTCATGTCTGTAATCCCAGCACTTTGGGAGACCAAGGAGGGTGGATCACTTGAGGTCAGGGGTTTGAGACCAGCCTGGCCAACATGGTGAAACGCTCGTCTCTAGTAAAAATACAAAAATTAGCCAGGTGTGGTGTCACGTGCCTGTAATCCCAGCTACTGGGGAGGCTAAGGCAGGAGAATCGCTTGAACCTGGCAGATGGAGTTTGCAGTGAGTCAAGATCACGCCCCTGTACTCCAGCCTGGGCGACAGAGTGAGACTCTGTCTCAAAAAAAAAAAAAAAAAAAAAAAAAAAAAGCCAGGCACGGTGGCTCATGCCTGTAATCTCAGCACTTTGCGAGGCCGAGGCAGGCGGATCACGAGGTCAGAATATCGAGACCATCCTGGCTAACACGGTGAAAACCCGTCTCTATTAAAAATACAAAAAATTGGCCGGGCGTGGTGGCAAGCGCCCCTAGTCCCAGTTACTAGGGAGGCCGAGACAGGAAAATCGCTTGAAACCCCAGGAGGCGGAGCTTGCAGTGAGCAGAGATCAAGCCACTGCGCTCCAGCCTGGGCTACAAGGCAAGACTCCATCTCAAAAAAAAAAAAAAAAAAAAAAAAAAGAGAGGACCTAAAACATTCAGTCCTATAACTGTATTGAGAGAAGAGGAGGACTGTGTTAGCTTAATCCAAAAATAGACAAATCAAGGAATGATGGCATAGTATGTTATTTAGAAATATGAAGGTAAGCACAAGAGAGGAAAAACGTCTTTTAATAGAGTCATTTTTTTAAAAGCTTACCATTGGGGAATGGGTCAGGGGAAGAAAGTGAGGATGGGTAGAACAGAGCCTTGTCTTGGGCAGCTACAAGACAGTGGACACTTGCACCTGTCCTCCAGAAAATACCCTTTATGTAGCAAGTTTTGTGGGTTTTTTTTTTTTTTTTTTTTTTTGTAAAACGTGCAGTTAGTCATGTCTCAGACACTCTTGCAAAACTCATGACCACTGGGGAAGTTAGATAAGCATCTTCGTGAGGGGTTATCTATGCTACAGGCATTGTTTCTGTGGGACTGCCTTGGTATGCAGGAGTCAAATATGGGTCATTATGTAGGTTTGGCTTGAAAATGGCATTACTCTTGCCATGCAACAGGCTGTTTTCTCCAAATGAAGAAAACAATTCCTTGTACAATAACATCAAGAAATAATGTATTCAGGAATAAATTTAACAAAAGAAGTGCAGACTTGTACAATGGAAACTATAGAATACCATTGAAAGAAATTAAAGCAGATCTAAATAAATGGAAAGGCCTCCTATGTTCATGGATCAGAAGACTTATTATTAAAATGGACATATTCCCCAAATTGATCTACAGATTCAATGCAATCCCTATAAAAATCCTAGCTGGAGTTTTTTGCAGAAATTGATGAGCTGATTCTAAAATTCATACGCAAATGTAAGAGAACTAGAATAGCCAAAACAATACTGAAAAAGAAGAGCAAATTTTGGGACTTTCACTTCCTGATTTCAAAATCTACTACAAAGCTACAATAATCAAAACAGTGTGGTGGTAGTGTAGGGATGACATATAGATCAATGGAATAGGAATAAGAGTTCAAAAATAAATTCTCCTATTATGACCTATTCATTTTTGACAAGGGTGCCAAAACAATTCAATCAGAAAGATAATCTTTTCGACAAAAGGTGCTGGGACAATTGGATATCCATATTCAAAAGAATGGAAATGAGGAGTGACTGACTGATAATGGGCACAAGATTCTTTTGGGGGTGATTACAGCATTCTAAAATAGATTCTGGTGGTGGCTGCCTAAATATGTATACTAAAACCCACAGATTTTACACTGTAGGTGAATTTTATGGTACATAATTATATATCAATAAAGTTGTTTTAAAGCATGTCAGATGTCACTCCTTTACTAACAATTCTCCAAAGGCTTTTGATATCATGTAGGCTAGTTGTTCTTGACAAGGGTCAGAGGAGAGGAGGATTTTTCTCTAGGGGGCATTTAACAATGTCTGGAGACATTTTTGGCTGTCACACTGGCAGGGGACTACTAGCATCAAGTAGGAAGAGGCCAAGGATGCTTCATTTTTTTTTTTTTCTTGAGTCAGAGTCTTGCTCTTGTCACCCACGCTGGAGTGCAGTGGTGCGATCTTTGCTCACTGCAACCTCCACCTCCCAGGCTTGAGCAATTCTCATGCCTCAGCCACCTGAGTACCTGGGATTACAGGTGTGTGCCACCATGTCTGGCTAATTTTTGTGTTTTTATTAGAGACGGGGTTTCACCATGTTGGCCAGGCTGATCTCGAGCTCCTGACTTCAGATGATTCACCTATCTCAGCCTCCTAAAGTGCTGGGATTACAGGCATGAGCCACTAGGCCCAGCCCCAAGGATGCTTCTTAACATTTTACAATGTTTTCAGCTAGGCAATCATCTACAAAAAAGGATTATCTATCCCAAAACATCAATAGTGCTGAGACTGAGACATCTTGATCTAGAGAAAAAGCAAGGTCCTTACAATGGCCTATAAAGCTCTACCTACTCTGGCTCTGGCTGCCTCTATTGTCATCCCCCTCCACTCTCCTTATTGCTCACTCTCCTTCAGGCACACTGGCCTAGTTGCTGTTTCTCAGATACACCAGACTCACTGTTTCCTTGGAGCCTTTGCATGTGTTATTCCTCTTGCTTAAGAGCCTCTTCCCCCAGTGATCACATGGCTAAATCCCCCATCTTTTTTCAAGTCTTTGAACAAATTCTCTCTTCTCAATGAGACCTACCTTGACCATCCTATTTAAAATTATAACACTCCTGGCCGGGCGCAATGGCTCATGTCTGTAATCCCAGCACTTTGGGAGGCCGAGGCAGA
>NW_012117376.1:46460-47148 GCF_000951035.1 Colobus angolensis palliatus
TCCTTGGACATCTTTACCTGATTTATCTTCTTTTTGTTTCTATGTTTCTTTGTTTTTCTTCCAGTAATCTTGTACAATCTCCTTTGCAGTATGGAGAATGGTTGGAAAAGGTTCTCAGAATATATTTTCTCTTGGTATATTGCTAAATATTGGGGAAGGAATAGCCTTGTTATATGTGGTATCAGGTGTTCTTTTTTATGTCTTTATTTTATTTTATTTTTTTAATAAATATTTTTTAAAAAACAAAAATAAAATTAGAGACAGGGTCTCACTATGTTGCCCAAGCTGGTCTCGAACTCCTGGGCTCAAGTAATCCACCCACCTCAGCCTCCTAAAGTGCTAGGATTACAGGCATGAGCCACTGTATCTAGCTGGTATCAGATATTTTTGAGTGTCCATCTGAGAGCATTACCAAGGCTTATGGGAAGATGCTACGTGTTGCATTCCAAGCAACATGTATTTGCTTGGAATGTTTGTTCCAAAACAAACATTGGACAAAATATCTTCCTCTTCCCAGCTCTCTTAGTCAAAAATATCCTCCACCCACTACTGCTTATAAGCTACTGATGTATGGCACTTGATTGTGATGGACCAGGGTCACTGGATTGGGGTGGAATGGTTTAGTATGTGCAGGCTGAGGCCATTAAAATCCTTTGCAAAAGTTGATTCCTCAGAACTGCGTCTGGCT
>NW_012117376.1:48207-53578 GCF_000951035.1 Colobus angolensis palliatus
GTTTCACCATGTTGGCCAGGCTGGTCTCGATCTCCTGACCTTGTGATCCGCCCGTCTCGGCCTCCCAAAGTGCTGGGATTACAGGCCTGAGCCACCGCGCCCGGCCTCCCTGAGCAGTTTTTAAGGATAATTAGCTGGGTGTGGTGGTGGGTGCCTGTAATCCCAGCTACTCGGGAGGCAGGGAATTTCTTGAATCCAGGAGGCGGAGGTTGCAGTGAGCCGAGATCGCACCATTGCACCCTAGCCTGGGTGACAACAGCGAAACTCTGTCTCGAAAAAAAAAAAAAAGAAAAGAAACATGTGACCCACAAATACAAGGCATATTTGAGAACAGCTACATTCTCTAAAAGTGTTCTGTTGTGTTATTTTTGCATAGCCTGATTAAACAGTTAATGCGCTTATCCAATTATCCAATTCTTTCTTACCTGTGGATTTTTTTTCTCTGATGACTATAATCATATAATTTTACAAAAGGCTATTGATCATTGTAATTTAGCTTATCTGTTTATTACAAAATGCCATTTAACTCTTACTAAGTCATCAAATTCTGGTAACTGGCATAAAAATAACTCTGGGGCAGCCAGCAAGCAATCAGGAATTGCTGAGGCCTGTATAGTTCAATTACTCTGAGTAAAGTCTACACATTTCGGTAATTGTTATGGTGAAATAATCTTGTGTGCATTTTTTATTTTACTTAAAAATAAGAGTTTGTTGAATAGATTCTCTTTTTTTTCTGATGGCCTAGTGTTGCTCGCCAAAATGCAATAAAGCTGAGCTTCAGGATCTTAGTGCTTTTCAGGCCTGAACTGCTAGCATTTTGTTTTGCTTCTCAGAAGAGAAAACATTCTCATCAAAGAGCATATTTATTAATACACTGGCATATTTCGTTCCTGAGTGTGACAAGAGAATTAAGGATAGAAGAAATTTCAGTTCTTTCAAATCCACCCACAAGAAACAATTGAATGGAGCCCTCCTAACATGAGGCTATTTTAAGAGGGGGAAGGATGCTAATTTTGGGGTGCTGATAGACAAAGGAGTAAGCAATGACACCAACAGCCTCATTCTCCCTAATTGCCTATCCTTCTACTAGCAGTGTTCTCCCTCAGGATGGAAGTGCCTGGAAGTGCTTCTAGTGGCCACTCCTGAACCACAGACTATCCTGGGTTAACATCTTCTGTTGTATATTCAGAAGGAAAAAACCAAGGAGTCATCTGTGGTCTCAGGGTATCATCGGAACAAGCAATATGCACCCAGCGAAGAACACTCTCTCCCCTTAGAGAGTTTCCAGTCCTTTCCCACATAAACAGACTAACACCTGCACTCCTTTCCTCATCTCTCAGGGCATGTCTGTCACAAACAGAACTTTCAGAAATCTTTTATGAAGGTACAGACTTCAAACTCCCGTGAGTTTGGTTATTATGAATCTACTCTTTGAGCCTAATCCTCTTTGGGCACACTGACAGAGCTCAGACCCTCAGCTAGGAAGTCCCTGTTTGGCCAGCTTGTCAGACTCTATTGCTGTCATCCCTAGTTCATTTAAATGGAACTGCAAGAGTTACAACATTCTGTGTATTTCAATTAACATTACTGTACTAGGGAAAGTAGTGATGCTTCCTTTCCAGTTGGAGATTTATTGTCTCTAAATTGGGGGTCTTCTCAATCCAAGTTTGCCTTGTGAACATGTTGTGAAATTGTCATCTGAAGCAGGCCCCTCAAAGATGGTTGAGAAGCCTTGCATTTTCCTGAAGAGCAGAGGACACTGTTTGTCTTGGCAGAATTCCAAACCCAATCAGTAGATAGGAAGAGCAAGAAGAAAGGAGCATGTGTTCAAAGCTTTTTCTTATCAAGTCTTTAGAGGGCAGGCCCTGGGGAAAATGCTGCAGGTACATTAGGATGGAAAGACTATGCTTGGAGAAGGCCCTTGGCTAATGAGAACATAGGTCTAGTAGAATATTGAGGAACCCTTTGAGGAGAAAACAATTAGCTTTTTCGAAACTTTCCTTATTAGAGACCAACTCACTATTACTAGTAAATTAGACATACTAAGAAATAGATTATTCAAGAAAAAGGACTTCAGCCACAGAAGTAAAATGGGCAAAGAGTTAGATCAAGAGGAAGCAAATATTCAATAGGAAGCAAAGAGTAAACAATACATGCATTCCTTGCTAGTAATAAGGTAAAAAATGCAAGAGAAAGCACATTTAGGATTCGATTTGACCTTTCTCAAATAAAGAAAACTGTATTTAGGCAGGGCGCAGTGGCTCACGCCTGTAATCCAAGCACTTTGGGAGGCCGAGGCGGGTGGATCACCTGAGGTCGGGAGTTCGAGACCAGCCTGACCAAAATGGAGAAACCCCGTCTCTACTAAAAATACAAAAATTAGCCGGGGCACGGTGGCGGGCGCCTGTAGTCCCAGCTACTCGGGAGGCTGAGGCAGGAGAATTGCTTGAACCTGGGAGGCAGACGTTGCGGTGAGCCGAGATCGTGCCATTGCACTCCAGCCTGGGCAACAAGAGTGAAACTCCGCCTCAAAAAAAAAAAAAACAAAACAAAAAACTGTATTTAAAATAGTAGCCCCCATTTCTGATGAGATTGTGACAAAATTGAGGTGAGAATAGGAATGACAATAGAAATACCACTTGGGAAAACAACATAGCCATAACTAGCACCAGGCTTTTATTGACTGTATAGTTCAATGATTTTTAATATATTTTCAGAGTTGTACAACCATTAGCACAATCTAGAAACAGTCTCGAAAATATTAATATCCTTGAAATTACTCCTGGATCAAGAGCAGTTGTTATTCTGTGTTAAGTACTAACTCAGAGCCAGACACTTTATATGTAATTTATTAATTTCAATTCTCACAACAATCCTATGAGGAAGGTGTTATTAGTGACCCTTCTTGATAAATGAAATACTGAGATATGGAGAAGTGAAGAAATTTGCCCAAACTACCATGGATAGTGTTAAAAATCAGATCCTCTCTTTCCAGAACCTGTACTCATAGCCAACCACTACACTATAAGGAAATAATACAACAAAAGTAAAAAAACTCCATGCAGGAAGAGTTAATTACAGATTCTGCAGGATCCAATAATGGGCATAAGTTAAATGCTTTATGATCCAACACAGAATAAGTTTAATAGATTTTGGTGTGTCTGCTACTCAGCCATAAAAAAGGAAAATAGTAGAGCCTGTAGAAATAAGGAAAATATTTATGAGATTCAATAGCAGAGAATAGTAGTTGTTGGATGAATGAATAAGCCAGCAAGCCCCTGCCTTCTTCAGTAGCTGTCCTTCACAACTGATCATCAATTGCTGTGTACCCAGGGCCAAGCCAGTGTCTTCAATGCATAGGGCTCTCCAAGTGGCTGTGAGGTGGTAAGATCTTTTCACTGGGTAAGCCACAGGAAATGACTGCAATAGTCAGATTCTTTCTGAGCTGAGACCTGGCTGGGCATTGGAAATGTTCTCCAAGGACAAAGGTTTTTGTTTTTACTTTGGGTTTTTGAGATGGAGTCTCTGTCATACAGACTGGAGTGCAATAGCACAATCTTGGCTCACTGCAACCTCAACCTCCTGAGTTCAAGCGATTCTCCTGCCTCAGAGTAGCTGAGATTACAGGCATGCGCCACCATGCCCAGCTAATTTTTGTATTTTTAGTAGAGATGGAGTTTCACCATGTTGGCCAGGCTGGTCTAAACTCCTGGCCTCAAATGATCCGCCTGCCTTGGCCTCCCAAAGTGCTGGGATTACAGGCATGAGCCACCGTGCTCGGCCCCCAAGGACAAAGTTTTGATGGTGTCCTTGTGTCTGCAAAATATTGAAAAGACATCTGCATGTGAACAAAATCTGGAAGACAATATGCAAAAAATTAAAATAGTTGCAATGTTTGCTGGAAGAATTGTAGGAGGTTACTTATTTTTAAATTTTTTTCTACAATGTTGTTACACTATCTTTTTCAACAACATTTTGAAGAAAAGGGATCTCCTTGACTTTCACCTTGATGTTCCTAAGACAAAAGCCAAATCAATGAATGACTCACTGCTGGCCACATCTGACCCAAACGTTAGACACTGACAAGACTCCATCCTCCAAAGAATATCTTAGTTAGATGTATTTAATTGTTCTAGATTCTGGAGATATGGCAGAGCGTAAGATTGAATCCCTGCTCTCTCAAAGCTTACATACTAGAACTGTGTTGCCCAGTACAGTAGCCACTGGCCACATGTGGCTATTTAAATTTAAATTTAAATCAGTTAAAATTAAATTAAATTAAATTAAAAATGCATTTGCTCATTCATACTAGCCACATTTCAAGTGCATAGGAGTCACATGGTAACTAGTGGCTTCTGTATTGGACAGCTCAAATATAAAAATACTTTCATCATTGCAGAAAATTCTATTGGTTAGTCCTCTTTTAGAGAGAAAAGTCTGACAATAATCAAGTAAACAAAAATGGACAAGAGTAGCCATTGCTCTGAGGAAAATAAAAAACAATACTGCCTTGTATTGTAGACTGATGATCTTTGGTAAGGCATCTCCAAGTGACTCACATTTGAACTGAAAAACTAATGACAAGAATGAGCCAGTCATGCAAAGATTTGGGTACAGAATGTCTTAGGAAGAAGGTGAGGCAACTGTAAATGCCATTGAGGTAGGAGGTGAAACTCATCTCCGGAGGCGGGACTTGGACCTCGAACCTGATAGAGAAATAGCTAAAACAGGGAAGAGGCCAAAGCTCCTCTCTATAAGGCACTCCCACTAGTGTGCCATGTCAGTTTACCGTTGCCATGACAACACCTGAAGCTACCGCTCTTTCTTTTCTTTTCTTTTTTTTTTTGAGACAGAGTCTCTGTTGCCCAGACTGGAGTGCAGTAGTGCGATCTTGGTTCACTGCAACCTCTTCCTCCCAGGTTCAAATGATTCTCCTGCCTCACCATCCTGAGTAGCTGGGACTACAGGCACGCGCCACCATGCCCAGCTAATTTTTGTTTTTTTAGTAGAGATGGAGTTTCACCATATTGGTCAGGCTGGTCTTGAACTCCTGACCTTGTGATCTGCCCGCCTCAGCCTCCCAAAGTGCTGGAATTACAGGTGTGAGCCATCATGCCTGGCCAATTACTGCCCTTTCCATGGCAATGACCTGACAACCTTTGTTTCTAGAAAATTCTGCATAATATTCCCCTTAATTTGCATATAATTAAAAGTCGGTATAACAATTACTCCAGCCGGGCGCGGTGGCTCAAGCCTGTAATCCCAGCACTTTGGGAGTCCGAGACGGGTGGATCACGAGGTCAGGAGTTCGAGACCATCCTGGCTAACACGGTGAAGCCCCGTCTCTACTAAAAAATACAAAAAGCTAGCC
>NW_012117376.1:57093-62729 GCF_000951035.1 Colobus angolensis palliatus
TTTTTTTTTTTTTTTTTTTTTTGAGATGGAGTCTCGCTCTGTCGCCCAAGCTGGAGTGCAGTGGCCGGATCTCAGCTCACTGTAACCTCTGCCTCCTGGGTTCAAGCAATTCTCCTGCCTCAGCTTCCTGAGTAACTGGGATTACAGGCATACATCACCATGCCTAGAAAATTTTTGTATTTTTAGTAGAGACAGGGCTTCATCATGTTGGCCAGGCTGCTCTTGAATTCCTGTCCTCAGGTGATCCACTCACCTTGGCCTCCCAAATTGCTGGGATTACAGGCATAAGCCACTGTGTCTGGCTGTTTTGTTTTTTTGTTTTTTTTTCATTATGCCTGTCAGATTTTGGTATCAGGATGATACTGATTTCACAGAATGAGTTAGGGAGGAGTCCCTCCTCCTTGAGTTTTTGGAATTATTTCAGTAGGATTGGTACCAGCTCTTCTTTGTGCATCTGGTAGAATTTGGCTGTCAATCCATCTGGTCCAGAGCTTTTTTTTTTTGGAGTTTTGCTCTTGTCTCCCAGGCTAGAGTGCAGTGGCACAATCTCAGCTTACTGCAATCTCCGTCTCCCAGGTTCGGCTCACTGCAACCTCCGCCTCCCAGGTTCAAGGGATTCTCCTTCGTCAGCCTCCTGAGTAGCTGGGATTATAGGCACCTGTCACCACGGCTGGCTAATTTTTGTATTTTTAGTAGAGATGGGGTTTCATCATGTTGGCCAGGATTGTCTCAAACTCCTGACCTCAGCCTCAGCCTCCCAAAGTGCTGGGATTACAGGCATGAGCCACCATGCCCAGCCCCAGGGCTTTTTTTGATTGGTAGGTTTTATGTTACTGATTTAATTTCAGAACTCCTTATTGGTCTGTTCAGGTTCTCAGTTTCTTCCTTGTTCAGTCTTGGGAGGTGTATGTTTCTAGGAATTTATCCATTTCCTCTAGAGTTTTTTAGTGGTGTGCATAGAGATATTTGTAATAGTTTCTGAAGATCTTTTGTATTTTTGTGGGATTGGTTGTATTGTCATCTTTGCTATTTTTGATTGTGCTTATTTGGATCTTCTGTCTTTTTTCTTTGTTAATCTAGCTAGTGGTGCATTACATTGATCTAGTTTCATATGTTGAACCATCTTTGCATTCCAGGAATAAATCCTACTTGGTCATGATGTATAATGTTTTTAATATGCTGCTGAATTTGGTTTGCTAGTATTTTCTTGAGGAGTTTTGCATTAATGTTCTTAAAAAAACATTGTTCCATAGCTTTCTTTTTTTAATCTGGCTTTTAAAATTAGGGTAATTCTGGCCTCATAGAGTGAGTTAGGAAGTGTTCCCTCCTCTTCCAGGTTTTGGAAAAGTTTGAGAAGGATTGGTGTTCGTTATTCTTTAAATATTAGGTAGAATTCACTGGTAAAGCCATCACGTCCAGGGATTTTCTTTGTTAGGAGATTTTTTTTTTTAAGACTCCTGGGAGACAATTTTTTTTTTTTCAGACAGCGTCTCACTCTGTCACCCAAGCTCTGAAGTGCAGTGGCATGATCTTGGCTCACTGCAACCTCTGCCTCCTGGGTTCAAGCAATTCTCCTACCTCAGCTGCCTAAATAGCTGAGATGACTGGCATGTGCCAACATACCTGACTAATTTTTTTGTATTTTTAGTAGAGATGGGGGTCTTACCATGTTGGCCAGGCTGGTCTCGAACTCCTGATCTGGTGATCCACCTACCTTGCACCTACCCAAAGTGCTAGGATTACAGGCTTGAGCCACTATGACCAGCCAAGATTTTTTATTACTGATTCAACCTCTATATTAGTTACAGTTCTGTTAAGAATTTTTTTTTTTTTTGAGACAAGGTCCCATTCTGTCCCCCAGGCTAGAGTGCAGTGGCATGATTATAGCTTACTCACTGCAGCCTCAAACTCCTGAGCTCAAATGATCCTCCTGCCTTAGCCTCCTTAGTAGCTGGGACTATAGGCATGCCCAGCTAATTTTTATTTTTTTTGTAGAGACAGGTCCTCACTATGTTACCCAAGCTGGTGATTGGCATTTTTTAAATGTTAACCTGTTGTCTAGTGCCTATACCCAACTTTCTTCCTGTGCTAGAGGATACAGAGCTTCAGCCTGGGCTTCTTCAGTAGCTGTAGATGGGTAGACTGCAGGCTCCCTAGATCCTCCTTCCTTAGACTAGATTCTGGAACTGTTTTCAGAATTTCCTTAGACTAGATTTCCTTAGACTAGATTCTGGAACTGTTGTCCTTTGAAGGATTTGTGTATTTGCAATGTCTGCCTTTGATGCTCATTCAATTATTAAATAGGAACTTGTCGAGCACTAACCTTATGCGAGATCTTCTGAACACCAAGTGAATTAGACCTAGCCTCTGCTTTTGAGAACTTGCTAGTCTAAAGGTGAGACAATGAGGTAAATAGATGGGTGCAGATACTCTGAATAAGTTGAGGACGCAGTGGGTAAGAGAGAACACAGGAGTAGGTATCTAGGAAAGAAATCACGCTTGAGATGAGGATTAGAGGACATGGGCAGTTCTTTTCAGAATCAACAAATTTTAGACAATCAAAAGTGAGATTTAAGTTAATTATTGGGTAATTTATTCAAGTGTTACATTAAAAACAATTTAAGAAACCAATTGGTACAAATGGGTCTTTATTCTTCCACCCTTATAAAGGTACCTGGTACTGGTACCTTTTGCTCTAACACTAAAGTATGAGAATGTCTCTCTAAAGAAGTAATGATTTGCCTGGGGAGGACTCCTTGAGAGAACATTTAGCTTGAGAGAAAGTAGATCAGACTTGCATAAAAAGAAGGATGGGATTTAAAAAAAAAAGTGGCAGCTTCACTCAGGAGTAATTCATGTAATGCACTTCACCCTCATGATGGAGTCAGTTTTGGGGTCATCAGACTGCCTGACTACTCCCTACCCATGCATTCTACAAGGAAGCCTCCCTGATTATGTGGTTCTTCTGCTCGCATAGAGCCCATGATGAAGGAATAGGCCTAGAGGAAAAATACACATGTAGAAGAAATTCATGCCATCTCTCTCTATAGGAATCTGAGTGGGCAGCCAAACATTCAAAGAGAGAAAAAAAAACAAAAACAAAATAGGTTCCCTAAAAAGTAATAAGACTTACCACCACTAAAAATAAATGTTTGGCTGGGCACGGTGGCTCACGGCTGTAATCCCAGTACTTTGGGAGGCCAAGGTGGGCGGATAACCTGAAGTCAGGAGTTTGAGACCAGCCTGACCAATATGATGAAACTCTGTCTCTACTAAAAATACAAAAATTAGCTGGCATGATGGCATGCACCTGTAATCCCAGCTACTCAGGAGGCTGAGGCAGGAAAATCACTTGAACTTGAGAGGTGGAGGTTGCAGTGAGCCGAGATCACGCCATTGCATTCCAGCCTGGGAAAAAGAGGGAAACCCCATTTCAAAAAGAAAAAAAAAATCTCCAAACTGCTCTCCACAGTGGCTGAGCTAATTTACATTCCTACCAACAGTGTATAAGTGTTCCCTTTTCTTTACAGCCTCACCAGCATCTATTATTTTTCGACTTTTTAACAAAAGCCATTCTGACTAGTTGAGATGGCATTTCATTGTGGTTTTGATTTACATTTCTCTGATGGTTAGTGATGATGAGCATTTTTTCGTATGTTTATTGACCATCTGTAAGTCTTTTTTTTGAGAAGCCTGTTCATGTCCTTTGCCTACTGTATAATGGAGTTATTTGTTTTTGCTAACTGATTTAAGTTCCTTATACATTTTGGATATTAGAACTTCGTTGCATTCATAGTTTGTGAATATTTTCTCCCATTCTGTAGGTTGTCTGTCTACTCCTTTGATAGTTTCTCTTGCTGTGCAGAAGCTCTTTTGTTGAATTAAGTCCCACTTGTCAATTTTTGCTCTTGTTGAAATTGCTTTTGAGAACTTAGCCATAAATTATTTGCCAAGGCCAATATCAAGAAGGGTATTTCCTAGGTTTTCTTCCAGGATTTTTATAGTTTTAGGTTTTACATTTAAGTCCTTAATCCATCTCGAGTTAATTTTTATATATAGTGATAGGTAGGGGTTTGATTTCCTTCTTCTACATACAGATAGCCAGTTATCCCAACACCATTTATTAAATAAGGATTCTTTTCCCCATCGCTTTTTGTTGTTGTTAGACAGGATCTCACTCTGTCACCCAGGCTGCAGTGCAGTGGCATGATCACAGCTCACTGCAGCCCCTACCTCCTGAGCTCAAACAATTCTTCACCTCAGCCTCCTGGGTGGCTGAGACTACAGGTGTGTGCAACCACGCCTGGCTAATTTTTTAATTTTTTAGAGAGATGGGGTTTCACTATGTTGCCCAGGCTTGTCTTGAACTTCTGGGCTCAAGAAATTCTCCTCGCCTCAACCTCAAGTGCTGGAATTATGGGCTTGAGCCACTGCGCTGGGCCCCATTGCTTATTTTTGTCAATTTTGTCCAAGATCAGATAGTTGTACATGTGTGGTTTAATTTTTGAGTTCTCTATTCTGTTCCCTTGGTTTATGTGACTGTATTTGTACCCATACCATGCTATTTTGGTTACTGTAGCCTTGTAGCCTAAGTTTGAAATTGTGTAATGTGATGTCTCTGATGTTTTTATTTTTGCTAAGGATTGCTTTGGTGATTCTGGCTCTTTTTCGAGTCCATATGCATTTTAGAATAGTTTTTTCCAGTTCTGTGAGAAATGATTTTGGTGGTTTGATAGAAATACTATTGAACCTGTAGATTGCTTTGGGCAGTATTGCCATTTTAATGATGTTGATTTTTCCAGTTCATGAGCAGGGATACTTTCCCATTTATATGTATCATATCTAGTCTCTTTCAGCAGTGTTTTGTAGTTCTCCTTGTAGAGATCTTTCACCTCCTTGGTTAGGTATGTTCCTAGGCATTTTATTCTTTTTGTGGCTGTTGTAAATGGGATTGTGTTCTTGATTTGGCTCTCAGCTTGAATATTATTGGTGTATATATATGCTAGTGATTTTTGTATCCTGAAGCTTTACTGAAGTCGTTTATCAGTTCTAGGGGTCATTTGGCAGAGTCTTTAGGGTTTTCAAGGCATAGAATCATACCGTCAGTGAAGAGATAGTTTGACTTCTTTCCTTATTTTGATGCTTTTTATTTCTTTCTCTTACCTGATTGCTCTTCCTAGGACTTCCAGTACTATGTTCTGGAAGACATCCTTGTCTTCCAGGACATAGTGGACATCCAATGGGCATCCTTGTCTTGTTCCAGTTCTCAAGGGGAATACTTCAGCTTTTGCTGGCTCAGTATGATGTTAGCTGTGGGTTTGTCATGGATAGCTCTTACTATTTTGACATATGTTCCTTTGATGCCTAGTTTGGTGAGAATTTTATCATGAATAGATGTAAGATTTCATCAAAAAGTTTCCTGCAGCTATTGAGATGATTGCATGCTTTTTGTTTTTAGTTCTGTTTATGCAGTGAATCACATTCATTGATTTGCATATGTTGAACCAACCTTGCATCCCAGAAATGAAGCTTATTCGATTATGGTCAATTAACTTTTTGATGTGCTGCTGGATTTGGTTTGCCAATATTTTGTTGAGGATTTTTGCATCTATGTTCATCAGGGATATTGGCCTGAA
>NW_012117376.1:67684-69244 GCF_000951035.1 Colobus angolensis palliatus
AAAAAAAAAAAAAGTCTTCAAAATTGTAAGGGAAAAAGAATAGGACCCTAGAGTTGTTACAGAGAAACAGAGCCAGATACTCGTTAAAGGCAGTAAAGACAAATATTCAGTACTATTGTAATAGGGAAGAGAAGTTCAGTAAAACTGAGCTCAATCTTAATACAGCAAATACAGCTAAGGATTCATAGCCAACAGGTAGACTGGATGAGTCAGTGGATAGAAATTTTCTAAGAGGAGACATCAAGGGTAGGGAGATTCTTGATAAACTGGCCTAACGGGATTCTTGCTAGAGGCAGGCAAAGAACTTAGACACCAATGGTGGGGAATGAGGATCATGATCAAATATCATTGGTGATTAGATTTCAAGGATGAGGGGATTCTCTCTAAACTGATTTAGCAAGGTTGCTCTAAAACTGGGTAAAGCAGGCTGAGGACAGACAGATTAGGGCCTGTCCTCAGTTGAAAAGAAGGCTCAGAGGAGCCTGTCTAAAATGTGGTCAAAGAGAGAGTCTTTGTCAGAATTTGATATGTATTCACACACACTGCCAAACAATTATAAAGGCAAAGTAAGGAATATGTCAGAACTCAGAATGTTTAGTGCTACACACTCTATGTAGAAAATCACCCAAAGATAGACTTTAGCAAAATGAAAATGGAATCTAACAAAGAGGACCCTATGGGATATAAGTAATAGAGGTATATGACCTGACAAAGTGAACAAAAGTTGGGGGGAAAATTACAAAAGATCTATTAGATTTTTTTTTTTTTTTTTTGTGATGGAGTCTCATTCTGTCACCCAGGCTGGAGAATGCAGTGGCTCAATCTCAGCTCACTGCAACCTCCGCCTCCTGGGTTCAGGAGATTCTCCTGCCTCAGCCTCCTGAGTAGCTGGGATTACAGGTGCACACCACCATACCTAGCTAATTTTTGTATTTTTAGTACAGACAGGGTTTCATTATGTTGGCCAGGCTGGTCTCAAACTCCTGACCTCAGGTGATCTGCCCACTTTGGTCTCCCAAAGTGCTGGGATTACAGGCATGAGCCACCATGCCTGGCAATCCATTAGATCTTGATGTGTGAAAGGCTCCCTTTTGAGTTACAAAGTCTTAGTAACACAGTAATATATTTCCATCACTAAGGGTTTAATCATACCACTTGGCTCTAGAGCAAATATATAGAGGATTATAATATAGTAAATTCTGTGTTTGAGTTTTTATTTTTTTGTCCATCTATATACAAATCACGAAATATTTTTAGTTCCAGAAAATAATATAAACGTTATACTTTTCTCCCCCCACCGAGATGGAGTCTTGCTCTGTGGCCCAGGCTGGAATGCAAAGGCAGGATCTTGGCTCACTGCAACCTCCGCCTCCCAGGTTCAAGCAATTCTCCTGCCTCAGCCTCCTGAGTATCTGGGATTATAGGCATGCGCCACCATGCCCAGCTAATTTTTATGTTATTAGTAGAGACAGTTTTCACCATGTTGGTTAGGCTGGTCTCAGACTCCTGACCTCAAGTGATCCACCCGCCTCGGCCTCCCAAAGTGCTGGGATTACAGGC